>NW_003852433.1:11751655-11757420 GCF_000181295.1 Otolemur garnettii
TTTTTTTGTTGTTGCAGTTGTCATTGTTGTTTTGCTGGCCCGGGCCAGGTTCAAACCCACCAGCCTTGGTGCATGTGGCTGGCACCATAACCACTGTGCTATAGGTGCCGAGCCAATTCAGGGACACGTTGATGTCATCAGGACTCTACATTCTTTCTGTCTTCTTACTCTGCTTTCTTGAGTGTGTGGGTTTTGCCTTCACGCTTCAGAATGTCAAAGTGGCTGCCACAGCTCCAGATAGCAATCCCCACACAGCAGCAATGAGAGGAAGAGGAAAAGCACCTTTCCCACACTTCTGGAAGTAGACTTCCCTTATGGCTCATTAGTCCAGATGCATCGCCTACTCCTGCCCAAACCAGATGCTACCAATGGGAATTGAATCACTTGCAGGTGCAACCCTCAGATCTCCCTTCAAGAGAACCTGCTGTGGCAGGATTACTTAGCTGACAGCCTGGGGATGCTGCACCATGGATCATACAGAGGCTCTGCTCTTCCCAGACAGTAAGTCTGCATGGTGGGGATCCAGGGCTGGGCCATCTCTGCTCAGTGTGGGGCTCTCACTCCCCATCAGCCTGGCTGACACTTTCTTAGAGCTGGGCTGTCGTCTCAGACTCCTCCTCTTTCTCAGTCCTTCTCTCTTCCCCCCTCCTTTCCCAGGTGCTAGACCCACATCAAGACCTGAAGGTTCTCCCTGCCCACTCCTGCTCTCTCCCCTTTCACCCCCACGGGCATCTCCCCAATGAATATCTTGCATATCTTTTGTCCTCTTGGCATCTTCCTCCCAGAAGACCCAAATCACACTTATTCCTCAGGCACTAGGGGTGAGTCTCATTTCCTATACATAGGATGGTATACACCAAAACAAAATCAGGGGATGGGGGGACCCAGGGATGGCTGATGGAGAAAGAACCTTCAAGGCATGCACAAGGTCAGACGGGCCTGAGCACAAAGCCCAGCTCCACCCCAGACTGCTCATGGGACCTGGAGAGTCATTAACCTTTCTGACCTCAGCCTCCTCCTCTGTGAAGCCACATCCTATTATTGTGGCAAGAGCCACCGGAAAGAACATGCACAAAGCTCCAAGCTGCTACCAACCTACCATCCAAGTTTAAGTCCCTTTGCGTTGTGACTTCTGAATTCTCACAATGACTCTTTGGGAGTGGGTGTTCTTTGTAGGTGCTTTTTGCCAAAACTGAAGCTCAGTTTGTCAACACAGTCCCATCACAGCACTGGAACATGTGGGATAAAATCCCACGTGCTCGCTGTGAACTGTAGGTGCTTGATAAATGCTATTGTTTGATTATTTCATCCTAGGAGCAGTTCAGCATGATAATGGCTAACATTTATTGAGCACTTGCTGTGCACTGGGTGCTTTCAATAAATTATCTCATTTAAACTTACAACAATCATGTAAGATAGAGCTTCTGCCACACATTTTACAACCCAGGAAATAGATGCAGAGGGTAAGGGATGGGGCCAAGGCTCTGGCCTGGCACTCTGACCTCAGAGTTGACATGTAACCACTATCTGCCTCCTGTAAAGAGCCAGACCTGGCTGGGTACAGTGGCACATGCCTGTAATCTCAGCAGTCAGGGAGGCTAAAACAAGAGGATCACTTAAACTCAGGAATTTGACACCAGCCTCAGCAAGAGTGAGACCCCATCTGTACTAAAAGCAGAAAAATTAGTCAGGCATTGTGTAGGCGCCAATAGTTCCAGCTACTTGGGAGGCTGAGGCAGGAGGATCACTTGAGCCCAGGAGTTTGAGGTTGCTGTGAGCTATGATGTCGGGGCACTCTAGCCTGAGCAGCAGAGTGAGATTCTGCCTCAAAATAAATAAATAAATGAAAAAGCAAATATCCAATGTACTTAATACTAATATGAAGCCAGTAAACGATCTAATACAGGCCCACATAAGAGAAAAACTCAATTCAATTCAAGTTGGGGAGGAGGGCGATTGAGAAAGGGGGGGAGGGGAAGGCGAGGAGGGGATTGGCGTGCTCCCACTTAATGGGCACAATGTAAGGGTATATGGGACAAGTTTTGGGTGTAAGGCCCAACTAGAAGAGGGGCTCTACCTAACAAATGCAAACATTATAATCTGTCTGTTTGTACCCTCATATTAACCCAAAAGAAAAAATAGCCAGAGCTTCCAAAAAGTATGGGTCTGGTTCGAATCCCAGCTCTACCTCTGAACCCTGTCACCTTGGGTAAATTACTTAAAATCCCTGAGCTTCCATTTCCCCAAAGCTTAAACAGGAGATAAAGACCACCACCTCAAAAACATTCTTTTCTTTGTTTCTGCTTTTGCAAGATTTAAATCAGGAGTCCTCAAACTTTTTAAACAGGGGGCCAGTTCACTGTCCCTTAGACCATTAGAGGGCCAGACTGCAGGCCCCAGGACGAGTCGGCTCCTAAGCAGGACAGATAGCGGTGGCAAAAACTCCCAGCGGGCCACATGTGGCCAGCGGGCTATAGTTTGAGGACGGCTGATTTAAATTAAAAAAATCTTCAAAGCTAGGACAACCCTATTACTCCACTAGGCTCTCAGTTATCACAGGATTCTTGACGCTGTTGACATTTACTTCTGATTTTTGTCCTTACAGAAATCATAAATCTGGTTCTGATTATCACCTCGCTCACCAATTCTTCCCAAGGATTCACGGTCTTATTCTTTTATCCATTCTCTATGATCCAATTTACAAAACTTTGACTTACAACTCTGCTAGAAGCCCAACTGGCACTTAAAACAACACGTTCTGCAGTATGCTGCGCTGCAGAGCCCGGGACCCCAGGGACCCGGCCAGGACCGGGATCTTCAGTTCTTTTGTACAATAAAGAATCCTTTTGTAAAATGAGTAATACCAGACTGTGTATCTGTTGGGACAATCCAGATTTCCCTGTTTAAAGCAGAATCCCCCACATCTAATTCCCAAGGGGAGGCCAAGAGAATAAAAAATGAATTGCTACACCTCCAGCTTCAAAGACTTCTCATGATTTCATTTTCTGGGACTCCTGAAAGGCAAGGGGCTGCGACATTTGCCCCTCATTCAGTTTCCTCATCCGTGAAATGGGGAAGAATATTTGTACCATATAATCTCCTACACCTCGCGGGATAAATGAACCCAGGCACGGGAAAGTACTCAGCTCAGCAAGCGTTTGTAACACCTGAATTGACTGAGTCATTCATATCACTCAGTGAGAACTCATTGAGCAATTCCTATGGATCCAAAAGAAATAAATAAGAAAGACACGATCACTGCCTTTCAAGAGGGTTACTGTCCAGGTGGGAAGAGCTGTACTTTTTAGGGCTTGGTTAAACTTGTGCCTTCTCTGCATACACCTGTTTCATGTTCTAATGTTACTTAAAACTGCAAAATAAATAAGACATAACCAGGAATAAAAAAGAAAGCAATTAAATTGAGACAACCCCAAGAGAAATGAAAATATATGTCGGGCAAAAGCTAGTATCCGAATGCTCACGGTGGCGTTATTCGTAACAGCTGAAAGGTGGTCACAGCCCAAATATCCATTAATGGATGAAGGGATAAACAAAATGGGATCTATCCATATGCTGGAATATTAATTGCCCATAAAAAGGAAGGAAATACTGACTTATCCTGCAGGGGATGAAACTCAAACACATTATGCTGAATGAAAGAAACCAGTGGTATAATTCCTTTCTCATGAAACTCCAGAATAGCAAATTGATAGAGACAGAAAGAAGGCAACCAGCTGTCCTAACCCAGGTGGGAGGTCCTCAGGGCTCCACTTCCAGGATCCTGTGTCTTCAGAATTAGACAAAAAGATTAAACTTGGCCCAAAGGCCTCCATCTGGATCCCCAGCACGAATGAATCCTACCCCGTCCTGCAGAGGCCACTCTCCACCACACCACCTGCAGCCCCTCCCACACCACCTGCAGCCCCTCCTGTAGAAAAGCTCCAGTGGGTGCTGGGCACGGACCAGAGGGGGGGTCCACTCCCAGAGCAGGGGTGAGTCTGTGCCGGCTCCAGGCTCTCTAGCCCCAGGATCACCCCCGTAGGAGGATTTTGGGCAGGTGGCATTGACTGGGTGGATTCTGGGAAGAGGAAGACAAAGGAGTGGGGGCCGGTGGGAGTGGGGGACCCGGCCAGCACCCACAGACCAGGTGTCTCTGCTGGGCTGCGTCCCTTCCTTCCTTCCTCAGCTGGCAGAAGCTGCTTGAATAACCGTGTTAATCTGTGCGCATCCCAAGGGGGAGGCCCTCAGCCCCATCTCTAATCAGGTCACTACCCTCATTTAGAGGGTTTAATGTACCAGCCTTCATAGTGGGACACGCCATGTCAGCCCATCAGCTGCTCAGAGAGGCTGGTCTCCCTCCTCCGCTCTTTTCCCTCTGCCTGCACCCATGAATCTCACCCAGACCTTTGGAGGACTGTCCTTGTCCTCTCCCACAATGCCAGCCTGCTGGTCCTAAGGTGCCAATCTGCCCTTGCCTAAAATCCTGCCTGTCGCCAGGCTGGCCCCAGGCTACAACCAAAGGCCACTTGACCTTGCTTGGCCCACTCTCTGAGTTGTCCTACTCAGGCGCCCAGAAGGTACCCAGCATGCAGCACTCAGGGTGTCTCCTTGGCACACTGACGTCTGGGGATGGGTGATTCTTTGTTGGGGGGGGGGGCTGTCCTGTGCCTTGTAAGATGTTGGAGAGCATCCCTGGCCACCACCCACTAGGTGCCAGTAGCATCCTCCTTCCCAAGTTGTGACAACCAAAAATGTCTCCAGGTATTGCCAAATGTCCCCTGGTGGCCCAGTCACCCCCAGTTCAGAACCACGGCTTTGCAGGAGTGTGTAAGAGAAGGGTCAGATCACCACTCTCAGGTCAGACAAGACCCAAAGCCAACTGCCAGCCCTTACCCTCAGAGCTCCACACCCCTGGCCACACCACTTTGAATGAGGATAAACTGGTGCCTGCATTATGGGCTGGGATGACTGTCAGGTGAGATGCTCCAGGAAAAACAGCTACGAAGCCAGCACGTAATCGACACTTACCATGATGCCCTATTTTGTTCCCTGTTCTTAGTATTCTCTTTCTTCCTCCTCTGTTGGCCAGAAAATTTCTGTTTGTTCTTCAAGACGGGGCTTGCACATCAGGTCTCTGCCGCTCCCAAATTCTGGCTGTTTCTCTCTCTCACTTCCCACACCGGACTGAATTGTGGGTCTGTCTCCTCCTTTTAAGGACAGTAGTCTGTTATACATCCTGTCATTTTTTTTTTTTCATGAGACAGAGTCAGTCTGTTACCTCAGGTTAGAGTGCTGTGGTATCACCATAGCTTATAGAAACCTTGAACTCTTGAGCACAATTGATTCTCCTGCCTCAGCTTCCCCAGTAGCTGGAACTATAGGCACCCACTGCAACGCCTTTCTAATTTGTCTGTTTTTTGTAGAGATGGCATCTTGCTCTTGCTCAGGCTGGTCTTGAACTCCTGAGCTCAAGGAATCAATCTGCCTCAGCTTCCCAAGATGCTAAGATTACCGGTGTGAGCCACTGCGCCCAGCCTCATACATCCTCTTTGATCCTAGAAACTGTGGTCGTGCTCAGCTCCTATTTGGGGGGCAAAGAGGGAGGGAGGGAATGTGCCAATGTGGACATGTTCTGATCTGATCTGTGGAGAGTAGGGGAATCTGCCCCGGGTTAGATGGGGTGGGATATAGGTACCTCAAAGAGGGCCAGAAACTCATTAGCTCAAAGAGAACGCCACCTTGACCTCATCGGTTCAAGGCAGTGC
>NW_003852433.1:11757835-11775360 GCF_000181295.1 Otolemur garnettii
GGATAACTTGAGGCTCCGTCTCAAAAAATAAATAAATAAATAAATAAGGAAAGAAAGAAAGACATACATCAGGGAAAAAGGGAGTCCAAAAGCTCATTGCTTTTTTTAAACAAACAAAAACAAAACAAAACAAAAACATCTTTATTGAAGAATGATTGACATGCAAAAGCCATACATATTTAATGTATACATGTCAGTGATTTGAGGGATAAACACACACCCAGGAAACCATCACCAGAGACGACCTAGTAGCAGCTGCGGTGGGGGGGGGACTGTGTTTTCACGTCGGGGAGAGTTTCTTCTCCTTTGTTTCTGGTCTTAATCTGAGAGACAGATGGACAGGATAGCCTGTTTTTCCTGTTGAGCTGCACAGAAAGGTCTTGGTGTCCATAAAGAATGGAAGTGAAAGAAAGTCACTTAAGTCGTAGTAGCCAATATCCAGCTTGGAGTCCAAGAAGAATTAATTGATAACAAGGGTTGCTGATGCCCACAGCAGGATGCCACCAGCACAGATAATAGAATTTCAGTTACTGGAGGGTGTCTTGTCTGATAAAGACCTCCTGTTTCTACAAGGCAGTGTTTAACTCCCGCAGCACCAAGGACACCTTCCTTGCTGCCCCTGTTATCTGTAGTTCTCATACTTTCACTTCTAGAAATACTTACTGCCTCTGCCCTGTTAGAGGATGTGTGTGTGTGCGTGTGTGCGTGTGCGTGTGTGCGTGTGTGTGCGCGCGTGTACAAGACAGAAAGAGACAGCCCAACCAGATCACAGAACCCTTGAAGGCAGAGAGCCATGTCCTACACTTTGCTTAGCTGTCTCTATTAAAAAATGCCTGTGTGAGGGATTCTGTTCATATCATTCCCCTTACAATGAAAAATAAGGTTTTAAAATAGAACAGGTAACACATGTTCATTGTAGAAAAATCAGAAAAAATCCTAACAAGCCACAAGAAACCAAAAAAAAAAAAAAAAAAAAAAATCACCCACAACTCCTCTATCCAGAAAGAACCAGTATTAATATCTTACCCTGGTTCTTTTTTGCTGTTTTTTTTTTTTTAAATTCAGCCAAGTATTAAATCATGAATGCATACAAACTATTCAAAAAGATGTAGAATATAAGAGAGAAAGTGCCTATTTCTCTTCTCCCCTAATAATGCTTCACAGAGGACACTACTCTCAAGTCTTTGGTTTAAGTCAAACCTTAGCCTATGGATTTGTAGACATGGATATGTACATAGATACATAAGTACCATGGTTTCGTTTTTATGTTTGTTTGTTTGTTTTGCATTTTTTTTTGGCTGGGGCTGAGTTTGAACCTGCTACCTCCGGCATATGGGGCCGGCGCCTTACTCCCTTGAGCCACAGGCACCGCCCAAGTAGCATGTTTTTTTAAAAAGCATAAACAAGATCATGAGATGTGTAGATCTCCGTAATTTGCTTTTTTCACTGAACAACACATCTTGGAGAGTTTTCCACACAGACTCATTTAGATCTCCCTTGTTCTCTTTGACAACTGAGGAACATTCCACTACCCCATCAAACTGCAATTCATGGACTTGTAGTAATAATACATTTGACATAATCTAAATACCCATCGCTAATACAAGGTGTACCTTTTGTCCACTCGTGAAAGTATCTTTGTGGGATCGATTTGAAGATTTGTGAAATTAGAGAGTCACTATAATGTATGATTTAAATTCCGATAGACTCGTCAAATTCCTCTCCAAAAGGGCTGTACCAAACCATCCTTCCGCTAGCAGGTCATGAAAAGATCTGATCCCTGTGCTCTTGCCAACACTAAAAATGATCAACATCTAATTTTGTGTGTGTGGCTCTTTTCATGGGTCAACGTGGCACGCCACCTTTGGTGTTTATTGGTCGCTAGCCTTCTTTCTATACATTTAATGTATTACGCTGTCATGCTATGGTCCGTATTTCTTCTCTGCAGGACATCCAAAATGCCTTTTCGTGTCAGTGCTTGTACACTTCTGCGTCCCGCTCCATGGCTGTATCATGTGGCAGCGCCACAGACTTCTCAATCAGTTCCTGATTGCAGAGCATTTAAGCTGTTCCCCATCTTTGGCTGCTTGGTGGTGAGTATTCTTACAGCTGAGCGACATGCGGAGCACTTTCTTATTTCCTTGGGATGAATTCCTAGGAGTGGAATTGTTGGTCAAAGGACATGCATAGTTTAAGGCTATTGCTACTGACTGCAGACGTGCTCTCTAGAGCAGCTGGCTGGCAGCTTTATATTCCCATCAGCAGTTCATGACAGTGTCCTTAAGTGGACATTGCCAAAGGTCAACCCCCATGTGGGGGCAAAATCCCCCCCAGTTGAGACCCACTGTCATAGAGACAGAAAGGTTTGAATGCCCGGGCAGCTGTAGATAAACCCCCCTTTATCCCTTTCTGTGGTCTGACTCAGGTTCTCAAACCTGAATGTTTTCTACCCAATACCGTATGTGTGTATACCCTACTCTCTGGACAGGGAATTTCCCAGGGTAATTCGAACCCAGGCATTTTTGCCTTACGTGCTGACACGTGAACCTAACCTCTCCCTTAAATTAAACACCATCAGCCTCCCTCTGAGCCCTCAGTGGTCACAGAGGTCTTTCCAGCACACAAATCTCTCTCATGCCCAGGCTTCTTCTAGACCCCTGGTGATTACTGCCTTTATTGAACACTTCCCATGGAGCCCACTGAGGCATCCCACTGACTCCTACTGTTGACAGAGTGAGGTAGGTCCTAGTACTGCCCCATTCCACAGAGGAGACCCAGAGGCTCACAAAGTTTCCAAGACTGGCCCCACATTACATGGCTAATAAGTGCTGGAAGCTGTACTGCTCTCCAATATCAAGTGCGCACCAGCAGTTAGTGTCCACAGCTGCCTCTGCAGGGCCAGATGGAGTAGGCGAGATTCATTCATTTATTTATTTTTACTTATTATTTCCTGGGTAGAGTACCATGGCATCATAGCTCACGGAAACCTCAAACTCTTGGGCTCAAGAGATCCTCTTGCCTCTGCTCCTCGAGTAGCTGGGACTATTAGCACCTGCCACGACACCCGGCTAGGTTTTCTATTTTTAGTAGAGATAGGATCTCACTCTTGCTCAGGCTGGTCTCGAACTCCTGCGTTCAGGCAATCCACCCCTCTCAGCCTCCCAGAGTATTAGGATTATAGGCACAAGTCACTGTGCAGGGCTAAGCAGGTGAGAATTAGGAGCCTCCATGGCTCCTTGTGTGTCTTCAAAGGGACACTGGTCAGCATATCTTGAGCTGCTGGCAAAGTAGGGACCATGCATCAATCTTTGCTGCCAAGGAAGGGAACAGGGAATGGCCAGACCTGGAAGATGAGCCACTTACATGTCCTCTAATGTGCCATCCAAAGCACAGATTTTGAACATTGTTGCAGTAAGTCATCCCACTGTGAGGTTCTATTAACTGTTTCAACCAGTAAGGGTTGCCTTGTAACTTGAAAGAATGAATAGGTTTCGCAATTGAGGAAGCCACCCCTCCCTCCTCCCCTCCGCTCCAGGAACACTCTCAAGCCTAATAAGAGTGAAACCCTTTGAGCTCCGTAGAGGAAGGTGTGCCTGCAAAGCCAAGGGTATGATTAGATCGGCCAGGACCTTCCTGTTCCAACCAAAGGAACCAATTAGATGATCTAATGGGAACCCTTTTTGTCATCCAGAAATTATATGATGCTGTGAAGCTGCCTGCTATTATGTATGCTTGAGGATAATAATGATGTCTCCTTCCAGGGTCACTCTGTGATTATACAAAGTGTAATCAACTCTCTTGACAGCCTCCGTGTTGATGGCTCTGCACCCATTTTGTTGCTGGGTAGAGTGAGGCAAGCAGAGACCAAGGGGCTCTCTGGCTCATCTTCCCTCATCAGGGACATTTCTTCAGTGGGCTCAGTGAAAATAACAATCTTATGTCCTACGCTGTCAACCTGAAATTCCAGCCACAGTGGAATTTCCCCCAAGTTTGTTCTGGGGAGTCCCAGTCTCACATGAAAGTTTGTGGTAAATCTGGAAAATGCTGCATTTCTAGTCCTCTCCTGGATTCTCTTAAGTACAATAGTATGTTAAATGCTCTGAGAAGTCCTGCAGGTAAGGCATCTTTTAAACTGTGAATAACCCGGGATTTTCAAAATGTATGTAACCACAGAATGATGCATTCACGTGATAGCCTTGACTATCCCCTGGGAGTCCTTCAGGGAAATTCTGTGTTTGGGATATTTAAATGGCTTCTCCTGTAGCCAAAACATTTGCAAAGAGGCCCTGTAGTCGAATGTGGGCAAGGCCATCATTGGGGAATGGGCTTCGTGATCAGGATAGCAAGACAACTTCTGCAGAATCTTTTCTCCCCTTTAGCAAATCCCCGTGTCTATGAACCTGAAGCCCCCCAACCTTAAGGATACACATGCCCATGTCAGGCCAGACACAGTTTCATCACTGACATGTGTCAGTATTTTCTAACCATTTGCAAACTGGGACAGACTTGTTGCCTGGTGCTAAAGTTGATAGGAGTATGACCTTGGGGTGATTTGGGGTTGAACTGAGAAGACTCCAAAAGAGCCAGAAGAAAAAGGAATATTGTTGCCCCAAGGGGAGGCAGGCTGGCTAGGAATAAGGCTGTGAGCAGTGTCGGTGACACTCCTTGAGATCTCACCAGATGGTTGCATTGGTGTGAAAGGATCTCATGGCACCTGAGAACTCCCGCCAACTTCATCCCTCATCCTCACCTGTCAATCTGGACAAGATGATATGGCAGAGTGAATGACAGTGTGTCTGTGTGTCTCCATGCCTCCTTCCACAGTCTTCTAAAGTGGCTCATGGGACTCTGGAAGGAAAATACAGCCAAGTGACATTAACTGGAAGGAGGTGAGCAGGAAAAGAAGGAACAGAGATAAAGGCAACACAGAGATAAGAATGACACCAGCACAAAAAGGAAGGCCACAGTGTCCTCAGTGTCTGCCATCTCAGATCCAGCCACGCATATCAGGTATTTGTCTGGCTGAGGTGGAGGCTATAATTTATTAATCACCTACTATGGGTTAGTTCCTGTGCTAGGCACATTTTCTACCTTTTCCTACAAGGCAAGATAAACACTTCTTACATTTTCTTCTTTGAGGAAGGATTTGCATCTCTGCTATAGATATGAAAAAAATCAAGAAACCAAAAGGCTAAGCAATTGGTCCAAGAATACACAGAGAACAGGGACAGAGCTGAAGCTTGGACTTGGGACTTCCTGATTCCAAAGCCTGTTCTCTTGATTTGGGGATGTTGCTCAAACCACATGAAACAAGGGATGGACCCTTCTCTCCGTCTTCTTTTGCTGAGAGAGATCACGTACATATAGAAAGGGGCATGAGACTTTTTTTTTTAAAGACAGAGTCTCATTTTGTCGCTCTTGGTAGAGTGCTGTAATGTCACAGTTCACAGCAATCTCAAGCAATTCTCTTGCCTCAGCCTCCTGAGTAGCTGGGACTACAGGCGCCTGCCACAACGCCCAGCTGTTTATAGAGACGAGGTCTCACTCTGGCTCGGGCTGGTCCCAAACCTGTGAGCTCAGGCAATCCACCCTCCTCGGCCTCCCAAGTGCTGGGATTACAGGCACGAGCCACCTCACCTGGCGACATGAGACATTTATGTCTGTAGGAAAATAATCATAAACTGAACACTCATGTATTGACCACCTCAGCAAGGAAACAGCCACAGCCAGAACCTCAGGGGTCTCTTGTGTGTGTCTCTCTCCCAGAGATATTTCTCATCTTAACTCTTCAGATACTTATTTCTAATTGTTTTACCACATACGCTTATACCCCTAACCTATTTGATTTTGTTTTGCCTGCTTTGGAACTTCATGTGAATGGACTCATAAATACATTTTTTTCTTGTTTCTTTGTACTTAACAAAATATTTGTGAAATTCAAACACACACTCTGTGCATAGCTGAGTTTATTTGCTGTCATTGCCTTACTATATTCCATTGTATGAACACGCATCTTCTACTACTGACAAACACTGGGTCATGTCCAGGTTTTCTCAACAGTCTTAATCCAGTTGTGCTGCTGTAACAAAATATCTGAGATTGGGTAATTTATAAATAACAGAAATTTATTTCTCACAGTTATGGAGGCTGGAAAGTCCAAGAACACAGCAACGATAGGTTCAGTGTCTAGTGAGAACCCAGACTCTGTTTCCCAGATGGCCCCTTGTTGCTGTATCTTCACATGATAGGAGGGAAGCAGGAAAAAGGGCCTGCCTGGTTCCCCCCAGCTCTTTTATACAGTGCTATCCTGTCCTGGAGAGCCTTGTGGCCTAAGCACCTCCTGAAGCCCCATCTTTTAACACTGACCGCAGCACTGGGGATTAAGTTTCAACATGAATTTTGGAGGGGACAGAAATATTCAAACCGTAGCTCAATCATTCCAATAGTGTGTTGTTCTATGTGTCTATGGGTCCACACGAGTAAGAGTTTCTGTAGAACATAACTTTAGAGTGGAATAGCTGGATCATATTCTTGCTATCCCATCTTTCACTCACCACAATCATCTGCTCTCTCCATCCTTCACCAGTCTGTTGAATTCACGAAGGCAGATGAAGAAGCTCGGCCTAGATGCCGGCTATACATACAGAGAACCTTGTATTTACACAATCAGAACTGCCAAGGGAACAGTCCATGAATCTCTTTTTCACAACCTGGCCCAGTGATCCAGACAATTAGCCTTGTCTGAGGATCACTGATTCAGAACCTTGACAGATCTTTTATGAAGTCCTAGGTGGGGGGGAGGGCATGTCTTTTTTAAAAATAAATCTCATACAGAATGCAATATATAAAATAGACAGGGCTGTGCCTGTAATCCCAGCACTGTGTGAGGTCAAGGTGAGAGGATCACATGAGGCCAGGAGTGTGAAACCAGCCTGAGAAACATAAGGAGACTCCTTGTCTATAAAAAATTAAAAAGTTAGCCAAGCATCCCACCCATCAGGTACAATGTAGGGGGCATATGGCACACTTTTGACTTTACCTTACAAATGCAAGTAAAGTAACCTAAGTGTATGTACTCTCATATTAACCTGAAATTAAAAAAAAAAATTAGCCAGGCATGGTAGCATGAGCCAGTAGTCCCAGCTGTTTGGGAGGCTGAGTTCAAGGTTGCAGTGAGCTATGATCACACCACTATGCTCCAGCCTGAGTGATAGAGTGAGACCTTGACTCTTTAAGGAAAAAAAAAAGAAGGATAAAGTCAGTGTTGTCCTGCTTGGCGTAGGAGGTAAGAGTAGAGGGTCCCGTGAATGAAGCATACTGGCTAGTTTTTCCTTCAAGGATAAAGGTCGGGGGGTGTCAAGGATATTCATTCCTTGACACCCCCCGACCCCCCAACCCTGAAACAGACCTGGATTACATTTCCCAGGCCCCTTTGCAAGTAGGTGTGGTCACATGACTGCCTCTACCCAATGAATGTGGGCAGAAGTGAAGTTGGGGGCATTTCCACGCCTGGCCTATAAAAACCGGCCCCATCTGTGGACTAAATGTAAGCTGTTAGTGGCTGTGGAGTGAGCCGAGCAGCAAGCTGGAAGGGGTCCCTATGTGTTTAAGGCACACCCATTTTGGATTCCATACAGTGAGACATAAATGTCTATTAAATCAGAGATATTTGGGGGTCAGTTTGTTACAGCAGCTGGCAGTGCCTTAACTAACACAGCCCCATCTCCACTGTCTGCCCCCAGGGCACCCCCACAGAATCCAGGTCCTCCAGGAAGCCCAGGTGCAATGAAAGGGACACGCCACCTGCTATTACAAGATGTGGGCTTAGGATCTTCCTTTCCCCATGCTGGAGGAGCGGGTGAGGACCCTACCTCCTTCATCTTGTTCATAGATTTAATGAGATAATATATTTGGAAAGCACTCCGGGTGTGGTGAAAGGCATTTCAGATGTGAGTTATATTTAGTTATTGATACTGCGTTTCTGCATGCTTCTTACATCTGCAGCCAAGCCTCTCCAGTGGCCACTCCACAGAAACCAGAGAAGCATTAATGCAGTAAATCTAAAAACTCCAGCCCCTCGCTCCCTTCCCCGGGCAAGGCTGGGCCTCAGTCCCCAGAGCAGCTGACCCTCAGCACAATGCAAGTATTGCCTTCAGTCAGGCTATTTTGAGATGGGCAAGGAATAAGATTCCTGCTCCCCCCATAAGACATGTACATCATTCTCTGTTCTTTAATTTCCTTTTGATTAAAAAATATCAGCCTATCTGAAAAATATCTGCTATCTCTCTTCTGTGCTAAAAGAGATGAGAATTTTTTTCAACGAACGACAAACATGCTCTTCAACCCTTCTGAGTCCCAGGGACCATTTAGGACTTTTTGTGGTGAGAGTTGTATGGATTTGGGGGTGAATGGCAAGAATATGAAGGTATGATTTTATTTTTTAAAAATTAATTTAATTTAATTTTATTTTTTGCAGTTTTTGGCCACGGCTGGGTTTGAACCTGCCACCTCCAGGATATGGGGCTGGCACCCTACTCCTTTGAGCCACGGGTGCTACCCCAAAAGTATGATTTTAATAGGCTGGCACTTAGAATTATCACTTGGGATTACCATGGAATTATCTCCAGTTCTCTAGACTGGAGAAAGAGGCAGGTTTAAGTTCTTTGTGAAATATGTGAGTGAAACTGCAAAGCAACCAACCCCTGACTGATGGCTAAACAGAGAGAAGAGAAGACGGTCTGTATTTCCCTCCTGGCCTCCAAACCCTGACCCAGACTTCTTACCTTCTCTCATTTCTCTCCTCCCCTGAGCTTCAATCTCCAGGATCTTAACACTCATAGTAGCAGACATCTAGTAGGTTTTAGTACCTAATAGGCAGGCAATTTCCATTCCTGTGAACACATGCAGAGCACCCACTGTGTGCTGGTCATCACTCGGGGCCCTGAGCACATATTCTCATAGGTGTTTTCTGCTCTCAACCAAAGAAAGTCCCCCTAACTGGCATCCAGCCATGGTCTCCATCCCCAAGCACCAGACCAAGCCGAGAGAGTCTGAGGCCTGAAGTCAAAATCCCCATGTCCAAATGATTTTCCTAGGGCTGACATAATAAAGTACAGGCAGGACTTGGCTTATGAACAAGATTGGATGTTTGTTCTTAAGATAAATTTGTATGTGAATCAGATAGGTACATTAATCTATTACCTGTAATAAAAGCTTAATGAAAGCCTCTGTTCTTAAGTGCCAGTAGTACATGAGTTAGATGTTTGTAACTCAGGGACTTACTGTCATAGCCTCCATTTGTAAGTTCAAGTTGTATGTAAGTTGGATGTTTGTAACTTGGGGACTGCCTGTGCTACAAATCAGGCAGACGCAGAGGGAGGACTCCAACGGGAGAAAACAGACAGGACACACCTAGAGAAGGCAGGGAGAATTCGGGTGCCAATGAGGCTCGGGGACAAGCGTTGACAGAGATGCAATTTTGATGGAGGCCTGACTACAAACAGCAACAGAAATTTATTTCTCATGGTTCTGGAGGCTGGGAAGTCCAAAATCAAGACATCTACAGGGTTGGTTTCTTCTGGAGGCTCTGAGGAAGGACAGTCCATGCCTCTGTCCTGTCTCTTGGTGACTGTGGGCACGCCTCGGCTGCCTTATAGCCACACCTCTCCCATCTCTGCTTCCTCATCACGTTGTCTTTCCTTCCTTCGGTCTCTGTGTCTTTTTTCCTTCTTTGGATACCAGTCATTAAATTTAGGGCCCACCCTAGATTCGTCTTGAGAGCTTTAATTAATTACATCTGCAAACACTCTTTCCAATTAAGGTTACATTCTGATCTTCTAGGTAGATGTGAATTTTGGGAGGATGCTATTCAACAGTCTGCACCGTCTGGCCACTCCCCACCATTCACATCCATCTCACAGAGTATTTTTACCTGATCCCAACATAGGGAAGTAGAGGGATGGACACTGGAAATGGGGATGATTCTAAAACCTCCCACAAGTGTCAATAAAATAAGGCCTCACAGGGTTCAGAACAGTACCTGGTAAAGAACTGCATTAACAAAAGGTGATAGTAGACATATTTGTAATCATCCTGATGATGCACAATTGGGATCAAGACACTGCTTTCTCGTCACTTTCTTCCTTAAAATATCAATAAGGGCGTCCCAGTGCCTACAGAACAAAGACTGGCCTTCTTTGGTTACTTCGTAGTCAGGCCTCGATCAAAATTGCAACTCTCTCAACTCTTGTCCCCAAGCCTCATTGGCACCTGAATTCTCCCTGCCCTCTCTAGGTGTGTCCTGTCTGTTTTCTCCTATCAGAGTCCTCCCTCTGTGTCCACTTCAAGACACCTTCTGGAAGCCTTCCAGCCCATGGTGAGATCTCTCTCTCCTGCACTCATGTTGTTTGTATTGGCCCTCCTTGGGACCTTTGACTGACTTATGGTTCTTTCTCCCACATGCTCCTTTATCCTCTCCACCATAACTATAAGCTCCTTGCAGGTAGGGACTGTGTCTTCTGCAGGAGAAACTTCAGAAGGGGCTCCAATCCCAGACAGTACCAAGCTTCAAAGCCCAGCCCTGCCCCATAGACAAGATACTGAACGTTTCAAGACCTCAATGTCTGAATCTATAAAGTAAGATTAACTCGGTCTTCCTAGGTTTCTCAGAGAGTCAAAAGTGCCTGCCACCAGGTACATAGTCAGGAAGTTTCTTTCAACATCTGGGTGTTACCCACTGCATTTGGGTGATTATAAGCACTGGACAGGAGAGCACACATTCTGGCATAAATTATTAGCCAAAATAACAAGAACAGTGATTTGCTATGTATCAGGCATGGCACTAGTGCCCTCCATGTATGATTATTTGATCCTCCCATCTACTAGGTAAGGTATGTCTCATATCACATCCAGTGGAGGTCCCACGGTGGTATGGCAGCCAATCAATAAATCCCTGGGAAAAATTGTCCTGGCCACGCTGACCTGGAGTTCTCCCTCCATTTTATAGACACCCTGCTTCATCCTGCAAAACTATCTTGCTAATCGACCCTGAAACCCTTCCCTGCCCCATGCCCAGTGTGCCTCAGTGAGGTGTACTTGGACTTGGTCACCCAGACATCTCAGGTATCAGAAATCTGACCCAGGCAAGTGGGGGGAAGTATAGGAAAGTAGGCAGTGAAGGAAGAGCAGCTAGAGAGACAGACAGGCATTATCAGGCATTCACCTGCGATTGTGTATGAAGCAGATGCCCTGTGTATGAATTCCCCAGATTGGAAGGGGAGGGGGCCGGGATATTGAGACGTGTGATCCAGGAAGTCAGCACCAACAAACATAAATGGAGTAACAATTCCTTCCCTTCCTCTGGGCTCTATAGATGCACAAAGTGCTTTCCTTGGAGGGCAGGGGAAGTATGATGCTCAGGCAAGCGTGGAGCTGCCGAGGCTCTGGGTTCCAAATTAGGAATTTGGGTGGGACTGTTTTTAAAAACAATCCCAGCTACCTACCAGGTCAGAATGAGAATCCTTCCTGGGCAACACACATTTTCTTAGCAGCCTTCAGGAGACAGCCCACACTGCCATAGAGGGCATTCAAGTCCAATACGGGATATTCAGGCCATGGTAGGCCAGAGGGACAGACTGTTGGAGTATGGTGATTTTTGCATCCTGTACCTGCAGCCTGTCCGAGGCCACCAGCGAGTCTGAGCTCTGCTGATAATGGGCCTGGCCATGATTGTCAACATTAATAGTTACAGCTGCCAGTGTTTGCACACCTCACACCAAAGTCCCTTATACTGTGCATGCAAAGGAAAATTATCACCTTGGATTTAAATAGCTCCCCTTTCCTGGGAAGCTCCAAAGATATGATTTAGTAAATGTTTAGTAAATGTTTCAACCCACTGTTCCAGGGTTATGGAAAACACAAAGGTAGGGTTGCCGCCTTATTGCAGAATAATCTGGGCAATTTAGAGGCCTATAGTTAAGAACCCAGTCACTAATAGAACATAAATCTGAGTGAGAATCCCCTCTCTGCTCACAGAGCTGCTGCTAGCCCATAGGTGGCATCGTGGGAGTCAGGACTGGACACCCTTCCCCCATAAGGCACAGCTGACTCCAGCCCAGTCTCACCTGCCATCACTTATCCTTTCTAAGCCTCATTCTCCTCATCTGTGAGATGGAGATAATAACGGAACCACCTTACTGGCTGGGTGTGAAGATTAGGTGTGCCAAGCACACAGTGAGCGCGTTGATAAATGCTAATGACAATCATATTACTATAGTCACCAAATCCTGCCTGCCTATAAGGAGATCAACTCTCCTGCTTTGCCCAGGACTGAGAGGTGAGACTGTCACTGTGCTGCTAGCAGCACTCATGAGGAGAGTCCCAGAGGCCATCATAGCTGTGGGCACATTCTGCTGTGGGTGAGCACCCTTTTCTCTAACGTGTCCAAGAAAGAACCCAGTAGATGGTTCCATTTATCTTTACAAAGAGTCTTTGGGATAGAGAGGCATAGATCACCCCCCACCCCAGCACTCAGGTTGGGATGGGACAGAACACAAGTTCCTTATAAGGAGGAGACCAATCCTCATTGCCAAGACTTTTCATACAACAAAGGCATGAGGACACTTTAAGGGAGAAGAGCCGGGAGGGGAGACCGCCTCCTTTTGAAGAATTGTTACGAAATCCATTGGCAGCATTTCTTCTAATGCTGTAACTCCTGGGTCTGGGTTTGCACACGTGTCTCTTTGAATGTGTCTGCCTCATAGAGAAATTGCAGCCACACCATCTTTTTCAAAGCCAATGATAAAACCCATGACCAGGTGAAAACTCTGGCATTTTGAATTAAGAGTCAACATTCCTCAACAGAACCATCATGTAAATTAAATGATTGCTGTATGTAGATATGTTCAAATGCACACTGTGTCCCAGGGTTGCCCCTGTGTGGGTGGAGAAGGCTCTGGCTGGCTGGTGTCCATCGTAGGTCTCCAGCCCAGAATACGGTCTCACTTACCTGGCCTTGGGCCTTCCTTCGTTTGAGGTCCTCACTCTGATCTCTCCAATTCTGGGACAGTGGGTCTGTTACTCTCAACCATTTTTGATATATGAGGTAACTAAAGCTCAGAGAGGTTAAGTCAGCTGCCTGAGCTCACACAGCTGGAGTGGCAGAGCCTGGATTTGAACCCACATCTCCTGCCTCTAGAGTCCTGCATTGTGACCATCTCACTGTGTTGCCTTCATATGTGCTATGAAGGTCTTGGACTAGGCTGGGGGTGTCTTTTCTTCATAGACTTCATTTGTTTAGAACACTTTTAGATTTACAAAAATACTGTGAAATTAGTACAGAAAAGTCTCCATATATCCCACACCCAGGTCCCTCCTATAATTAGCATCTCATGTTAGTCTGGTGCATTTATCACAGTGATTAAACCGATATTGTTTGCCTTATTGTTAACTAAAACCCATACTTTATCACACAGATTTCCTTAGTTTTTTCCTAATACCCTTTTTCTGTCCCAGGGTCCTGTCCAGGATCCCATGCTACATCTGGTCATCATGTCCTTTAGGTTCCTCCTGGCTGTGACAGTCCCTCAGACTGTCCTTGTTTTTGATCACCATGAGAAGGTTTTTTGTTTTGTTTTTAAGACAGAGTCTCACCCTGTTGCCCAGGCTAGAGTGTCACAGTGTCAGCCTAGCTCATAGCAATCTCAAACTCCTGGGTTCAAGCAATCCTCCTGCCTCAGCCTCCTGAGTAACTGGGACTACAGGGACCTGCCACAACACCCAGCTAATTTTTCTATTTTTGGTAGAGGCGAGGTCTCACTCTTGCTTAGTCTGGTCGTGAGCTCTTGAGCCCAGGGGATCCTCCTGCCTGGACTTCCCAGAAAGCTAAGATTATAGGCTTAAGCCATTGTGCCCAGCTATGACAGTTTTGAGGAATACAGGTCAGATATTTTGTAGAAAGTCCTTCTATGGGAATTTTTTCTTTTTTGTAATTAGACTAGATCCTATGGTTTGAACGTGTCCTCCTAAAGTTCTTGTGTTGGAAACTTGATTTGGCCCCTTTTCTCTTTCTCATAAGCTCTCTCAGTCTCTCTCACCCTTCCACCTTCCACCATTGGATGACACAGCAAGAAGACCCTTACCAGAAGTGAGCCCCTTGACCTTGGACTTCCCAGCCTCCAGAATCATAAGAAATAAATATCTGCTCTTTATAAATTATCCAGTCTCAGATATTCTTTTAGAGCAGCACACAAATAGACTAAGACACCAGAGTTATGTAATTAACTTATGCCTTATAGGATGAAAACCAAGATTGGACTATGGATTTCTTCAGGCTCAACTCAAATTGGCCAACAGCCATGGAATCTGTGAGAACAAACTTGAGATAGTGGAGACTGTGCTCAGAGTCAGACAAAACTGAGTTGAAGACTCAACTTGGCCAATGCGGGCCACTTCTTTTTCCTTGCTGAGCCTTGATGTGCTCTTCTATTGAATGAAAATAAGACACGAGGTACCCAAGGCTAAGTTTAATCAAGATAATACACGTGAGATTCACACATTGGAATACCCAGCATGGGTATGAGGTATCGTTATTAGACACAGTAGTATGAGTGTTGGGCCAGGTGCAGTAGCACACACCTGTGATCCCAGCACCTTGGGAGGCCAAGGTGGGAGAATTGCTTGAGGCCAGGAGTTCAAGACCAGCCTGGGCAACATAGTGAGATCCCATCTTTTACAAAAAAAGTTAAAAAGAAGTATGAGTGCTTGCTCCATCTCTTTGCCCATTTCAGCTTCATGGTTGGACATGTCTCCACCCTGCTTGTTAGGGATGTGAACACCCTGCCCAGAGGACCAAAACAGGATCCGCTAAGTCCCTCTGGGTCCTGGGTAGAGTAGACCCTTGCTTAACAAGAACCTTGAACTGGGAGGGAGGTGGAGGTGTTCCCGCCTTACCTGGAGTAGACGCCTCTGTTTCAACTCCATAAACTGTGAAGGCGACAAAGCCCTTTCTGTATTTTGCACGAGATACAGTTTGGAAGTGATCTCATTACCCCCACAGCCGTTAGTGGAGTTCTGTCGGGCCTTTCTAACAAGTGGCAGTAAAATATTTTATAGGCCCCCTCTGCCCCCCTCCCCCACCGTGTAATTTTCTCTGTTTGGGGTTGGACTTAGTGTTTTCCCTCTTTCCCTTCTCTTTCTCCTTGCACTTTCTCTCATGTTAATTATATTAGTTGCCATGGAAACAGTGATGTCATTGGCACGGGAGCGCTCAATGACATCCAAAAGCACAGTTTATAGCATGGCTTGAAATTTATTCCATGGCTCACAGCCTTGAGGGGGGTTATATGGTGATTATATCTCGGGCACCATCTGGGCGTTGAGGGTGGAAAGTGGCAGGAAAGTAGTCGGATTGGGGGTGGGGGGCTGTTTTGCAGCCTTCCCAGAACCCCAGATATTGGGCGATATTTCCACTAGGGCACCGTGGAGGGCACCGTGATACTCTAAAGATTGGCTTTTTCTAACATTGGCTGCCTAATTGCACCATGCCCCACATTTGTCCCCAACTTAGGATTTCAGACTTTTGCATGAAGTGGTACTTAAAATGCTTCCCACGAGTGAGCGTGTGTACTCGGACCTGTGCCTAATGCACCAAAGCCACCCTGTTAGGATGAAAATACGGTCTGCAGCATGCCACGCACGGTCCTTCACACACGGGCTGCGCATACACACACGCACCCTTATTTGCCCATCTGTACTTCTTTATTCTAGGAGGTGCAGTTGCATCCGTATTAGTGATATTTGTCACCCCTCTCACCTTGTAATCCTCCCCACCACGGCTCACACTTTAATGAGCTGCGAGGTGTGGGGTGTGGCAGTGCTGTGCACAGAGGTGGCAGTTGGGACGCCCTGGGCATCTCTCTGGTGCAGGCACTCATGAGGTGTGGGCCTTCCGTTGCGCTGCAGGAGGCCTGTGTGCCTAGATCTGGCCCTGAGCACGTAGACCCCGAGGTGAGAGGCCCTCCGCAGTCCCCTCCTGCTCCCTGGGCACCCGCTGGTGTGCTTTCAGTTCCTGAGGTAAGTACCACCCCGAGCTTGCCAAGGGAATTCACAAACCCGGATGGCGCAGAGCTAAGCAGGACCTCCGCGTGCCTCCTAATTTCTGAAGCTTCTGCATCTGCCATCAGAAGTAAGGACAAGGGCTCTGTAGGAAGGCGGGCTGGGAAGGGCAAGGAAGGAGCGTGACCCAGAGGCACGCTAGGCTAACTCTGGGCAGTATAAGTCAAACAATCCAATTTTTGGCCCCAGAAGTGGGACGGCCACACCACCTGCCTAAGGGCCTCAAACAGTGACATCTGGACCCCTGTCCCATCTCCCGGTCCCAGCAGAATGCCCAGGTGGGGCCAGAGCCACTACCTGGGAAGAGCCCTGTGGGAGTTTGCCTTTAAGCCCACAGGTTTTCCAAAATTGTCAATGGTCCAAATGTAGTCACATGTCTGTCCAATTACTGTGGCCAGGGATGTGGCTTCCTCTTATTGGCTTACGGGGGTCACGTGCTCCCAGTAGGTGAGGCTGGGGGATGGTTGGACCACTGAGACCAAGGTAGGGGTGATGAGAGTGGGAGCTGGGAAGGCCGCAGGAGGGCAGGTACTAAAGCGCAGAGGCGTGGAAAGGAGTAACTTGGGGGACACTAAGACCCACAGGCTCGGGGTAAAGACAACAACCACTTGGTACTGGGCTAAGTGCTCTGTCGTGTTGTCCTAATCACCTCACAACAGCCCCACGAGGCAGATGCTAAGTTTGTTAATATATGTACATGGAAAGCAGGTCACCCAATCCCTGGCTCGAAGCCCTCTAAATGATGTTTGCTATGATATTAATAGTAATAATAATGATGACACAGGGCCCTGGAGGACAGCAAGAGTGAAAACGAGAGTAATAGGAAAGAACGTGGATGGTAGGAAACACAGCAAGACGGGCTAGACCTGTGCTTCTTAACCGGAGTGATTTCAACCTACCCCTGGGGTGATGTGGCCCTGCCTGGGGACACTTTGGTTGTTGCAGTGGAGTAGAGGAGAGGTTTGTCATGGCATCTAATAGACAGAGGACAGGGATGCTATGAAACATCTTGCATGCACAAGACAGCTACCCACAACAAAGAATTATCCAGCTCAGAATGACAATAAGATGGGTTGAAAAACTCAGGTGTAGGTTAAATACGGGAGCTGTTACAGAGGATGATCTGGGTTATCAAACGGAGGCTCTAGGCAGGACAAAGGCCCTGGGGTGGCCAAAGACAGGAAGTGCCACTGCCCAGCCCCTCCCACCCCTGCATCCTCCCCTCCCCACTGCGTTGGTGGATGGGGCTGCTGGTGGGGGGGGGGTGTGACTGGGGCCCGCAGGAAGAAATGCAGGAAGGTCTGCCCACCGTGACAGACAGTGGCCACAGTGACCATCTCTCTAGCTCCCAACTAAAGGACCCACATGTCCTTTGAGTCAGTGTAGATGTCCTGTATTGGAGGAGGGCTTGC
>NW_003852433.1:11775747-11795104 GCF_000181295.1 Otolemur garnettii
GAGCAAGAGAAATCCTGACTGGAGAACCCACAGCCCAGTAACTCTGCAAGGCTTTGCGAGATTTCAGCCATGAAACTGGGGAACGGGGGAAGTTTTCTCATCGCAGGTCCGGGACGAGTGAGCATTGTTCACATTATTGCTGGCATTCCCTGCTAACTGGACATCAGCCAACAGGAAATTCCTGGGACAAATCTTTCCACTCTGCGTCTTTTAAAACTTTTACTTATTTATTTATTTTTAACTTTGGGGATGAGAAAAGAGAAAAAGGAAAAAAGAAAAAAAAATTAAAAAAGAAATGGAGCACCTGGTATAAGAAAGATGGATCTAGCTACAATCCCTTGTCAAGCCAGGGGTGGCCCTGAATCCATTGTGTCCACTGCATGTCATTCTTCCCCTGGAAGGATTTATGACCTCACACTCCCATGACATCACAATGCGTTGCCATGGGTCCTGCTTTATTATTGTAAACAAAGGGCTGTTCCTTGGGACACTGGCTGTCTGAGCAGGAGGGAGGAAAAAACGCTCTGTGTAATGTGTTTTCTTGGGAAGGCAGCTTGTTCGGAAGTCTGAAAAGCTGTGAAAATAGTTGTACATACAGTTCCCTCCCTGTAGCCTCTGGACAAGGTTGGGGACGGGAACAAGAAGGATGAAGTCAGCTCCCTGCAGGAGGACCTCTGGCTTGGCGTGTTCTCACTGCCAAAAAGCAGCTTCCCTGGGCTTCCTTCCCTGCCCCAAACAAGGCTTTCATTCATTCTCCGGAAAAGCCTTGCATACCTACTATGGGCTAAATGCTGACAGCTGGGTTGATGAAAAACTCAACAGCAGCCCTGCTCCCTTAGAACCTGCCATACTCAACAAGTTCATGAACATGAATGTGAAAAGTTGTCCTTTGGGTTTAGTGTGCTGAAGAATGCAAACAGGAAGCTAGGCTACTTAGATGAGCAATCCAGGAGGGCTTCTCTGTGGAGGTGACTTTTAGATGAGAAGGAGAAGAAGGAATCAGCCATAAAGAGCAGGAGCAGGTGGCTGAAACTAAGGCAGGGATGGCCCATGCCAGGCAGTGACCATCCTGATCTAAGTTCCTACCAGGGAACACTTCCCATGTGTTTTAGGGAATTCCTGGACAGCTAACTCAAATGAGAGGGCTATAAAGAGGAGTCATTGTTGCCATGAGTCTAAGTTGATAAAAACTTCTGGACCCTGCCAGAAAACCCCATTTCCAACTCACAGGGAGCCCTGCAGAACTGTCAGATTGGTGCCGGTGAAAACACCTGTAGGACCCAGAGCCAGCTCTTCCCGGCATGAGTCAGTTTTCAGGAAGCAGAGGATGCTCTTGAACAACAGAAAGGAGAGAGGGAGGGGCCAGGGAGGGCCAGCTGCCTCTGGGACAATGTGGGGCGCTGCCTGCTCGTGGGGAGGCCAGGGAAGGACAGGTGAGCAAGTTGTTCTCGCCCCCTCCTAGGAGACAGACCCTGAGGGGCCATAAAACTAGAATGTCTAGATCCTCAGTCCAATGATGAGGACAGATGAGTACATAGAAGCCCCAAGAGAGGAAGGACCCTGCCTGAGATGGTTCAGGAAGTTAGGTGCAGAGAGCTCTGCCCCCTGCTTTCTATGTGACCTTGGGGAGCTCACTTCGAGTCTCTGAGCCCCTGATCCCATTGCAAAATGGTAAGAATGCACTTTGCAGAGCTGTGGCTTAGGGGATCTCTCTTCTACCTACTTTTGGAGAACACATTTACCAAGCAAGGCCAAGCGCCGCTTCCCATATGTTAGCTCATTTAATACAGGTGACCCTAAGAGGTAAACATGGCTGTCCACGCTTTATAGATAAGAAACCTGAGGCCAAGAGAGGTTAAGCAACGTGCTCAAGGTCCCACAGCCAGGTGTCAGACCTGGGTCCCCAGCCTATCTGCCTGACTTCAAACAAAACCTGTGATCCCAATAGCCAAATTGTGGCCCCATCCCCTAGTGCATGGCCATGTGTACTGATCCTCTGTCAACAAGGAGCTAGGAAGAGGGCTGGTTTGCAGGCCAAGAGCGGCAGCATGCCTGAGACCCAGGAGAAAGGACACAGGAGAGAAGAAAGGACTCCATTCTATTGCTGAGTGGTATTTCCAGATGTGTGAACCTAATTTTAATGTAAGATGCACATCTTAGGCTTTCCAGATCAGAGTAAGAAAGACTCAGTATGAACACTGGTAACTCAGCTGCATCCAGATGGCTGACAGAAAAAGCATCTGTATGAGAAATTAGGGGGCAGGCGGGCCATTAGACCAGGATCAGGCATCTCGGATTCTACACAAGTGTCAGGTTTAATGATTATCTATTCCTGGGCTGAGCACTTGACTGCCCTTGCTTTATTTAAGTCTCACAGCATCCTTTAAGGTGATACTGTATCCCATTTTATAAAGGTAGGAACTGAGCCCAGAAAGATTCCAGTCCTGGCTGTGTGCCTCTAGGTAGAGATAGAATCTTTCTGGGCCTTAATTTTCTCTTCTAAGAAATTGAAGGAGTGCTGTAAATCACTCCAAAAAATTGAATTGGTCAATTTTTTTCTGTAAAGGGTGAGATATTAAATATTTTAGGCTTTGTGGACTGTACTATCTTTGTTGTGACTAGTTGATTCTGCTCTTGTAGTGTAAAGCAGCCAAAGACAATATGTAAATGACAAATGAGCATGCATGTTCCAATAAAACTTTATTTACAAAACAGGCAGAGGCACTTCACCTCTGCTAGGATGACTATAATCAAAACATCATAGTAACAAGTGTTGGTGAGGATGTAAAGAAGTCAGACACTGCTAGTGAGGATACAAAATGGTGCAGCTGCTTTCAAACACAGCCTGGAAGTTCCCCAAATAGTGAAACAGATTTAGCATATGACTTGCCATTTTCACCCCTAGGTATATATATACCTGAGTACTGAAAATGTATTTGTACACAAAAACTTACACATGAATGTTCATGGCGGTATTATTTCATAATAGCCCCAAAAGTGGAAGCAGCCCACATGCCCATCAACTAGGTGAATGGATAAACAAAACTTGGCTGTCCATAGCATGGAATATTATTCAGCCATAAAAAGGAATGAAGTACTGGCACAGGCTATAGCATGGATGAACCTTGAGATTACCCTTAGTGAAAGAAGCCAGGCATCACAGATTGTAGGATTCCATCAATATAAAATGTCCAGAGTAGACAAATTCATAGAGACAGAAAGCAGAATAATGGTTGTCAGGGGCTGAGATTAGGGGGAATCAGGACACAGGGTGTCTTTGTGAAATGATGAAAATATTCTCAAATTGACCATGGTGATGGTTGCACATATCTGTGTCTATACTAAAAACCACTGAACTGTGTACTTTAAATGGATAAATTATACAGTTTGTGAATCATATCGCAATAAAACCATTATAAAAAATTCCATTTACTATCCAGGCACAGTGGCTCATACCTGTAATCCTAGCACTTTGGGAGGATAAAGGGGGAGGATCCCTGGAGGCCAGGAGTTCAAGACCAGCTTGAGTAAGAAAGAAACCCCATCTCTACAAAAAATAGAAAAATTACCTAGGTGTTATGGTGGATGCCTGCAGTCTCAGCTTCTTGGGAAGCTGAGGCAGAAGGATCACTTGAACCCAGGAGTTTGAGGTTGCTGTGAGTTAGGCTGATTCCATGGCACTCTCACCTGGTTGACACAACCAAGCTTAATATATATAAAAAAAAATTCCATTTACCAATTAAGCGAAAAAAGGACAGGAAAGAAATTTGGGGAGTAGATAAAAGTGTTCCAACAATTGATTTTGGTGCTGGTGGCATGATTATGTTTATTTACTAAAATGTAACAAATTGTACATTTTAAACGGGTAAATTTAGTCCTATGTAAATTATTCCTCAAAAAAACTCTTAAAGGAGGAGGAAATAACCCAAACTGGCGATGGGTTGGATTTGGCTTGCAAGCCATGGTTTGCTAACCCTTAATCTAAGCGATGAGGGTTATCAGAACTCCTTAGATTCCAAGTAGGCAGTAATCCAACTCAAGCTCATTTAGGCAAAATGAGGAATTTCTTGGCATACACAATTGAAAAGTCTAGAGAATAGGCGAAATGTTAGCCAGGGTTCTCCAGAGACACAGAACCAAGAAAATATGATACATATATATACATGTATTAAATCTACATCTGCTCGTGCACACATACACATGTATATACATGTATGAAGCCTGTCCGGAATGTATGCAGCTGTGCATGCCTCTATTTTTCGTAGTACATGGCTGGATACTTTCCAGGCAGCATTATTATACTTTACGATACACTGGCTAATGCAACAGTGGAAGCTAAGAAGTACCATGATCGGCCACCAGCAAGCTGCAGAGCCAGGAAAAGCCAGGGTGTAATTCAGTCTGAGTTCAACGACCTGAGAACCGAGGGAACTCAGATCGTAAGTCCCAGTCCAAGAGCAGGAGAAGACAAGGTCAGATGGCCCAGCTCAAGTATTACAGCAAGGGGAGGAAAAAGGGGTGAATTCCTCCTCCCTTCCCGTTTTGTTTGGCCCTCTATGGATTGGATGATGCCTACCTTGGAGAAGACAGTCTACTCATTCTGAGTCCACTGATTCAAATACTAATCTCATCCAGAAACACCTTCACAGACACACCCAGAAATGACGTTTAATCTCGGTAACTTTATAAAATTAACCATCACATTGGCTTCAGGTACTATTGAATCCAGGGGTACAAATAGCATCAGTAATCTGGACTCTTTTCCACATTGCTTCCATCTCCATCTCCATGAAGTGGCTGCCAGAAGGTCCTGTCCCATTTCCTCACGCTCAAGTCCAGCAGAATAGATATAGTAGCCTTTTCCAAAAGATGTTGTAGAAACCCTGTGTCCAGTGGTTCTGATTGGCCCACAAGACCAACTTCAATCCATTCCCTGTGGCTGGGAGAATTGTGATTGGCTGATCCTAAGTTACGTGGAGCCTGACATTGAAGGATGCATTTCATATCATTCAAAGCCCAGGGGCACATGTGGAGGAGGAAGGGGAGCAGTGACTTCCCAGAGGAAAATGGGGTGCTAGCTCAGGGGGGACCCAACAGCAGCATTCAGGAAGCGTTTCTTATGCTCAATATTTTTGCTTAAGCAGTTCCCAACACCAAAGGAGTTAAATAAACATTGTTAGTCATGTTCACTCAATGACAAATTGAAGCCCCCAAGAGTGAGGATAGCCTGCAGGTCACTGGCAAAGCAAACCCCTCGCCCCCAGTATTTCACCTTTGCTCTCAGCATGAGGTTTAACTACCTGCAAGTCAAGACAAAAGGGGTCATTTATTCAACAGACGGTTATTACAGCCAGCCACGCACACCATGTCTGTAAAATTCTCTTAGATCAGGAAATTGAAAGTCCTGGAAATTAAGGGGCAGATGTAAAGACTGAGTAGCAGAGCCCAGGGCTGGCTCCCGAGGAGCTCTGGGGGCAACACCCCACTGCCCAGACAGCCGAGCCTTTTAGGGCGGCAACAGAGCCTTGAAAAGTCCCCCTCTGATGCCTGCAGAGCTGCTGTCTTCACCTCCCCAGGAGAGGAAGCTGGGTCCGATCAAGAGGAAATCAGAAGCGTGGGGGTCTTGGTTCCTAGGGGTCCGGGAGTCTGATGCTAGTAAGCTGCAGCACTGGGGATAGGTTGTTTGGCTTCTCTGGGTCTCAGGGTCAAATGAGAATGAAAGGGTCTTTGCTTACCTTTCAGCTCTGTTAGGCTTTGTGCAATGTGACCCTGGCCCACCTCTGTCCTTGTGTCACCTTCCCTGTCCCCACCACTCTCCCACCTCCTCCTACCTGGCTTTCTGTTGCTTCCACAAAAGATGTTTGTTGCCACCTCTGAGCACTCCCACATGCTGTTCCCTCTACCTGGAAGGGTCCTCCTTTCCCCCATCTTCTCAAGACTGGGGTTCAGGTCTCAGTTCACCGTGCTCCCTTCTGCCCCTCACCTGACTCTCTCTCTCTGTCCAGTTTTGTTTTCTCTGTGGCACTCAATGCTGTCTGAAATGATCGTGTTTATTTACCTTTTTCTTTAGCTCTTGTCTGCCTTCCTCCAATAGAATTCATCTACATCATGTGAGCAGAGAGCTCATCTGTCTCCACATCTGTATCTCCCTGGGGCTTATTAGAATAATGTCTGGCACAAAATAGGAGTTTATGAAATATCTGTAGAGTGAATATTGAAATTCTGTCCACCCTCAGAACCCAGCCATGAGGCCGTTTCCAAACTTCCCTATCCCTCTCCCATCCAGCTTCAAAATTTACCTATTTCCCTGGGCCTCCTGCTTTTAGTCTGCCAAAAGACTATGTAGCAGAGCCCAGGGCTGGCTCCCAAGGAGCTCTGGGGTCAACACCCCACTTCCCAGGCAGCCAGGCCTTTTAGGGCAGCAACAGAGCCTTGACAAGTAACCTTTTGCCTTTATAGGAGACAGTAGGACATCATGGTACGTACCTAGGACTTTATTATTTATATATTTATGAGACAGGATCAGTCTTATTCTATGCCCAGGCTACAGTGCAGGCATGTTGTCATAGCTCACTGCAACCTCAAACTCCTGGGCTCAAGCAATCCTCCTGCCTCAGCCTCTGAGTAGCTGGTGCTATAGGCACACACCACCACACATGGCTAATTTTTCTATTTTTGGTAGAGACAAGGCCTTGCTATGTGGCCCAGGTTGGTCTTGAACTCCTGGCCTCAAGTGGTTCTCCTGCCTTGATTTTCCAAAGTGCTAGGATTGTAGGCATGAGCCACTGTGCCTAGCCTAGAACCAGGGCTTTAGATCAGATATACCTGCATCCTGATTCCAGCTTTGCCACAAGCCGTATAGCCCTGAAAAAGTCACAGCACTGCTCTGAGCCTCATCTGTATAAATGAAGATCTGAATGGAATCCATCATGTGGGGTTTGGGAAGAGAATGGACATAAACTCTCTAAGGGCCAACATTTTGTCTATTTTTGAATTCTTCTGTGCCAAGAACAGGGCCAGGCTCAGAGTGGGTGCATGGTAACTAGTTGCTGCAATGAATTGATGTTAGCAAAATGCTTAGCACAGAATCTGGCAAAGAGTAAGTACTCACTGCAGTGGGTCTTGGGGGGTGTGTCCACAGCTGTCTTCACCCCTCTATCATGAGTTCCTTTTGGGCAAGGCTTTCATCTTAATTCTCTTGGTATACTAAGGGCCCAGGAAAGAGACTCACCTTCAAGATGATCACTAAATGTTTTATCACTGGATAGAAAAAAATTATAAAGTAGGGGTGAAGTGCTTCACTGGCCCCAAACATCCAGGAAGACCCAGTGTCCCTTTGCAGTCCTAAAACCTGGGGCCAAGTCCATGACAGTGTCCAGTCTGTCCGAGAGGCCTGCCTTTATTTCTTCTCCTTGTTTCCCCAGACATTGGTCTCTCCGGAAGCTGAGCTTGTGTCTCTTCCCGGCTTTCCATCTCTCTATAGTGCCTGTCCCAGCAGGCCCTCAGGCCTGACCACCAGCCAGGACAGCTGGCCCACCACCAGGCCAGGACACAGAGTCTAAACTCTTCTCCTCTGTGAAGACCCCACTGGTCATCTCCACAAGTCTGGCCGGCTCCTTCCTCTGTGCCATGGCTAGCCCGACGTGCCCCACCACTTCCTTTCCTTCCAACTGCCTCCCAGCACCACCCGCTTCTGAGTCAGCTAGGCACCACCTCTTTCTAGAAGCTTCTCCACCAACCCCTACCCCCAAGGGTGCAATTGGGAGTCCCTTGTCTCCTTCCTCAAGGCCTCTCCGCTTACCCGACACTCCTGCAGCCCTTCCTACGTGGGAGGAAGTTGCCTGTTGCCCTTCCTCTCTCCTCCCCACTAGATGTGAACACCTGGAGGACACAAGCAGTGCCACTTGTCTTTGTCTTCACTGCCCTCAAAAGTGCCTGGCACACAGTAAGTGCATAATTGATGCTTTATTGAATGAGGGGATGAATGTATGCAGGCATGCATGTTAATGTTGTGGAGACTGAACCCATCCTGTTCACCAGTACATAAGAGATTGGCTATCTCATGCACCCATTAATTGAATGCATGAATGAATGAATGGGCAAATGGATGAAAGGATAATTCCTTCAATGCCTAGGTGAAATGGCCTTTTCCACACAGAGCAATCAACCATCCCAGGTTGCCCAGGACATGGGACTTCCAGTGGTAAATCCAGGCAAACTAGGAAAATTTGGTCACCCTACTCTACCACAGAGGTAATCCAAGACACCCTATAACAGGTATCCTCAAACTACGGCCCGTGGGCCACATGCAGCCCCCCTAGGACATTTATCTGACCCGCCAGGTGTTTTTGCCACCACTGCCTGCCCCGCTTAGCAGTTGACTCATCCTGGGGCCCGCAGTCCAGCCCTTCAATGATCTGAGGGACAGTGAACTAGACCCCTGTTTAAAAAGTTTGAGGACCCCTGCCCTATAAGGTATAGGGTCATTTGCTAATGTATCCAGTCACCTAATTTTGCATGAGAGCCGAGATCATCTTTCCTGACTGTGACTCTTCAAGGCTAAGCAGAAATGGGCTTCAAAAGGTCTTTGTAGGCTTGGCGCCTGTGGCTCAAGCGGCTAAGGAGCCAGCCACATACACCTAAGGTGACGGGTTCGAATCCCCAGCCTGGGCCCGCCAAACAACAATGATGGCTGCAACCAAAAAATGGCCAGGCATTGTGGCGGGTGCCTGTAGTCCCAGCTACTTGGGAGGCAGAGGCAGGAGACTCGCTTGAGCCCAGGAGTTGGAGGTTGCTGTGAGCTGTGATGCCATGGCACTCTACCCAGGGGGATAGCTTGAGGCTCCATCTCAAAAAAAAAAAAAAGGTCTTTGTCATCCTCATTTAAGACCCTGTCTAAGCTTTTCATGAATCTTTTCTTCTTTACATGTCCCCACAACCCCATGAAGTAGATATTTTCTTTCTCATTTTACACATGAGACCATTCAAGCGTGAAGTTAAAGTGACCCATCAGCCCACCTGGGGACCCCACAGCCCTTAAAGCAGGTCATTTGGCTTCCCAATCCCATGCTTGGTGGGCACTCAGAGGTTGTCCCTCTCACACATGCCAAGCCCTGGTCCTGGGGCACATGGCTATTTTCTGAGGCCCTCCTGTGGCCCCTGAATACATGGCTAGGTGAAAGTCACCTAGAGTCCTGTCCTCCAACTGCCAGTCCAAAAACTTGAGCTCTAGAGAGAGTCACCACAACTCCCAAGTGGGGAGAAAATCACTGCTCTCCAGTTCTGGAGATTGACAGGGCCAAGTTTAAAGGCTTGGGACTTTCCCCTCATTTCTAACAGTCCTGTCTCTGCCCAATGAACATAAAAGCAGGATAAACAGGTCCCTAAGGCCAGGAGATGATATCCGTCTCCTAGGGTTGCCCTAACAACATGCCCCCAAACAGAGAATGAGGCCGGGCACAGTGGCTCACACCTGTAATCCCAACACTTTGGGAGGCAGGTGGATTGCTTGAGTTCAGGAGTTCAAGACCAGCCTGACCAAGAGTAATAAGACCCAGTCTCTAAAAATAGCTGGGCATTATAGCAGGCACCTATAGTCCCAGCTACTCAGGAGGCTGAGGCAAGAGATCACTTGAGCCAAAGAGTTTGAGGTTTGTCAAAAAGATCACTTGAGCCAAAGAGTTTGTCACTCTACCAAGGGTGACAAAATGAGACTGTCTCAAAAATAAAGTAAAATAAAATGAAAAGTAAAATCAGAGAAATTATTCCATCACAGTTCTGAAGGCCAAAAGTTCAAAATCAAGGTTTCCACGGGATTGATTTCTTCTAGAAGCTTCAGAGAAGAATTTTTCTGTGTCCCTCACCCAGCTTCTGGTGGCTCTAGGCAACCCTGGGCTTTGGGCTTGTAGCGACAGCACTCCCATCTCTGCCTCTGTTGTCACTTGGTCTTCCTTCCTTCCTTCCTTTCTTTCTTTTTTTTTTGAGAAAAAGTCTCACTTTGTTGCCCTCGGTAGAGTGCTGTGGCATCACAGCTCACAGCAACCTCAAAATCCTGGGCTCAAAGGATCCTCCTGCCTCAACCTCCCAAGCAGCTGAACTATAGGTGCCCACCACAATGCCTGGCTATTGTTAGAGACAAGGTCTCACTCTGGCTCAGGCTGGTCTCGAACTCATGAGCTCAGGTGATCCATCTGCCTCAGCCTCTCAGAGTGCTGGTATTACAGGTACGAGCCACTGCGCCCAGCCCTTCCTTTCTTTTTGTCTCTGCGTCTTCTCTTCTTTTAAGAACACCAGTCATTGGGTTTAAGGCTCACTCTAGATCTAGGTTGATTGCATCTTGAGATCCTTAACTAATTACATCTGCAAAGACCCTATTTGCAAATAAGGTCACATTCGGGGGTTCCAGGTGGACATGGATTTGTGTGTATGGGTGGGGTGGGGCACACTGTCCAACCCACTGCCGAAGTTCATTACCCTGGAGGCTCCCAGACACAGCGTCTGCTACAAACGTTACCCACTTCAGGTGTCCTATTCACACCGGGCACCCCGTACCAGCTGCTGCCCCTCCTGCACTGACACCGCCAACACCCACGTGCCCACTCTGCCCCTGCAGGCTTCCCGACAGCCCCGCGTGCCAGTGGGAGACGTGTGGGGGAAACCACAGTTGAAGAATCCCAGCATGAGAAGAAGGAAAGTGCTGACTTAAAAATTGAAACCCTGACAGATGTAGCGCTTTTTAACTCTGCGATGGGCCTGTTGGCGCTTGTCAGATCCTAACACGTTTGCTAATGTGCATTTTCATCAAAGGGATGCGCCTGCTCTGGCTCCCACAGCCTGCCCAATCTCTTTGCTTCCACTTCCCTGGCTCAGTCGGCCCTGACTGCTCTCACCCCTCCCTCCTCCTAGTTTTCTTTTTCTTTTTTCTTTTTTTTTAGAGACAGGGTCTGGCTCTGGCATACCGGCTAGAATATAGTATCTTGGTCATAGCTCATTATAACCTCCGGCTCCCAGGATCAAGTGATACTCCTGTCTTAGCCTCACGAGGAATTGGGACTGCAGTGTGTGTTACCAAACATGACTAACTTTAAATTTTTTTTTTGTACAGATAGGGTCTTGCTATGTGGCACAGGCTGGCCTTGAACTCCTGGCCTCAAGGGCTCCTCCTGCCTCAGCCTTCCGAAGTGCTGGGATTATAGGCGTGAGCCACTGTGCCCTGTTTTCAGACCCTTCCTTTATCACCGTCCTCTGTCTCTGTGCCTCCTCTCACTGTCCCTTATACCCCTAACCTATCCCCTATTCCCTGTGTCTCTTACTTCCCTGTGCTATCTCCACACTCCTTCTTTTCTGTTAGTTCACCAAGACAAACATTTGTTGAGCTACTACAGAATTCCAGGGACTGTGCTCATGGTGCATATCTTAGTTTGTTTGGGCTGCTCCAGCACAACACCTGAGACTGGGTCATCTATAAACAACAGAGAAATGTATTACTCTTGGTTCTAGAGGCTGGGAAGTCCAAAACGAAGGCGCTACCAGATTTCGTGTCTAGTGAGGACCCGCTGTCCGTTTCCTAGATGGCACGTCCTTGCTGTGTCCTTATGTGATGGAAGGGGTAGCTGGGCTCCTTCAGACCTGTTTTATGACAGCATCAATCCCATTCAGGAGGGCTCCACTCTCATGACCAAATCACACCTTCCAGCCCTGCCATGGTGCCATCTTCTCTGTCGCTCTTTCCTCTTCTTTCCCGGCTCCCTTCAACTTCCTCCTCCTTAGGATCTTCTCTCCCTCTATTTTCAGGCCACTTCAACTAACACGTCAGTGCCTTGTACCGTGCACCATATTAGGTGCCAGAGACGAAGATGGGAATAAGAGGAGGTCCCTTTGTTGTCTAAGAGTCTTCTTGTCTTCTCTCTCTCTCTCTCAATCTCTCTTCCCTCTCTTCCTCTTTCCCCAACATCCCTCCCTGTTACTTCTTCAAAACACTCCCGACCCTTGTCCAGTTCCTTCACTTATGCCCAGCTTCAAGCTTCAGGGTTCTGAACAAGAAGGTGGACTGCTAATTGCATGGCCCCCTCTGTCTTCCTCCAGGCCTGGCATGTTGCAAGTGTTGCTGGAGCTACAGGCTGGGAACAGCTGATGCATGTGGACAGACAGCTGATCCAAAAAGCCCTTGCCCTGCCGGCCCCAGACCCAGAACTGCTGATTAGCCGGATATGTCTGACTGAACAGGAGTGGTTTTCCGAGGCCTTGGCCCTGCAGGCAGTCAGGGAAGGCTGATGCAGGTGGACACATGATCAGGAGCACAGCAAGAAGCTCCCTGACTGGCCTCTGAGCTGGGCTGGCTGATTGGAAGGGATGCTCAGGGTCAGTGGCTGGCTGGACCCCAGGGGAGCCCAGGGCAGATCAAAGGTGGATGGTGCCCAGGTGCTAGAAACCATGGTTAAAAAAGAAGTCAGGAGTGGGGCTTCCTTCCCTGGGCTGGAGATTTGCAGGACACTTGCCTGGGTTCTGCATTCTTAGAAATGCAGGAGGTCAAACTGTAGCTCTGTTCACTCTGGGAAGCCCCGTCTCTCTTCCCCCTCAACTCCACATCCCCCAGGTCTATTCTATACAAATGATTCCCCTTGCCTGTGATTGGTTCCCCAGTGGCCATGTGATCCAGTGACAAGAGAGCCCACTGGGTCATCTGGGAACTCTTTCCACCTAAAGTAGAGACACTGGGCCAGGCAGTTATGGCTGTGTCTCAATGGGAGGCTGGGAATCCCTGCAGCAGAGATGATGTGCCCCCAAGAATATCAGATTCATGTTGGAAAGAACTCACAATGTGAGATAACACTGCAGCTGTGGGCTGTATCACAGCTGGAGTGTGCCCTTCCTTCCAGCCCTCTGGGTTTTCTATTGTGTGAAGTCATGGCTTCTCTTACTGATTAAAGCTATTCCAGCCTGCCTCAGTTGTGTTGTCTATAACTTACAGCCTCGAGCACCCTAAATAACAGACTAGCATAGCATTTTTCTGCTCTAAGCATCATCACAGGTCATAACGCCTGTGTCCCAGAATTGCTGTGAGAATTCATGAAATGATGAATTTCACACTCAGTAAATTTTACTGTCATTATTACTTACACGTCAATACATTATAGTCAATATGTTATTCGCAGTCAGGTATATGTGGTAGTTGTTGGAGCTGTTTGCCAAATAGTTCTGGTTCTCTCTCCTCCTAAGGGTAATAATAATTGACTGGGCACAGTGGCTCATGCTTGTAATCCCAGCACTCTGAGAGGCTGAGGTGGGAGGATCCTTGGAACCTAGAAGTTTGAGACTGGAATGAGAAAGAGTGAGACTCCATCTCTACTAAAAATAGAAAAATTAGCCCAGTATTGTGGCAGGTGCCTGCAGTCCCAGCTACTTGGGAGGCTGAGGCAGGAGGATTGCTTTGAGCCCAGGAGTTTGAGGTTGTTGTGAACTGAGCTGACACCATGGTATTCTACACAGGGCAATGGAGTCAGACTGCCTTAAAAAAAATTTTTTTTAAATAGCATTTCTTAGTCAATTTTTGGGTGGGAGAAGCCACGTGACTAATTTCCACAGGCTGGCACTGCTCCAGCCATCTGCGGGTACCCTGGCCCAGCACTGACTTCATTGATGATGCGACAGAATGGGCAAAATGCTGCCTACCTCAGTGGCACTCGGGCAGGGCATCTGTGACAAAGCTGCCTGGGCTCCAAGTGACCCAGCTCCCTCTCAATTTATACACACAGCCATTTTCCCTCCAAGACACCCAAATGCCACCTTGGGAGCAATTTGCACTGCTAACATCATCACCAGTCCCTTTAGGACCAGTGCAGACTGGAGCTGCTCGCCAGGCCTCCTCCCTGCGTGATGAATTCTCTCTGGGGAGGGACTCAGGTTGCTCTTCCTGCGATCTGTTTTTATAGGGTTTTCCTATACATCTGGAAGACATGGGTCTGTGTGGCAGCCCCAGTGGCAGATGGGGACTTACCTCGGGCCCCATGAAAAATCAATGATTCCAAAACAAACAACCAACCAGAAAATAACCAGAGTCGATGAGGGTGTGGTGGAGTCTGAACCCTGCCTTGTATATTACTGGTAGGAAAGTAAAATGGTGCAGGACACAGTTTGGGGGTGTCTCAAAAAGTTCAATATAGAGTTCAATATATGACCTGGCAATCCTACCCCTAGGTACATACCCAAGAGAATTGAAAATATATCTTCACACAAAAACTTGTACACATAACAAGTGTACATACACCACATTAGTCCTAAGAGCCAAAAGGTGTCCACCAATGAACGAAGAGATTAACAAATGGTGTATCCGTGCAATGGAATATATTCCATTCAGGCAAAAGGGAATGAAGCACTGACACTGATTCATCCATGATGAATCTAGATGAATCCAGAAGCATGGTGCTGAGCGACAGAAGCCAGACATAAAATGTTACATATATGATTTCATGTATAAAAACTATCCAAAGGGCCAGGCATGGTGGCTCATGCCTGTAATCCTAGCATTCTGGGAGGGTGAGGCTGGTGGATTGCTTGAGCTCAGGAGTTCCAGACCAGCCTGAGGAAGAACGAGACTCGTCTCTACTAAAAATAGAAAAACTAGCCAGGTGTCTGGTGAGTGCCTATAATCCCAGCTATTCGGGAGGCTGAGGCAGGAGGATCACTTGAGCTCAGGATTTTGAGGTTGCCGTGGGCTATGACACCATGGTACTGTACCCAGGGCAATGGAATGAGATTTTGTCTCAAAAAAAAAAAAAGAACTATCCAGAGTAGATAAATCCTTAGAGGCAGAAAGCGGATTAGTGGTTGCCAAGGCCCAGGGGGAGAAAGAATATAGGGTGAATAAAGAATGAATGGATACAGGGTCTCCTTTTGGGTGACACAAATTTTTTGAAAGTCAATAGAGGGGGTGGTTACACGACCCTGGATGTGCACTAAGTGACACTGAATTGTATGCTTTAGCATAGTTAATATTGCCATGTCCATTTCACTTCATTTTTCTTAAACATCAATAATTGCAAATGGAGTAGAGAAGCATCAGGCTGGCAGAAAAGAGAAATAGCACTCAACTCCGCCTCTAGAAATACCCAAACCCACTTCTGGCTTTGAACCCCTTTCTTGTTATGTCATTCAAGCACAGAGTCCAGCACACAGTAGGTTCTCAACAAATGTTCATTCATTCCCTGCCCCCACACTGCATGCATCTTATATAAAGGGGGAACAGTTCTCTTACCCATTATAACTGGCACACTTGAACCTTTGGACTGAATCACATCTGCCACTTAGGGAGGGTCTTATTTGCCTTGTACTCTGACCACGAGCCTGCACGTTGCGCCCGGCAGTACCTCCAGTCTTGCCAGCTTGACAAACCCTGCCCAGCTCCAGCCCCAACCGGTGTAATTACACGATGTGCTGGGTCTCCTTGCTGCTGTCGACAAGCTGGCATCTTAATGAACTATTTATCTGTCAGCCTGGCCGGGATTCCCTGGTCCGCCGTGTGCCTGGTTGCACCTCTCATCCTGGAAGGGCCCGGTTTAGTGGCCACTGGCCAGAGTCCTTGCACACTTCCGGAAGGTTCTTTCTTCGGCAGTTCCTGAGCCTCCCTGGGCTATTCTTGGGGTGTTAAGGGGAAGTGGGGGTGAGAATAGCAGCTGTGGCTCGGGTCACCTCTGTCCCTCCCAGCCAGAATGTGAGCACCTGTTACATGCCGGGCATAGGCTAGGGGTAGATAGAGAGACAAGTTAGCTGAATGTCATCCCTAGGAGTTCACAGTCTAGGAAGAGAGAGAGAGTTAGACTTGGGCAATTATAAAATAATGGTGGGACCAACGACGTAATTTGTGAAGCACAGTGCAAAATGAAAATGCAGGGCCCCTTGCTCAAGAAATCACTCACAAGTTCAAGATTGAACGCAACAGCAGAGCATTAAATGAGCATTTCGCTCCTAAGTGCTGGCTCTGTGTGGCTGCACTGGTCTCATGTCCATGAAGCTGGCCCCAGCTATGATGAACATTACTGACAGCTAACATGAACTGAGCACTTACTGTATGCCTGTGACTGTAGAGCTAAAGGGTTAGGAATACAGACTCCGAACCCAGACTCCTGGGTCAGATTCCAGCTCTGCCTCTTATTAAATTAGACAATCTCGGCTGGGTGTGGTGAGTGGGTGGCTCATGCCTGTAATCCTTGCACTCTGGGAGGCCGAGGTAGGTGGATCACTTGAGCTCAGGAGTTCAAGACTTGCCTGAGTAAGAGTGATACACCATCACTACTAAAAAAAAAAAAAAATTTAGAAAAACCAAGACAAGAGGATCTCTTGAGCCCAAGAATTTGAGGTTGTTGTGAACCGTAACGACGCCATGGCACTCTACCCAGGCTGACAGAGTAAGACTCTGTCTCTAAATAAAAAAATAAAATAGCCAGGCACAGTGTCTCATGCCTATAATCCTAGCACTCTGGGAGGCCAAGGAAGGTAGATCACCTGAGCTCAGGAGTTTGAGACCAGCCTAAGCCAGAGCAAGACCCCATCTCTAAAAATAGCCGGGCGCTGTGGCAGCTGGTCCCAGCTGCTCAGGAGGTTGAGGCAAGGGGATCACTGGAGCCCAAGAGTTTGAGATTGCTGTGAGCTGTGACGCCATAGCACTCTACTGAGGGTGACAAAGTGAGACTGTCTCAACAACAAAACATAAATAAATAAATAAAGCAATCTCTCTGGACCTCTGATTCCTTTCTAAAAATGGGGGTAATACTAATAAAGAGTATAGACCTGGCTCAGTGCCCAAAGCACCGTGGTTATGCTGCCAGCCACATACACCAAGGCTGGCGGTTTGAGCCTGGCCCGGGTCAGCTAAACAACAATGACAGCCGCAACAAAAAAATAGCCGGGTGTTGTGGCAGGCGCCTGTAGTCTCATCTGCCTAGGAGGCTGAGGCAAGAGAATTGCTTGAGCCCAGGAGTTTGAGGTTGCTGTGAGCTGTGACACTACAGCACTCTACCAAGGGTGACATAGTGAGACTCTGTCCCAAGGAAAAAAAAAAGAATGTAAATCTGTGTCTGTTTTGCAGTATCTGCTACGGAAGCGTTCACTATTATTTAATTTACATGTACCAGCCAATCTCCATAGTAATCTAAGAGGTCGATGCTATTTTTTTAAATTCTTATTCATTTATTTTTAAATTTCAGAAAATATGAGGATACAAACCATTAGATTATATAATTTACACATGAAAGTTTAAGTCAGAGTGGTAGCTCTGTCCCACATCCAGGGAGTGTGCCCTGTATCCATGCGTTGTAGCCACTGGGCAGGAAGCTACTCAACCTCTTCCACCCCGCCTCCCTTCTTGAATTTAATTGAGATTTTCTCTCCTGTGGGTCTGTGATTGTTAATTTCCTAATTTTAAATTGGTGCTGAGTACATGGAATGCTCGTTTTCCCAATCTTGTGATACTTTACTTAGGAGAATGTTCTTCAAACCCTTCCAGGTTGTTACAAAGGATGCAAAATCCTCATCTTTTTATGGCTCAATACTATTCCGTGGTGTACAGATGCCACAGTTTATCCATCCATTCATGCATTAGTGGGTACTTGGGTTGTTTCCACATCTTTGCCATTGTGAACTGAGCAGCTATGAAAATTCAAGTGTAATAGATGCTATTATTATGTCTGTTACCAGGTAGGGAAACCGAGGCATGCCTAGGTTAGGTGATTTCACCTCAGTCATTCGAAGGCAAGGCCTAGATTTGAACTCAAGTTGCCATCGTGTCCAATCTTGTGGGCCAGGAGACATTCCTTGAGGGACACTGTGCTTTGCCTGGTTCTGAGTTGGTGCATATTAAATGTGAATGGAATCAAGTCATTGATTTTGGATTCTCCTGGATTCCAAGTTCTTGGCTCTTGGCCTAAGCCCACTCCCCTCCAGGAAGCTCTGCCCAGAAACGTGTATAGTTGGCATGGCTTAGCTTGGGAGTCTCGTGTGGCCTGAGTCACATTGATGGCGCCGTGAGAAGGGCAGGAAGGATGAGAGAGGTGAAATATTGATTTCAGCACAAAAGCCTGGAGAAACTCCAGTATCTCCACAGGGCCATATCCATCCTCTTCTCTGGCCCTTCTAGCCCCTACCCAGGCAGACAAAGGAGCTAAACCACCCAGGATGGCTCCAGGCAGAGAGGAGCTGGTAAGCCATCACCTCCACTATCCTGTGCTTTGTGGTCTAGGGAGAGGAATCCCCAAAATTCAGACAAGCAAAGGAGGGCAGAGGTGTCAAAGAGGCCTTAGGAAAGTGCTTCTGGGGATCTCTCCTTGGAAGGCTTCTTCCTGACTGTCTCCTGGGAGGAAGAGTGATCTGTGGATTCTTACTGCAAAACAGCCAAAACTTAGCCTCACCCCCAGAATTTCCCAGGAGCAAGCTGGGGGCGGAGGGGATGAGTTTAGCAGTAGCAATTGATCCTTACCAGAAGCCAGGCTCCGTGCCTTGCAGACAGCCCAGCCAGCCAGTGGCTCCTTGTCCCAGGCCTGCAGGCCACCAGAAAGGGGAAAGGGACAGAATCTGCTCAAGCTGGGTACTTCCTGGGAGACACTGAACCGTCCTGCCCCAGGCGGCTGGTTCTCTCCTTTTGAGGGGCAACCATACACATACCATGATTTGTTTTCTTTCTTTCTTCAAAGAAAAATGTCTTTTTACTTTTTATTTTTATCTATTTCAGACTTACAGAAAAGTTGCAAGAATAGCACAAAGAATTCCCACATACCCTTCCCCGGATCCCCCAGATATTAACACTTTATTATGTTCGCTTTATCCTTGTCTCTTTCTCTCACTACAGATAGAGAAGTAGAGATGAGGAAAAAAATGCTTGTTTTTCTAGAACGATTTAATAGTGAGTTGTAGACATAACACCTCTTTACCTCCACATACTTCAGTGTGGATATTCTGAAAACAAGAGACATTCTCTCACAAAACCATAATATAATGGTCTAACTCAGGGAATTAACAATGATACGGCTTTATTGTCTAATTTACAAACTTTACTGAGATCTCGACATCTGTCCTGATAATGTCCTTTTTCACAAAAGGAAACGCTGGATGTCACATGGCATTAGGGGTTGTCCCATCTGTCTTGCTTTCTTTAGTCTGGAACCGTTGCTCTGTCTTTTTGTCTTTCATGACATTGCACTTTTTTTTTCAAGAGAACAGGTTAGGCTCGGCGCCTGTGGCTCAAGTGGCTAAGGCGTCAGCCACATACACCTAAGGTGGTGGGTTCAAATGCAGCCCGGGCCCACCAAAAAGCAATGACAGCTGCAACCAAAAAATAGCTGGGCGTTGTGGCGGGCGCCTGTGGTCC
>NW_003852433.1:11796248-11796528 GCF_000181295.1 Otolemur garnettii
AGGGCTGGATTTGAACCCGCCACCTCCGGCATATGGGGCTGGTGCCCTACTCCTTGAGCCACAGGCACTGCCCTGCTATGCCTTTTCTAGAGGAATATCAGTCCCTGTGGTCTGAATATTTAGTTTCCACTCTCCTTTTTCAATGCGGTTCAATGCCAAAGATGTTTGCTGGACATCTGTTATATAGCAATATTTATTGAGTTCCTACTATGTCTACAGGGCTCAGTGCTAAGGATATAGGGATGGAAGTAACTTGGTCCTTGCCCTTTGGGAGCTCACA
>NW_003852433.1:11796594-11804292 GCF_000181295.1 Otolemur garnettii
TATTCCTGCACTGGGAAGCCCCCAAACCAGAATAGGTTCAGAGAGACTCTGGTGGTGGCATATGGAAAATGAAAGTAAGATATAGAAACAGCTGGATTGGTTACAACTTGGTGTTTGTTTTTTAGAAACACGGTTTGAACAGTTGGCTGTCTGTGATTGGTTAAAATCAGTGATTGGCACATAGGTTACAGCCTGTTTACACACCCCATTAGGTTACAGTTCACTATGTAAAGAGAAACCTTTAGGCTTAACTTTAAATTTGCTAAGAGGCAGATTTAGGTTAGACTTAATTTAACACCTACAAAAATCAATTTCAGGTCATTATCTAGGAAACTTGTATATAGAAAGTGAAATCTAGAGTAGGGAGTGACTAAGTGTGCCTAGGGGGCCTAAGGAAGGAACAGGAAAAGGACAATGGCAGTCTGACCCATCCCCTCCCCAGTCTTAGCTCTGGGCAGCCACAAACTCCTGGGCTTAAGTGATCCTCCTGTCTCAGCCTCCCAGGTAGCTGGGACCACAGGCTCAAGCCACTGCTCTCGACCAGGATGTCCACTCTTAAAGAACGAATGGATGGGCAGGTAGGTGAGGCAGCCGAGGTGGGGGTGGGGGAGGCACATTGGGAAACTCCCAGCTGAGAATGGTAATCCACAGGCACCCTGAGGTTTGGGGGAGACCAAGGGATGATTGTGGACTAGAACTCCACAGTCTACTAATGCTCGAGTTTCTATTGGCTGGGGTGAGAATAGGGCAGAGAATGTAGTCCAGGAGAGTTTGGAATGGAGAGCACAGCTTGTATTCAGTGTTGCTGCAGGGTTTGGACTACATACAGACTAGATTTAATTAGTATTGGATCACTAGACTGTAGTTCTTTGAATGCAGCTAAGTCCACAGTAGGAGCCTTACAGGGTCCCATAATGTATATGTGTTACATCTTTTTAAACACGCACACATACAGTAATAAAAGAGGTCACATTTTCAAAAGGGATGCATTCTTGGAGATCGTTAGGTAATTAAAACCTCAAATAAGTCAAGCATAGTCCTGACAAGGGTGATGAGCCTGTCTCTTTATCAACTAGAGTGTCACTAATACCTGGCAATAATGCACCAAAGTTTCGCCTGGTTCCCTCGGTTTGGAAACATTATTGATGCTTTTTTTTTTTTTAATTTAAGGAGGTTTGCATTATTCCACGTGTGCACCTGAAGTTGTATAGCACTGTTTCAGATTTACAATTCTTTCTCTGATTTCATCTTCGTGAATGAGACAGTATGGCTCAGAGGGGATCGGTCCTGTCCAAGATGCTGCGGGGAAAGTCTCCTAAGCCCAGACGAGGGAAATAATCCCCCAAACCCCAAACTAGATCGGATCTTCCAGGGCTGGTCCTACAACCTAGCAATAGAAAACTTGACTCGTGGAATCTCAGCCACTTGCTAGCTTTCTGACCTTGGGCAAGTCCTTTTTAGCCCTTCTGAGTCTCAGTTTCTTCAGTGGTAGAAAGTGGTTACTAATAGCCCCCTCAAGGAAGAGATAACAGGTACAAAGTTCTCAGCATGGGGCCTCACTCAAAGCAAAGGCTTAAAACTGGTGATTACAACATCACCTTGCACCTTAGTGTCCCGCTTATCTGTTTATGTTTGGTTACCCACCAGACGCAAGTTCCCTAAAGGGCAGGGTCTGCAGCCCACAGCTCCACCCCGCCCCACCTTGCACGCACATGTAGACTCAGTGGATTCGGGACAGCACTGTGCAGGGGCGAAATTCAGTACGTCCCCAGAGTTCTGCACCTTCTTTCTCGCCATTCCAATCTAGGAGCTTCCTCGCTATCTCTCTAGGAGCAAACCCCCAGCCCTTCCCCATACCACTAGGTATGCGACCCCCATTTCTCCAAGCCACACCTCTCCATTCCAGGGAAGATGGAAAACACTGATAAAAGCAGTTTACCCTGAGGCACTGGGGACTCAAAGGGGCAGATTTGCATTTTAAAGGACCACTGTGGAGCCAGGGAAATGCTAAACCCAGAGAAAGGGCCCTAAATGCTAACAAGAAATGTGGTGACTTGGGCCAAATAGCCAGAGAAACAGAGACAGAAAGCCTTTTAGAAACCAAAACAATCACCTATTTACCCAACCTTCAGAGGCCTGGTGCCGTGGGCACCCTAATTATTAGTTTCTATCCCCTAAACAAAAGAAGTTGACAGAGACCAGAACTTGGAGAGGAAAAAAAGAACTTCCACAACAGCTCCTGTCACCTACCCCCTAAGAGTAGGCATGACTGTGATCTCTATTTGCAGATGTGGAAACTCCTGCTCAGAGAGGTTAAGGGACTTCCAGGAGAACACACAGTGCACGGGCCACAGAGCTGGGATGGAGACCTGGTCTGTGCCACACAGAGGCTCAGTGCTCTTTTTGGAATCTTTCCCTCCCCCAGAGGCTGGGAGGCCCACTCAGAGGAATGGAATGTGTGACATTCAGTGGCCTCACTGACTCCCCAAGAAGACCCTGAGGGATCTTGACTCACACATTGGAAAATCTGTCCCTCAGCCTCACGGCCCCGAGTCGGCCTGCCTCCCTCCCTGTGCTGTAGCTGCGCCAGATGTCTCAGTGTTCACTAAACATATTTTGCCCTTCTCTGTACTTCAGTACACACTGTTCCTGAGTCTAGAATTCCCTCCTCCTCCCCACCCCCTTTGTCTCGAAAACTCCTTCACCTCCTTAACGATCTACTAGATTAAATGCCTGCCTGACCTAACTCACTCACTTTCTTATTTTTGTATCCCGTAACTCAAGGTTGCACGTGCATCTTTGCAAAGGTTGTGCACTGCACAACTCTAAGAGCACCATTCACAGCCAGCTTCATCTCTTTCTTTAGTCATCAGATCCTGCTCTTTCTGACTTTGGGCTCTGTTCAGAGGTGAAGATTGTGCTTCAAGAGGGAGGAGACTCAGGAGAAAGTGTTGAGGGACCAACCAAAGACTTACTCAGAGACCTACTGCCAAAATGCATGATGCTCTGGCAACTTGGCTAGCCCCTGGGGAGCTCCTTTGAAGGATCACACCGACTTAGCTATGTACATTCTGGCATGTACATTTTCAGAAATCCACTCCTAAATCCACAGTCACTCTTGCAAGGAGCTAACATTTACTGAGCATTCGGTGGGTGCTATGTTTTTAAGATGTTTTATGATGAAAATTGTCTGACTTATTAACCAAGGGGTAGGATGGGCCTAACTCTCACCATTTAGAAATGAGGAAATCTAGGCTTAGAGACTAAAGCAGACCAGGTCACTGTGTAGATGGGATTTGGACTAAGGGATCAAGGTCTCCTAGCGTTCAGAGCTAATGTGTTTTTACTATAACACTCTCATGTTTCTTTTATTCATTTGTTTATTTATTTTGGAGACACAATCTCACTCTGCTATCCCAGGCTAGAGTGCTGTGGCATCACCATAGCTCACAGCAACCTCAGACTCCTGGGTTCAAGTGATTCTCCTGCCTCAGTCTCCTGAGTTGCTGAGACTACAGGCACCCGCTACAATGCCTGGCTAATTTTTCTCTTTTTAGTAGAGATGGGGACTTGATCTTCCTGCGGCTGGTCATAAACTCCCAAGCTCAAATGATTCACCTGCTTCGGCTTCCCAGAGTGCCAGGATTCCAGGCATGAGCCACCATACCCACTCTCATTACTCGTTTTGTCCTTCAAACACTGTTTCTTATGCTGTTTTGCAATCCCGGGAGTAGGAAATCTGAATTTCATGTGACTCATCCCTCGTGGAGACAGTTGATAGTTTTTCTCAATTGCCAGCAGGACCTTTTAGGCTTTTTGCCCTCGTTTCTTCTCCAAGGGGGTTAATTTGGGTAAGTCACTCCACACTCCTCCTTGGTCCTCCTGTGACGGGGGCACCCCAGTCTCTGTCTGAGTCAGAGATGCTGTCACTGAGAGTGAAGCCAGGGATCAAATTTCCAGCCACATTGGCCCTGGGTTCTAAAACAGATAGAACTCATCTCACAGTTTTTTTTCCCAGTTAGACACCACAATTCTTTGCTTTTGTATAGTCCACTCAAGAATGTAGGCCACAGAGCATTAGTGATGAGCTTTAATTCTTTATTAATTTCTGTTCTGGCTTGGTCTCATAAGTCCAATATGTTTCAAAGACACTTAGGAATGGAGACTCAACTGACACTTACTGAGCACTCACCATAAACTAGGCTCTTCCATGTTTTGGAAAAGGGTTCAGCAATCTATGGCCTGTGGACTAAATCTGGCCCACCACCTGTTTTTGTAAATAAAGTTTTATTGGCACACAGCCACTCCATTCAGTTATGTATCATCTGTGGCTGCTCTCATGCTGCAACAGCAGTTGAGTAGTTGCAACCATATGATCCTAAGAGCTGAATATATTTACCCTTTGACTCTTTATTTTAAAAAAAATTGCCACCCAAGTTCTAGAAGACATTGGATGTTCTTTCTGACTACCCCAGTTTATGAACTCCCTTCTTATAATTGAGCAATCGCCCATATACTGAGGCAGAGGTCTCTGCTTACCAAAGAGGCTGAAAACACAGATAACCTCTAGAGTGGGTTGAATCATGGCCCCCAAAAGATGGGTTCACGTTCAAATGCCTGGAACCTCAGAATGTGACCTTATTTGGAAAAAGGTGTTTATAGATGTAATTAACTTTAGACTCTCAAGATGGGATCATCCTGGATTATTCAAGTGGGCTTGATACTTAATCCAATGACAAGTGTCCTTATAAGAGACACACCACAGACGAGAGGAGGCCACGTGAAAACTGAGGCAGAGATTGATGCAGACTCAAGTCTTGCTGGCAGTCAGTGGGAACTGGAAGAGACAGGAAGCTTCCTCCTCTTGAAACCTTCAGAATACAGCCCTGCAAGCAACTTGATGTTGGACTTCTGGCCTCAGTAAATTTCTGTTGTTTTAAACCACCTGCTTGATGGTGGCAGCCACGGGCAACAAATACAGTCTCTTTGCCAGCTACCCTTGTAGCGAGGACAGACACTGGGCATCGTCCCCAATTAAATGAGATGTTAATGGTGGGAGGAAGAGGAAACCACCCCTCTCCAGCGCTGGTAATGGGGAGAGCGGTGGGCGCCACAGCTATGAGGCATTTTCAGCAGTGCCAGTGGCTGCAGCTTTAGTGTACAGAATTGTCAGTGATGAGGGAGCCTGTAACTCTATCTGTGCTGAAGGGAACAGAAGTAGCGTCTCTACTTATTGGACTACTTCTGGAGCAATTTGGAGGGTTAATCCTGAAGGCACAAATCCCAAGTCTAATTGCCGGCTAGAAATCCAGCAAGCCACGTCACATCCTTGGGGTATATTTTTTTGGTGGATAAAATTAGCCAGCCCTGTGTCTGTTGTCTTCAGGGGTACTCTGGAGCCTCCTCAGGAGAGCCCACTGTTTGCATCTGTTCCCAACTCTTTGTTCAGTGACATTATGTTGTTAGCTTAAAATCGGCCGTGACAGGTGTATTTTCACCGAGGAAGTTGGCAGCTGCTACAAATCAGGGATTTTTATATTTGAAGATTCAATTTATCAGCATTTAGGCAGTCTCCAGGTTATGAACAGGGTAGATTGTATAGGTTTGTTCTTAGCTTGAATCTGTACGTAAGTTGGAACAGGTACATTTACCTATTACCTATAATAATCTCCATTCGTAAGTGTGAGTCATAGGTCAGTCGGATGTTTGTAACTCAGGGACTCACTGTAATCACTCCTGTTTGTAAGTGTGAGTTGTACATATGTCTGTAACTTGGGGACTGCCTATACCACAGATTGTTTACAACTAAAATATCTGATGGACGGCCATGAGATATTTCATTTTATCTTTGTGTCCAGCTGATAAGAAAGATTTTATAATCATTTTTCTACAGATAAGGAAACTAAAGAGATAAATTCGAAGTCATAAATCTATAAGGGGACTTATAGGAAACTGAACTTCTGATTGCACATCTTCTAAATCAAAACTTCAGGGTAAGGACCACTTTTTAGTTTTGAAAGTGGATATTTAAAGACAGATCACACCAAAAAACTAATAGTATAAACTTCCACAATATCCAAGGGATGCTGGGCCTAAAACCATTCAAAGCGCCCAGTGTCTTGTGCAGAAAATTGGCAGGTCAGAGCTTAAGGATGAGGCATTTAGATCCGATTTGAAGCTCTGTCTGCTTTATAGTTAAAACTCCCTTGATGCTTTCAATGAAGAAAGAGGGGGCCGTTCACATTTGGAGGGGAATAGAATGCAAATGAAATTAACAGGTTGAGAAGGGCAGGAAATCTCACCTTGATGTTCGGAGTCCAGGGCTGGCACTGTGGGCGCTGACAGATTTACCATTAGTGGGACATGTCAAGGGCCTCTGCACCTCATCTAGAGGAGGGAGATTTATAATGCCCACACAGCTGTTAGAGCGAGGCTCCAGCTAGGTCCTTCCCATGTTCTGGGCAGTGAGACTTCCTGTTTGAAGACACATCCTCACTCCTGCCCACTCAGTCTGGGAAGACCTTGGGAACAACAGAAGGTGTCCTAGGGACATTCCTCTGCTGAGATCACACAACTGTGTCCCCGTCCCCTCTCCAGGGCATGCGTATTCCCCTCCCATGCTGCTGCCCAGAAGGTGGACAGGTGTCCTAGTGATGGGAACATGCCTCCATCCATCCTCATCCTCCCAGGAGGAACAGGGGGCTCTGGGATGTGTCTAGAGTAGAAAAGCTAGTTGCAGGCATCGCAGGAGTCAGTTGTAAGGGGTGGGCGTGACCAAGGCAGATTCTTCCAGAAATACAGACAATACATTAAAGACAATGATCACTTTCATTTTGTGAGACCTACATATGTTAGCTCAAATCCTCCCAAGCCCCCGTCTGGACATGTGTTAGGTGTCCACTCTTCCGATAAGAAAACACAGACCTAGAGAGATTAAGAAGCATACCCCGGGCAGGGAGCCTCACGCCTGTAATCGTAGCACTCTGAGGGTCTGGGGCAGGTGGATCTCCTGAAATCAGGAGGTCAAGACTAGTGTGAGCAAGAACAAAACGCTATCTCTATTAAAAATAGAAAAACTACCTGGGCATGGTAGCAGGAACCTATAGATCCAGGTTCTTGGGAGGCTGAGGCAAGAGGATCGATTGAGCCCAGGCGTTTGAGGTTGCTGTGAGCTAAGATGGCACAGCACTCTAGCTTGGGGAAACAAGAGAGACTCTGCCTCCAAAAAGAAGCATGCCTGGGCCAGGCACCATCACTCCTGCCTGCAATCCCAGCACTTTTGAACCGTGAGGCAGGGGTCACTTGAGTCCAGGAGTTTGAGACCAGCCTAGGCAACATAGCAAGACCCTGTCTCTACAAAAAAATTAAAATTTTAGCTGGGCATGGTGGCTCAGGCTGCTAGTTCTAGCTACTCTAGAGGCTGAGGTAGAAAGAATCCTTGAACCTAGATGCTAAAAAGTCACCATGAGCTATGATCATGCCACTGTACTCCAGCCTGGGCAACAGAAGAAGACCTAAACAAAGAAATTAATTTTTAAAAAAAGTGGCAGAGCTGGGATTCGAACCCAGGACTTTTTTGGGTTTTGACTCCAATCCTTGGGTACCATATGGTATTGAATAGAGTTCTTCTCCCCTACTCCACTCCAATTCAGGTCCTCACCAAACCTGTGAATGGGGTCGAATTTGGGGTAATCAGTT
>NW_003852433.1:11806062-11807821 GCF_000181295.1 Otolemur garnettii
CTATGGACCACAGTGAGGATGGCGATGACGACATAACTGTAAAACATTACGGCTCCGAGTGTGTGCCGTGCCCTGTGCTAAACAGCAGTGTAGTCCTCAGATAATAACTCCCGCGTAGGAGGACGCTATCCCCATTTTACAGGTGAGGAAACTTCCCCAGCACTCGAAACTCCGTTCTGACCAGCAAGCTGCCTCTCATTCTGTGACACTTGGCTGCCTCCAGACAAAGCTGACCTCAGAAGAGTCTGGAATCTACGCCCAGCCCGACAGCTTCCTCAGCCTGTGGGGATTTCGCCCTCCCCCCAACCCCACCAGCAATAAGAGACTCAATTTCCTTCTGCCCAGAAACCAGTGGGATGTCCTTGTGGTGTGGCCCCCAGGTAAGCCAGACCCAGCCTATGGCCGCAGTTTCATGACCCCTGGGGTCACCTTGGCGGGGAGGCCGCGGCCACCCTTTGACTTGTCAGCAGAATTCCTTAAAGTCACCCCAGTTTTCCTGTGTCTAAAAGGAGGCTAATCACAGCTAAGCAGTTTGAAGTCCGGGTCTGAAAAGCATCCTTATTACTTGCGTGAGGGCCCGAGCACCTCAGGGCTTCAGGGGGAGGAGAGAGAAACCCACATTGATTTCTAATGCAAATTGGCTTTGAAGAGTTTCGCTGGCTCTCGGGAGTTCCCAGTCACCCACAGCCGAGGGCGCACCCCAGGGGGGACTGTTGCCTTGAGCAAAGAATTTCCTCTGGTCAAGACAAAACCCAGATACGGTCATTTTCCCCGTTTCAGACCCGCCCCTTGAATCCAACTGGAATGTGCAGAATTCCCATCAACTGTGATCCCTGGGGTGGTTTTAGTTCCCTGCTCCTCCTTCACTGCCATCCACACCCTCACCCCTGACACACACACACACACACACACACACACACTGGACACTAGTCCACATAGACACACACTCCCACAGACACGCACAATTACAGACACACACTTCCGAGCCCTCAGTCAAACACATGCTCACACGTGCCAAGGCACACACACTCCTGCACGCTCACCACACATTTACACACGACACTCGCTCACACTCACACGATTCCCGAATGCACATTTACAGACACAGTCTCATAGACACACACACTCGTGATGCGCACAGGCACAAATGCTCACAGACACACATTCATACACACACACTCACAGTCCTCACATGCACATGCAGTGATGGACACCAGCTCACACGTGCGCAGAGCCGCACACCCCTGCACACCTACACGTGTGCACACACGCTCCCTGGCCTTCCCTGTTAACCCTGACTTCTCCATGGCACCGTTTTCTTGGGTATCTTGATTGCAGCCCATCTGCCCCTCTCTCTCTAGACTCATGGCCCCTCAGCCGAGAACTCCAAATCCCTGATGTACGGTGAGTCTCAGAGAATTTGCTTCTATCAGCCCCCACCCCCACCCCCCCGCCTGCCACCTGCCCAGAAGGAGCACTCCCCTGGCCAAACTTCTCAGCCTCCCAGCCTACCCTGAGAGATAAAGACTATTTTTCCTGAGTCTCAGATGAGGACATCAAGACAGAGAAGCTCAGTGACTCATCTCAGATTAATTAACTTTCTGATAATATTTATTGACGCTGATTGTAGTGGCTCACACCTAAATCCCAGCACTCTGGGAGGCTGAAGCAAAGCAGGAGAAGCCCTTGAGCTCAGGAGTTCAAGACCAGCCTGAGCAAGAGTGAGACCCCTGTCATACTAAAAATAGACTTTGCTTAG
>NW_003852433.1:11808363-11815327 GCF_000181295.1 Otolemur garnettii
ACTATGTGCCAGGCACTGTTTTGGCATGGAGGAGGGCAACATTGAACAAGACTAAGACCAGCCTCTGAGGCAACAGTCACAAAACTAGTAAAGTGATTTTCCCAACTCCAGAGTCCTTGATTTTCTGTGTCACTACAGGGCCACTTCTGTCTCTGTGGGCCCCTTCCTCCATAATTATATTTTACGCCATATCAGTATAAAGACAAATATCGCTCAGGCATAATTAAAAGTTAAAATATTTTTTTCAACTCTAAAAGTTAGGGGCTTTTTTCCTTCTGATTTTAAAAGCGATGAGAGCATTTTCACAGGTCCTAGACCTAATGGATCAGTTGGCCCTACGTTCCTAATCTCTTACAAAGTGAGCCATGGACTACTTACAATAGCAGAAAGATGGAAATAGACCAAATAACCATCAGTGGTTAGATAAGCAAAAAAGTGGTGGTTTATCCCTACCATGGAATATTATTATCTTCAACCTTAAAAAGGAACGAAGCACTGAAACACACTACAGTCGGGCGTGGCAGGTGGCTTGCGCCTAGAATCCCAGCTACTTGGGAGGCTGAGTGGGGAGGACCACTTTTAAGGACCATGTGAATACTCAGCATTTGGGTCTCTGTGTTTATTTAGCTCCAAGAGAAATACAGAAAGACTCTGTTGCTATAACAAAGTGCCATAGACTGGGTGGTTTAGGAATAATAGAAATGTACTTTGCACAGTTCTGTAGGCTGGAAGTCCAAGGTCAGAGTGCCAGCACAGCCAGGTTCTGGTGAGGGCTCTCTTCTGTGTTGCAGATGGCCGCCTTCTTGTGTCTTCACATCATGGAGAGAGAGCCTCTTTTAAAGGGCACTAATCCTATTCATGAGGGCTCTACCCTCACGACCTAATCACCTCCCAAAGGCCCGGCTTCCTCACACCAGCACATTGGGGATTAGGATTTCAACACATGGATTTGGGGGGAAACACAAACCTTCAGTACATAACAGACTCCATACCATTGGCCAAGACCTTCTCTCTCCAGCATTCCCACAGAAAGCCCCTGTGACCAGCTGGTGCTCTCTGCGTCTCTCTCATGTACGTGTGAGAAACCATCTTCCCCTGGATCAGTATAATAATAATTACTACTACCACCATTTCATGATGGATATCAGATTATATACCCAGTCCTGTTCACCCATCCTTTCTAACCCCATGACAACCCTCCCTAGGAGATGGCTTCATGGTAGCCCAGGAGAGAACACAGATGCCCAACACTGGGAAGCCACTCACCAAAGTCATACAGCCAGTGAGACGCCAAGCCAGGAGTTGAAGCCCAATTGCCCTAACTCTGAGATCTGAATGGGTCGGTCACTGAAGGGGTAGGGGTTGAACAAACCTTTAGTGCACGGTTCACTGTCATTTCTCTGTGCCAGACCTCACTCGGTCTTATTATTATTTTTTATTTTTTTGAGACAGTCTCACTCAGTCTGTAGTGCCATGGCATTGGCCTAGCTCACAGCAACCTCAAACTCCGGCGATAAAGTGATCCTCCTGCCTCAGCCTCCCAAATAGGTGGGACTATAGATACCTGCTACAACACCCAGCTAATTTTTCTATTTTTAGTAGAGATGAGGTCTGGCTCTTGCTCAGGCTGGTCTCAAACTCCTGAGCTCAAGAAATTCACCCACCTCGGCCTCCCAGAGCTGGGATTACAGGCATGAGCCACCAGGCCCAGCCTCTGACTTCCTTGCTATTACTACGCTCTGTCATTTCCCATCTCTCTGTCCTCTCTAGCTACCACCTCCAACCTCAGCACCCGCCTATTTAGCATATGGACTTCCAGGCCAGCTAAGCACGGGTCAGACAGGACAATGCTGTGTGTTGTGTCTGCTTACTAATAAGTGAAAATCTAAATGAAAACTCTTTTGTGTGCATTTCATTTACATAAACGTCATAGAGGAATCAATCCCACTCTATTGCCTTTTGACTCCATGCCATGCTCGGGAGAGGCAGCCGTCGGAAACCAACACAGTCTCTGCTTTTAGGGCTGCCAGATACAGTGGGGGGAAACAACGCAAAACAAAACAGCAGGCGCTCGGTTCTACTGGCACTTTGGAAGAACGAACAAAATATTTTTTAATACAAATATGTTTCATGCAAGAGACGGGATACACATATAACAAATAATTAGTCAGGGGTTCTCTGAAACTGAGCTGTAACTGGGGGCTTGTGTTCTACCCGGTAACAGTCCTTTCTAAAGATGAGAAAAAGAGGCCAGGCGTGGTGGCTCACACCAATAATTCACACTCTGGGAGGCTGAGCTCAGGAGGAGTTAGACCCCACTTCCCAAAGAGCCAGAGCAAAACCTGTCTCTACCCAAAATAGAAAAATTAACCAGGCGTTGTGGAGGGCGCCTGTAGTCCCAGATACTTGGGAGGCGAGAGAATCACTTGAGTTTGAAGTTGCTGTCAGCTGTGATAATGCCACAGTGCTCTACCTAGAGCAACAGAGTGAGACTCTGTCTCAAAAAAAAAAAGGGGAAGTCCTGTCTGAAAAGAGGAGTGTCTACTTGTTCTGTGTCCGTCTTCCACTCCAAACTCGGTTTATTCTTCTCTGTGTGTATGGCATCCAATGCGGTGCCCAGGGCACAGTAGGTGTCCAGGTGGTATTATTTCCAAATGAAGCAAACGATCACTCTCTGTATGTCTTGGCATTTTACTCAGTGCCTGGTGCCTAGTGGGTGCTCAATGCATATTTGATGAATGGATGATCGTTCTTGCAAGGACAATCACCCTGAGAAACGAGAGAGCTCTGACCACGTGTCAGAGACCAGCACGCCACAGGAAGCCTATGGTGGCCGCCCGCTGAAATTCATAAATCACAACACACCTTAATGACTGTGCCACCACCAACATCTGTCTCCCTCACCTGCAAATGTTCTCTGAAACTCACTCCTAATCATGACTGAAAGTAACGTGTGCTCGATTTCCATATTATTAGAAAGAGGTGGAGCTCAAAATAAATGATTCAAGACACGTCAATCAAATGACAAAACAAATGATGCATTTGTTTATTTTTGCCTCTGCTAGTTGGCTTGCTTTGTTCCAGCTATCTCCTTCTGGGGGCGGAGGGTCCCACGCCCTCCTTTTCTCTTTGAAGTGCACTGGTTAATATTTTATTCATTCTAGAATTTAACAAAGACTATGTGGTAAAAGAATCCAGATTAGTGTCTATAATAAAGTGATTAGCAGAACCGTGTGGAGACCTGAGGCTCCAGGTGGTCTCAGAAAATTCTGGTTCTTCTAAGTTCATTCGGTCATCGTGGGAGAAAGTGGGGACTTTTGGAAAGCCCCACATGGCACTGTCAGCAGAGACAGACCGAGGTGCAGGTCCCGGCTCACACACCACAGGGTAGGGCCCGCCTCAGTGACGTAGGACAGTGACTTTGGCTGTGACAAGGGGTGGCTCATTTATAACAGAAGACACACAGAAATAGCCCAGCAGGGCAGACTGGCTTCCTGCCCTCATGGAGCTGACATTCGAATATTGTGATTATCATGTGCCCCAGGCAGGAGGCTTAACCTCTGGACTGTCCTCCTCTGAGGGTTCCTTATGGTGCCTACTTACGGAGATTTCCCAGGTAGCCGGTTTTAATCACTTGCCTGACTTAGCAAGGGACAAATAAAGTCATCCAAGTGTTCATCCTCTTGGAAACTGTAGTTGCAATCCCAAGAATTGATCCTAAAGAAATCATTAAGCAGATATACAAAGATCTAACCACAAGACTACGCCTCTTGAACTCTTTCATGGCAAGAAACAGAAAGCCTCTAACCGTGCAGGAACTAATAAGGTGCTACTCTTCCTATCCCCACTTTACTGTTGGGGAAACAGTGCGAGGAAAGCTAAGCAACCTCCTAGTGGAGCCTGGGCAGGCAGGCCCCAGAGTCTATGGTCTGAACTCTGCACTCAGCGTTCTTGGCAGGTATCTTCTGGAGAAGGTTGAAAGTCTGAAGTTAACAGTGGTGCACTGCAGGCCAGGTGTGGTGGCTCACACCTGTAATCTTAGCACTCTGGGAGGCTGAGGCGGGTGGATTGCTTGAGCTCAGGAGTTCAAGACCAGCCTGAGCAAGAGTGAGAGCAAGATCTTGTCTCCACGGGCATAGTGGCAGGCTCCTAAAGTCCCAGTTACTTGGGAGGCTAAGGCAAGAGGAACACTTGAGCCCAAGAGTTTGAGGTTGCTGTGAGCTATGACGCCATGACACTCTCCCCAGGGTGAAAGACAGAGACTCTGTCTCAAAAAAAAAAAAAGCAACCCTCCTCCCCCGAAATCAGTAGTGTAGTCTAGATGGTTGGATTACGGGTAGTTTTGAATAGTTTCATTGGCCCATATATATTCTGATTGTTCTGCTAAGACCATCCGTTATTTATATATCCTGTCCCCAAAAAGAAGGAAAAGGAAATACCCTGTACTTAAATTAGTCCATCAACCAACCAACTAACCAATCCATCAGTCTGCTGGGCTATTTCTGTGTGTCTTCTGTTATAAATGAGCCACCCCATGTTACAGCCAAAGTCACTGTCCTACGTCACTGAGGCGGGCCCTACCCTGTGGTATGTGAGCCGGGACCTGCACCTTGGTCTGTCTCTGCTGACAGTGCCATGTGGGGCTTTCCAAATCAAGGCAGATTGCATAAGAGCATCCCCTGGGACCAGCTGGAGCTGTGTATCACCCTTGACTTATTTTTATTGGTTTATAAACCGAACACTCCTCCTTGAGAAGCCCAGCCCCTGCAGAGGCAGGACAGTGTTGGCCAGAGCTGAGAGGGGGTGGGCCTGGACGTTGCAGAAACCCCTCTGCCCAGAGTCAGAAAAGGGTGTCAAAAGGAGCTTGACCCTGCTCCTGGTTCCCCGGGCATTTGCACAGAATCCTCGCTTTGCACGTTCACGTGACTGTAAGAATGTCCGTGCAAACTGAAATTGTGCAAAGCAATCTCAGTAAAATCAATGGGATAAAATAAGATTACACTGTGACCTTTAATGGATATTTTATCCAAAGGTTACAAACTCTTTTGCAGTCAGTTGTAAATGTTTTAGGAAGTGAAAAAAAATAGTAAAACTAACATTGTTTTCATATACTTTCAGAACATTAGAAACTTCCTAAGTGTTATATTTGAACAAAAAAAACTATGAAGAACGATTGGGCGTGGTGACTCGTGCCTGTAATCCTAGCACTCCCAGAGGCTGAGGCAGGAGAATTCCTTGAGCTCAGAAGTTTGAGAGCAGCCTGAGCAAGAGCGAGACCCTGTCTCTACTAAAAATACAAAAATTAGACAGGTGTCTCCGTGGGTGCCTAGTTCCAGCTACCTGGGAGGCTTAGCTGATTACTTCAGCCCAGGAGTTTGAGGTTGCTGTGAGCTAGGCCGATACCACAGATACTCTAACCAGGGAAACAGAGACTCTATCTCCAAAAACAACCTACCAAGAATAGCTTGAACAGTGCTTGTTGTTTAACTAATGGTACAGAGGCAGCATCTTCTTATATGCCTTGGCAAATTGTCCCACACCTTTCTAAGGTTGAATCTGTTTCCAAGATTTTTATCCTTTGCACATTCAGTGTTCCGATACATCCCTGGGTGTTCCTGCCAGCCATGCTTTTCTTTGCAATGACTTCTCCTATCTGTTTCTTCTGTAACTTGGTGATGGTTAGTTTTATGTGTGAACTTGGCTGGACCACGGTATCCAGGTATTTGGTCAAACATTACTCTGGGTGTTTCTGTGAAGATTTTTTCTTTAGATAAGATTAACACTTAATTCCACTGGAATTCAGAATCTTTAAAAAAAGAAAGATTAACAATTAAATCAAGCCAGGCTTGGGGACTCATGCCTATAATCCTAGCACTCTGAGAGGCCGAGGTGGGTGGATTGCTTGAGCTCAGAAGTTCAAAACCAGCCTGAACAAGAGCATGCCCCATCTCTACTAAAAAAAAAATATGTAGAAAAACTAGCTGAGTGTTGTAGCAGGCACCTGTAGTCCCAGCTACTTGGGAGGCTGAGGCAAGAGGACCACTTGAGCCCAAGAGTTTGAGGTTGCTATGAGCAATGATGCCACAGCATTCTACCAAGGGTGACAGAGTGAAACTGCCTCAAATAAATAAATTAATAGATTTTGACGACTGGCACCTGTAGCTCAGTGCTTAGGGTACTGACCACATACACCAACAATGGCAGGTTTGAACTGGGCCCGGGCCTGCTAAACAACAATGACAACTACAACAACAACAACAAAAATAGCCAGGCATTGTGGTGGGCACTTGTAGTCCCAGCTGCTTGGGAGGCTGAGGTAAGAGAACCACTTAAGCCCAAGAGTTTGTGGTTGCTGTGAGCTGTGATGCCACAGCACTCTACTGAGGGTGACATAGTGAGAATGTCTCAAAAAAAAATAGATTTTGAATAAAGCAGATTATCCCTCTATACAGTGGGTATCATCCAATTAGTTGAAGATCTTAATAGAAAAAGATTGACCCTCCCTACATAGGAAGGGATTATGTGTTCAGACAATGGCAGTAGCAACTCTTCCCTAGGTCTCTAACCTGCCAGCCTACCTTGCAAATTTTGGAACAGCCAGCCTCTACAATGTATGAGCCAATTCTTTAAAATCTATCTATCTATCTATCTATCTATCTATCTATCTATCTATCATCTATCTATCATCTATGTCTATTGATGTATACTGATCAATCTATCTATAGATCTCCTATTGGTTTTATTTCTCTGGAGAACCCTGATTAATATAAATTCCACCTGTATTCAATTCAAATCAAGCTTTATCACTTTTCATTTCTTTGCTATGCTGCACTCACATCTTTCTTGGCCAAATCTTTCTTTTTGGTATTCATTGTGTAAAAAAAAAGTCGGAGGGTAATTGGTGGGACCACACCTATGGTGCATTTTACAAGGGTACATGTGAAATTTACTGAGTGTAGAATAC
>NW_003852433.1:11815725-11818322 GCF_000181295.1 Otolemur garnettii
ACCAAGGGTGACATAGTGAGACTCTGTCTCAAAAAAAAGTCATATAACTTACCACTGAGAGGCAAGGAGGAAAGTAAACACTTAGCTGTGCATGAACTGAATAACACTGGCTCAGTGACCAGTCACCAACAGACTTTGAAAGAAGTGACCCGGGACAGCTCCCTGATCATCTGTGATGGGCATCTATGATTTACACAGTGATTTGTGGGCTGAAGCACTAACAGCAAAGTTCGCACTCAATGCAATTATTCACATTTGGCTGTACCATGGAAAGTGAAATCTGAGCCACTAGTTGTGGGAGAACTAGTATTGTTTTTTAAACATGGTCACTGAAATTCATGCATAGCCATACCTTGTGGAAGGTATGGCTATAATAGTGAATAATAGCTAAAGCTTCAGACCACTGACTATGTGCCAGGCATAAACGCAAACTAAACCCTAATCCTAAAGCTAAGTGCTTCTCCTATATTAATTCATCTGATGAATGTCAAATCCTTAAAACCAAGTGGATGTGAGGCTAGAACTTCCAAGTCAGCTTGGTGACTTCGCTTTAGGGCATGAGTTACCCGCCAGGGGCCCACAGTTCGAGGATTTTCTGTTTCACCCATCTGACATCTTCTTTGTCTTCCAAATCCCCAAACGTCTGGATTTGCTAGACCCTCTGCCTACTGATGAACTCTCGTCCATATTGGGTTGGAAGCCCAGACTTGCTACCTCCTGGCCATAGGACTTTGGGCAGAGACATGACCTTTCAGAGCCTTCCAGAGCCTCAGTTTCCCCTGTGCAAAACAGAGGATCAAGTCTTACTTACCTCATAGGAAACAAATGAGATAACAATATCTGTCAATTGCATCCTGCCCAGCACATGAGAAGTACTCGGAAAGTGTTAACTGTTAACCATTGCTACCCATACTTACTGGAATAAGAATGGTTCACACTTTTGCCTTCCCAGTGGACCAGGAGCTACTTAAGGAAAATGAACTCTTCAATCTCTGGCCTCGACTCTGGGTGCAGTGCCTGGCACAGGGTAGGTGCTCATTAAATGCTTGTTAAATGAGGGAATAAAAGCCAAGAAGAGATTTGCTCCCAGCCTGCCCTTGTTGAATGTAGCTGTAGATAATAGCCAATAACATTTATGGAGAACTTACATGTGCCAGGAACGAACGGTGCCAGGGCCTTTTGCATGCATTATCTAGTTCACTATTCAGGCAGCCCTAGAAGGTGGGTGCGGTGACTATCGATGTGTTTAAACATGGATACGGAGAGGCCAGCCTGGAATCCCAGCCCAGCCTGCCGGACTGTACGTCATACAACCTCTGCCCAACAGCATCTAACAGGCCCGCAGGTGGAAGGGGAACCAAATGGGTAAGGGAGGCAGGGATGGGGGCACCGATCACCAGCATGAGTCTTTATCTGCAGGGTGCAGCCCTGCTGCAGGTGTGGGGGTCCAGCAGGCTTCAGCAATGCTGGGGTATGCCCCTAGCTTACCCTCCCTCCCTCCCACTGAGGCCCTTCCCGAGTGGCTTCTCTCTGTCTAAACTTGCCTGCCCAAGTTTCATCGCTCAGGGCTTCTGCTCCCCATCGCCAAGCCTGGGTGGTGCTGGGGTTACTCAGCTAAACAGATCCGGACTCCCCCTTGACCACCCAAGTCACTGCCGAAGCCATTCATTAGGGAACCAGACACAGCCGTGGGACAGCAACTCTGTTACTATCAAGCCATCATTTAATTTCTTCTTGTTCTTCAAGTTTTCACACGTGAGTTTGTTTTGCAAGCTCCTCTCTTATACTGCCTGAAGCCACCCTCCTGCCCCAATCCAAGCTGGATGCACCATATTTGTTCATGAAAATCTTGTTCGGTTTTACTGTTGTATTGTCTGCCCTGAAATATCGAACACTGCTGCCCGCCTATAGACAGAAGACAGGAGAGATCTAGGCCACGGTGTGTGAGGAGCCCCAGGCCTTGTACCACCCACCTTGTTCACCCGTCTCCACCCTCCCAGCACCAGGGGACCCCTAGAACACCAGGAAACCAAGTCTGAAAGCCTACAGCCATTTCCTTGATGAGCTGACTTGTCTGTTTTCTGTAAACTTCTTAAGAGCAGCCGGGAGGGACAAGTGAACACCGACAACTAGAGGCAGACCGGGTTTGCTTTCCAGCTCCGCCACGTGATGCCTGTTTGTCTTGCAGCTAGTTCCTTAACCTCTCTGGGCCTGAGCTGCTTCTTCTGCAATCATCGTAAATGCCTGCCTCACAGCCTTGTAGAGACAATCAGCAGCTGTGTCAATGCCCCTGGGAAGTATAAAGCAGATCCTTACGGTGGATTATATGCGTAAGCCCTGAGTAGACAAGGTGGTTGAATTTAAGTAAATGGACAGATTGCTTTTCCCGGGACCCTTTAGGAGCACGTTGAATGTGGAAATGTCAGGCATTATGACAGGTCCAGGGGTGAGTCTGGGGGTAGATGGACACTCCTCACGCCTTCCCTGTTGTCTCGAGTGCATGAAGACTACTCTTTTCTTTCTTTCTTTCTTTTTTGAGACAGAGTCTCACTTTGTTGCCCTCGGTAGAGTGCTGTGGCATCATAGCTCACAGCAAC
>NW_003852433.1:11818598-11821934 GCF_000181295.1 Otolemur garnettii
GTTTTGTTTTTCTATTTTCAGTAAAGACAGGATCTTGCTCTTGCTCAGGCTGGTCTTGAACTCCTGACTCCTGAGCTTAAGCAACCCACCTGCCTTGGTCTCTCAGAGTGTTAGGATTATAAGGGTGAGCCACTGCACCCAGCCAAGACTACCCTTGTATGTCAGACTAGTTCTGTCTCCAATAACTCTTGGGGTCTGGGCAGCAATTCTTCCCCAAAGAAGAAAAAGAGGAACTAGCAACTTCTTAGACAGCATCACCCACCCAATCCTTGCCCAGGTCCCCCTCCCCAAGTTCCTCCTCTCTTTGGCTTGCATTCAGTAGAATCAGCTTCCTGTAGTCCTAGGAAAGGAAAATTAGACCACAGTCTACGTGATTTTAGCTGCCTGGAGCTCACCAACTTATACTCAGAGGATCTCTCCAGCTTGTGTGTTGGGAGAAATATTAACTAAGCATTTACTATGAGCTAAGAATTTTACATGTGTTCGTTAATCTTCACAACAGACATGCAACATAAGGACCATTGTTAACTCCATTTTATAGGTGAAAAACTGAGGCACAATAGTGAAAGGGGACCAAGAAGGGGTGAGTTGGTCTGTTCAGCTCAATCTGATGAGCTTCAGCACTCTGGAGCTAATCATTGCCCCACACTGCCTCTAATGTCTAAGTCTCTCTCCAGACTCAGCACACACTCAGGGGGCTACCTGGCCTGGCTTCATGCTCTTACCTCCTTCTTGCTCCTGTCTTACTCTCCATAAATAGCAACAAATTAGCTATTATCTCATTCCCAGGGAGCTTCAGGCCCTACTTGTGGTATGTCCTAGCTGGGTTTCCCCTGACCCTGAAGAGTGTTGGATCCCCTTCATCAATTTAGCATTCAACACATAAAGATGGGTCACTCAGGCTGCGCCACTCATTACATGGGGCACTGGGAGCACAGTCATTGTTCCTGCCAGCAAGAGCCCAACATCAAGGAGAGAGAAAAGTAAATAGATGATGGCTTTCAGAACCCAGACCCTGTGCTATCTCAGAGGTGAGAGACCCACAGATTCTCAGTCTAAAGTAGACCCCTATGGTTGGGCGTGGTGGATCAGGCTTGCAATGCTAGCACTCTGGGAAGTCAAGGTGGATGGATCACCTGAGCTCAGGAGTTTGAGCAAGAGGGAGACCCCATCTCTACTAAAAATAGAAAAAGTAGCCAGGTGTTGTGGTGGGCACTTGTAGTTTCAGCTACTCAGGAGGCTGAGGCAAGAGGATTGCTCAAGCCAAAGAGTTTGAGGCTGTGGTGAGCTATAATGCCCTATAATGCCACAGCACTCTACCTAGCATGATAGAGTGAAACTCTGTCTCAAAATAAATAAGTAAATAAATAGACTCATAAAATTCCAAAGGTTGGTAACCTGTCCTTCCCTTCCATATTAGTAATCTATTTCTGTGTAACAATATTTCCATAAGCTGCAAAGGCTGAACACAACACAGATTTATCATTTCAGTTTCAGAGCAGGCACAGCTTATCTTAGTCCTTTGTTGGGGGTTTCTTACGAGGCTGCAATCAAGAGGTCAGCTGGGGCTGCAATCTCATCCAGAGCTTGACAGGAGAAAGATCTACAGCTGCAGAAGGAGAGGGACAAAGGCACCTATTAGGGTCTGGTCTCAAAGGGAACAGCTAGAAGATACATTTTTTACCATTCTCATTCTACTCTTTCCAAGGAGCAGGAAAACCAGCAGCTTTGACTTAAGGAAATCTTTGTCACATAAGTAGCTGACCACTAGGAAAATCAAGCAGAGGCTTCAGTGGCTACACACAACAAAGAAGACAGAGTTTATAGAATCAGTCCAAGAAAATCACTAAACAAACAGGACAATAACAATAAACAACTAAAACAAAATTACTAGCCAGATGCAGTGGCTCACACCCGTAATCCTAGCTCTCTGGGAGGCTGGGGCAGGTGGATTGCTTGAGCTCAGGAGTTTGAGACCAGCCTGAGCCAGAGTGAGACCTGGTCTCTACTAAAAATAGAAAACCTAATTGGGCATTGTGGAGGGCAACTGTAGTCCTAGCTGATCAGGAGGCTAAGGCAGGAGGTTTGCCTGAGCCCAGAAGTTGGAGGTTGTTATGAGCTATGATGCCACAGCGCTCAATACAGGGGGACTGAGTGAGATTCTGTCTCAAAAAAATAAAAAATTAAAAAATGAAGCAAAAATACTGGGGAGAAGAAAAATCTGATTTCCAGAATCTCCATATTTATATGACTAAAAATGTCCTGTTTTCTGTTTAAAAAGTGAAACATGCAAAGTTATAGAAATATACGTTCCACACACAGTAACCTACCTCTTAAGAAGCCAAGATACTCAATAGACAAAGACTTTGAGCTATTTTAAATATATTCAAAGAACTAAAGGGAGTGTCTCTAAAGAACTAAGGAAACTATGAGAATGATTACCGTCAAAGAGAGATATCAATAAAGACATAGAAACTATAAAAAAAGAACCAAATAGAAATTTTGGAGTTGAAAAGTACAATGGCTGAAAAAAAAAAGGAAAAGAAAAATACAATGGCTGGAATAAAAGATGTACTAGAGGACTTCAACAACAGACTAAAGCTGATGGAAAGAATTAGCAAACTTTTGAAAGGTCAACTGAGAGTATTCAGTTTGAGCAACAGAAAGGAAAAAAGAACCAGGTATGGTGGCTTGCACCTATAATCCCAGCTACTTGGGAGGCTGATGCCAGAGAATTGCTTGAGGCCAGGAATTCAAGACCAGCCTGGGCAACATAGCAAGACCTCCATCCCTAAAAACAATGAAAAATAATTAGCCAGGCATGGTGGTGCATGTCTGGAGCCCTACTTGGGAGGCCAAGATGTGAAGATTGCAGAAATGCCCTTTGGTCCCAGCCCAGGTGGTATGAACAGCCACAAGCCTCAAGTCCAATATCAGACTGTAAATAGAAGCAGCCCTCAGATGCACATCTAGGTCCACTCAGAGGGATGATGCCGGCCCAAAATAAAATAAAAAGAAGCTCAAATTGTTTGAGCCTAGGAGCTTATGTCTGTAGAGAGCTATGATCTTGCCACTGCACTCTAGCCTGAGTAACAAAATGAGACCTAGTTTCAAAAAAAAAAAAAAAAAGAGCACTACAGAAAGTAATAAATACAGACCTGTGTTGATGGGCTTATAATGTGAAAGATGTCATTTTTGTAATAACAATAGCACAAAAGAAGAGGTAGGGAACAGAGTTCTATTGAAGCAAAGTTTTTGTATGCTATTGTAATTGAATTGGCATTAATCTAAACTAGATTATTTTAAATTAAGATGTGATTTGTAGGCTCAGCGCCT
>NW_003852433.1:11822642-11824247 GCF_000181295.1 Otolemur garnettii
AGGATCACCTGAAGTCAGGAGTTTGAGACCAGCCTAAGCTAGAGGAAGATCCCCCCATCTCTACTAAAACTAAAAAAATTAGCCCAGCTTAGTGGTGCATGCCTGTAGTCCTAGCTACTCAGGAGGCTGAAGCACAAGGATCGCTTGAGCCCAGGAGTTTGAGGTTGCTGTGAGCTAGCCCAAAGCAACAGACACTACTGTGGATGCAGAGAGAAAGGAACTCTCATACACTATCGGTAGGACTGCAAACTAGTACAACCTCTATGGAAAGTAGTATGAAGACTCCTCAAAGAACTTAAAGTAGACCTACCATACAGACCTGCAATCCCAATACTAGATATTTACCCAGAGGGGAAAAAAAAGACATTTTCTAAGAAAAGACACTTGCACTTGAATGTTCATAGCAGCACAATTCATAATCACAAGGACATGGACACTACCCATGTTTATTTTGAGCCGGCATCATCCCTCTGAGTGGACCTAGATGTGTATCTCAGGGTTGCTTCTATTTACAGTCTAATGCTGGGTCTGAGGCTTGTGGCTATTCATACCACCTGAGCTGGGACCAAAGGGCATTTCTGCAAAGTCTCTCTGCTGTGGGCATAAAGGGGGTCCCCGTGAAGTCTGCCTTTTGCACAAGCTTGTTTCCTTGAAAAAGTGGAAGATCTTTAGGCTCTGGAGGCTCTGTCACAGGGAAAATGCCTTCTTCTTCCAGCTTATTTGCTCAGGGTTTAAAGGGTATTTCTGGGCTTTGGCTAAGAGGAAATTTAGCTTTCGAGCAAATCCTTGTGCATTGGTTTTTCTGTAAACATCTAAATGTGGTGTATGCCGTTAGGAGCCCACTCCACTTGGCTTTCCCTGGATTTTACAGCCAGTTGGGATGATAGAAAGTCAGTGTGACATTTGTATAGTGACATCTGGCTTGACAGGCAGGTTCTCGAACTTACCACCGGGGTTGTCTCCCCAGCAGCATACTGGGGACATGCGGGGTGACAATGTGCCCATCGGGAGAGAATGGAGGCCTGAGTTGCATGAATAAGACCTTCTTGTCATTACCCAAGATGTTTCACGTGGGCCAAGGACCTCTGGATGGGAATTTCATTCCGTCACTTCCACATGTATTTACTGAGAGCACAGAGTGTGCCAGGCCCCTGCACCCACCACAAGGAGATCCACACCCACATTTAGGAAGTTTGATTTCTAGGGGAGGCGAGCCCTTTCCCAAGGCAACCCTAGAAGAGGCTATCAGTATGTGAGAAAATCCTTTTTGAAACATCTATATGATGAAGGTAGCTAACCACTGTCAAAACAGTCCCAACTCAGTAGGTACCCCAATAAGAGTTGAGGTCCAAATAGCCGGGCATTGTGGTGGGCACCTGCAGTCCCAGTTACTTGGGAGGCTGAGGCAAGAGAATCGCTGAAGCCCAAGAGTTTGAGATTGCTGCGAGCTATGATACTACAGCACTCTACCAAGGGCAAAAAAGTGAGACTCTGTCACAAAAAAAAAAAAAAAAAAAAAGTTGAGGTTCATATCAGAGTCCAGTACAGCTCAGTTAGGAAGTTGGGAAGAGCTTTGCTCTGGGGTTTCTCTGTCCCCAGACTCTC
>NW_003852433.1:11824267-11824564 GCF_000181295.1 Otolemur garnettii
ATCACCTACTCCCATATTCCAGCAGTCAGAGCTCAGTCATTGCCAGGGTCCATCTGTGTGTCCCAGAGAATGAGGACATGAGATCAGTGAACAAGAGCACTGTCTCTGTCACAGAATCTATTGCCTGGTACCCCGTGTGGGCACCGTCAGGAATGACGGTGGTGCCAGCGGTGAGTGTGGTTAACAAGAATGGTGCATCCATGTCCTGAGTGCCAGGCTCTCGGCTCCCAATGAGGACAGTGTCCTCTGAACCTGGACTGCTACGTCTCCACCCAGGTCTGCTGTGTCATAGCTGGG
>NW_003852433.1:11824741-11827368 GCF_000181295.1 Otolemur garnettii
TAAGCTGGAAGAGGAGAAGCAAGTTCTAAGTCCACTGCCTGGGACGTGGTCAACACCTCGTAAATGTGGCTCATGATCAGAGGAAGCTAAAGTGTTTTTCAGCCCAGACTCAGGGCTGGTCTCTCCTAAGTGACTTCTCTCTGACTCTTACACACCTTGTAATGACTGTGTCTGGGTCACCTTGACCTCTCTGAGCTTCTGTCTCAGGATCTCTAAAATGAAGATAATAATCATCCCTGCCCCATGGAACAGCATTAGAATTAAAGACAATAAAACACATCAAGTAAAATGCTTACCATGCAGCCTGACATAACAAGTGCTTGAGTAGAATTAGCTATTATTATAATATTATTTTTATATAAGCATTTTTGCATATCACCTCATTTAATTCTCACATCTACTCCCTGAGAGAGAAAATAATAGTTGGGGTCACCCACCTGCGTATATTAGAGAAACGATCACACGTTCTGAGAATGAATGAATGCGGGGAGGAATGAATGAATGAATCACCACAATAATTTGTGTCTTCTGTGACAGAAAGCATGTCGTCTCCATTTCTCAGAGCAGTGGTGATGTCTGCCAAAATAAATTAAATTTCCCACATCAATGACTCATTTGGCAGGAATAACAGCCTTGCAAACTCAGTAGAGAATGGAAAGGGAGGAGGCCGCGGCTGGGGGGTGGAGGGAGAGGAGTTTGTATGACTCAAGATTTAAGAACCAGCTCTTTATTCATTCTCTCTCTCTCTTATTCTCTTACTTGCTCACACACTGTCTCACCAAAAATGTAGCCATATTTAACGTTTTCTTTCCTTAGAGACAGTCTCACTCTCTTGCCCAGGCTAAAATGCCATAGTGTCAGCCTAGCTCATAGCAACCTCAAACTTCTGGGCTCCAGCAGTCTTCCTGCCTCAGCCTCCTGAATAGCTGGGACTACAGGTGCCTGCCACGATGACATCTGGCTAGTAGAGACAGGGTCTCACTCTTGCTCAGGCTGAGCTCAAATAATCCTCCCACCTCGGCCTCCCAGAGTACTAGGATTACAGGCGTGAGCCACTGCACCTGCCCCACATTTAACCTTTAGAAGTGGAGAATGGAAGCTCCAAGCCACTAAGTGGCTTTGGCTGTCAGAACCATGAGAGGAAGCTTGGAGACAACATCATCTGTCCCTCGCTGGGTGGACAGGGCTCCAGGCCTCCACACGCTGCATGCCAGTGTCTCTCCCTCTTTGCACTGGTTTTGGGTCAGTACAGGGTCCCCTCAGACACTTGCCCTCTCCTGGCCATTCTCACACTCTGCCCAAAATTCTTTCAGTGGTAGGGGAAGCTTGGGGGCAGAGCAAAGAAAGATCAAAGACCAAGACCACAGATCCTCAACAGAAGAATAAAGGCACTGGGAGGAGATGCCAAGATGGACTTAATTACCTACTTCTCATCTGCTCCAGGCCTTTATGGGAGGCCTCAGGAAGGTGTTCTGCCTGTCTCCTAGAAACCAGAGCAGAAGCAGTGAGCCTCGCACAAAAGAGATTGATAGACATGAAAAGGGTCTGTTCAACCTCTAAAATGATGATGATCCTCCGGAAACATGGTTCTGATGGGCTCACCCTCCTGCTCAAACATTCTCTAGCTCCCCATTGCCTGTAGAATACAAACTATTTTAAAGCCAGGATTAAGAGCATGGGCTTTGGGTAAGAGAGACCTGGGTTGGAATGATTACTGGCTTACTCTGGAGCTCTGTAAAACCACATATTTGTTTGCCAGGGCTTCTGTTACAAAAAGCCACACACTGGGTGGCTTCAACAACTGACATTTATTGTCTTGTGGCTCTGGAGGCTGGAATTCCGAGATCAAGGTGTAGGCAAAGTTGGTTCCTTTTGAATACTCTCAGGGAAAGTTCTGTTCTAGGCCTCTCTCCTTGGTTTGTAGATGGCCGCCTGCTTCCTAGGTCTCTTAACATCATCTGATTTCTGAAATAAATGTGTGACATTGAAAAGGAGAGAGGATGGAATACAATTATTGATTAAAAGATGCTTAATCAACATACCGACTAAAGACCACACGTGGTCATTTTGTAGATTCTGCTCCAAATAAATAAACCAAAAAAGGAATATTAGATTAAAAAAATTAAAAAGAACACAGGTTGGGTATTACCTGAAGGTAAGATGAATGCTCATACATGGCTAGTGAAAATGCAAAATGCTTCGCTAAAACCATTTGGCAATATTTTATAAAGTTAAACATACACCCACTCCAGAAACTGGCAATTCCACTTCTGGGTATTTACCCAAGAGAAATAAAAATTGATGTTCACTCAAAACCCTATGTATGAGTGTTTTTAGTGACTTTATTCATAATCGCCTACATGGGAACTATCCAAATGTCCCTGCACAGATAAATGAATAAATGACCTGCAGTACGGCCATACAATCAAAACCTACTGATATACTCCACGACATGGACGAATTGCAGATGCCATGTGCCAAGTGAGAGATGACACATTCAAAAGGCTTAAAAATAGGCACATAGGCTCGGCGCCTGTGGCTCAAGTAGCTAAGGCGCCAGCCACATACACCTAAGGTGGCGGGTTCGAATCCAGCCCAGGCCCACCAAACAACAATGATGGCTGCAA
>NW_003852433.1:11827519-11840619 GCF_000181295.1 Otolemur garnettii
AAAAAAAAAAAAAAAGGCACATAGAACAATAGAACAAATAGAGACAAGAAATAAACCCAAGCATATCCTGTCCACTGATTTTCAACAAGGCCACCAAGATGCTTCTCTTCCCTCTCTGATCTTGCCAAAGTCCCGGGATCAGCTCTGATTGACTCTGATCGAATCAAATGGACATCTGTGAACCAATCATTGTGGCAAAAAGAGTACAAAGCTCTGATTGGTTAGATCTGCATCACATGTCCACTCTGTATTAGTTAGCTATTGCTGCATAACAAATTACCCTGAAATTTAGCAGTTTAAGTTTTACTATCTCATAGTTTCTCTGGGTCAGGAATCTAGGCATAGCTTAGTTGGAACAGGCATAGCTCTGTTTCCCACTCTTTAATGAGGCTGCTATCAAGGGGCTGGCCTTGGATCCAAAGTCTCATCTGAAGTTCGAGTGGGAAAGAATCCACTTCTAAGCTCACTCAGAGGTCGCTGGTAGTATTCACCTCCTGGCAGGATGTTGGACTAGGCAATGGGATCCTCACTGGCTGTGCCTGTCAGCTGTTGCTTCAAGGTTGTTCCTAGTCTCTGCCTCATTTGCTTTCCCACCAACCAGCTCATTTCATCACAATATGCAAGCTGAGAGGGAAATAGAGATAGTCCACTAATAAAGCAGAGGTACAGTCTTTACAACTTCATCCCATTACTTTTGCTGTATCCTATTTTACTCGGGGGTGGGGGGAAGACAGAGTTTCACTTTGTAAACCTTGGTAGATGCCATGGAGTCATAGCTCACAGCAACAAACTCTGGGTTCTAGTGATTCTATTACCTCAGCCTCCTGAGTAGCTGGGACTACAGGGAAATTTTTTCAGCTATTTTTAGGGATGGGGTCTCACTCTGGATCAGGATGGTCTCAAATTCCTGAGCTCAGGCAATCCACCTGCCTTAGCCTCCCAGAGTGCTAGTATTACAGGTGTGAGCCACCACACCAGTCTTACATGGTATTCTATTGATAAGAAGCCAATCATTAGGTTAGGAAGGGATAACATAGGTTTGTGAATACAAAAAAGACAGGGGTCATAGGGCCATTTAAGAAGTCTAGGCTGGGCACAGTGGCTCACACCTTTAATCCTAGCACTCTTGGGAGGTCGAAGTGGGAAGATTCCTTGAGCTCAGGAGTTCAAAACCAGTCTGAACAAGATCTGGGTGACTTAGAAACAATAGAAATTTGTTTCTATTAAAAATCAAAAATATTAGCCAGGTGTTAGGGTGGTCACCTATAGTTTCAGCTACTTGGGAGGCTGAGGCTGGAGGATCTCATGAGCCCAGGAGTTTGAGGTTGCTGTAAGCTTGACTGAGGCCATACCACTCTAGTCTAGGGCAACACAGTGAGGCTCTGACTCCAAAAAAAAAGGAAGTCTGTTTATCATATATCTATATAAGCCAGAGGAGGAATCACCTCCTCCCAGACTACATGGGATGGGGGGAGGTGTACAGAGAGTAACTCCCCAAAGAATATTGGGATGCTTTTACCAGAAGAAGAGAGAAATGGGTCCAAGACAAATTTCCTCGCAATGGACTAAAAGTTTGTGCCTGTCCCCCAATTCAAATATTTAACTCTTAACTCTCAATGTGATGGTATGAGGAGGTGGGGCTTTGAGGAACTAAGGAGGTCATGAGGGTTATGCCCTCATAGATAAGTGCCTTATAAGAGGGACCCCAGAGAACTTTCTTGCCCTCTCTTAGCCACATAAGGATACAAGGAGAGGTCAGCAGTCAGCAACCCAGAAGGGCCCTCACCAGAGTTCAACCATGCTGGCCCCCTGATCTCAGACTTCCAAACTCTAGAACTGTGAGAAACAAATTTCTGGTGTTTCTAAGCCACCCCGTCTGTAGTGCGTTGTTATAGCACCCCCAACTAAGACAATCTACTGCTCTGCAACTGAGGGAGTTTGCAAATAAACATCAAGATGGAGATGGGCATTATTTGCTTTCCCTGATTCTGAAAGGTCGTTCTAGGCACCTTTGAATGAAATGTTCAACTCACCAAATTCTCACCATCATTGAGCATTACTGGGGGTGGGGGTGGTGTCTTGCCCTCAACTTCACTGATTCGAAAGTTTAAAAACTCTTTCTTTTTTTTTTTTTTGAGAGAGACATTCTCACTTTTGTCACCCTCAGTAGAGTGCCATGGCATCATAGCTCACAGCAATCTCAAATTCAAGTGATCCTCCTGCCTCAGCCTCCTGAGTGCCTGGGACTACAAGCACCTGTCACCACACTAGAGTAGTTTTTCTATTTTTAGTGGACATGGGGTCTCCCTGTTGCTCAGGTTGATTTCAAACTCCTGAGCTCAAGCAATCCACCCACCTTGGCCTTCCCAAGTTGTTAGGATTACAGGCATGAACCACTGAGCCCAGCCTAAAACTTTCTTTTTTATTTCTCTTAATTTCTTTTTTTTTAAATTCTTTTTTAAGACATAGACTCACTTTGTCTCCCTCAGTAGAGTGCTATGGCACCATAGCTCACAGCAACCTCAAACCCTTGGGCTCAAGCAATTTTCTTGCCTCAGTCTCCCAAGTAGCTGGGACTTCAGGCACCCACCACAATGCCTGGCTATTTTTAGAGATGAGGTCTTGCTCTGGCTCAGGTTGTCTGGAACCCATGAGCTGGGGCAGTCCTTTGGCCTCGGCCTCCCAGAGTATTAGGATTACAGGCATTAACTTTTTTTTTCATTTTCTTTTTATTTGTTTGGGTTCTGAGAGTTTCGGGGACGGGGGGCTGTTCTTAGTTTTATGTTTGGTTTTGGTTTTGAGACAGGGTCTGGATCTGTTGCCCAGGCTAGAGCATGCAGCGGCATCATCATAGCTCACTTCAACTTCAAACTCCTGGGGCTCAAGTGATCCTCCTGACTCAGACTTCCATGTGGCTGGGTCTACAGGTGTGCATCACCATGCCTGGCTAATTTTTTCTATTTTTAGTAGAAACTGGTGTCTTGCTCTTGCTCAGGCTGGTCTCGAACTCCTGACCTCAAGCAATCCTCCCACCTCAGCCTCCCAAAGTGCTGGGATTATAGGTGTGAGTCACCCTTCCCAGGCTGAAAATTATTTCTACATGCTGTTTTCCTTTGCAGCTCTTTAATCATTTCACAACTATCATTTAACATGTTTGTTTAATATTGCATTTCCTTTCTAACTGTTCTTCAACCATTTTGTGTATACTTGCCTTAGAGTTCCCAACAGGATTAGAAAATTCCCAGGAGCAAGGATCACATCCCTCTAGGCCACCCAGGCCAAGTTCTCTGCCCTCTCCACCACTGCACAAATGATATTTACCAGCTGATGAGTTTCAGGCTCTTCTGATATTTGCTGAGCTCATGATTCTTTCACAAGAGGGACTTTGAATCTACATAAAAATACATGTGTAACTAAATGAAGCTAGATCCACTTACAGAGTTCAGAAAGAACTATGGCTCAGGTCTGGGATGAATAAGGTTAATTTAACACAGCACCTCATCATTTTAAAAAAGAGTGGCTCAATTCGAGGGGGAGGTAGGAATGTTGTTTTATTCTTGAGATAAATGAAAGATTAATTTTTAAGTCTTATTTAAATAACTCTCAAAGAGACACTGGAGATGAAATTACTTTTAATTGGCCAACTTAGCACTAGCTCTTGAATGCTCAAGTGAGTGGAATGAGATTTCAGTCTGTTTAAAACTTCAACTTGTCATCTTTTCGTCTCACTCTCCCTCCTTCCCGGTCCAAGGATTTACAACTCTTCTATCTGAATCAACTCTGACAACCTTCTGCTTCCATGAACCAAACATGAGGCAGCATCTGGGATGGGGGTAGGTTGGGAAGGAGTCAGTGTCTGAAATTTTTCCTCCTTCAGCAATCACGAAGGTATATCCTCGTAGTAGAAATGGCAGGAACTAGGATCGTATTCTGGCTTGACCTCTTCCTAGCAGTTGACCTTGGGCAAATCACTTAGCATTCCCAAGCCTCAATCGCTTCATCTGTTAAAAAGGGAATGGGGGGTGGTGGGGTGGGAGCAGGCATGGTGACTTACACCTGTAATCCTCTAGGAGGATTCAGGCAGATTCCTCAAACTCAGGGGTTCAGAGATCAGCCTAAGCAGGAGTAAGACCCGATCTCTTACTAAAAATTGAAAAATTGGCCGGGTGTGGTGGCAGGTGCCTGTAGTACCAGTTACTCCAGAGGATGAGGCAGAAGGTCACATGAACCCAGGAGTTTGAGGTTGCTGTGGGCGAGGCTGATGCCACAGTACTCTAGCCTGGGCAACAGAGTGACTCAGTCTCAGAAAAGAAAAAAAGGAACACGGGCCCTTTTACAGGCTCAGGCCTGTAATCCCAGCACTTTGGAAGGCTGAGAAGGGAAAAACACTTGAGGCCAGAAGTGATAAAATCAATCTAAGTGCCCACCAACCAATGATCAGATTAACAAAAATGTGGGGCTGGGTGTGGTAGCTCACACTTGTAATCTCAGTACTTTGGGAGACTGACGTAGGAGGATCACTTGACATCAGGAGTTCAGGACCAGCCCAGGCAACATAGCAAGACTGTGTCTCTACAAAAAATACAAAAATTAGCCAGGCATGGTGGTCTGCACCTGCAGTCCCAGGTACTCAAGAGACTGAGGCAGGAGGATTGCTTGAGCCTGGGAGTTTGAGGTTATAGTGAGCTATGGTGACACCACTGCACTCTAGCCTGGGTGACAGAGGGAGACTGATCTGCCATGATCGTTGTGATTAGTCGTGTGCTGCGTCTCTGGAAGAGCCCTGAAGCGTGGCATTTGCCAGTTTCCACGGTGTGACTAATTCCCACCACAGCTAATCTCAAGCTACCAATGTGAGGTCACCGAACACAAAGGTGGGAAGGGATGAGCAGTAGCATACCATTGTGCAGGTTTATAGTCCACAGAAACACAACGGACATGAATAATCTCACAAGCATAGGTAATGGAGGGGCCGAGCACGGTAGCTCACAGCCCCAGCCCTTTAGGAGCCGGGGTGGGAGAATCATTTGGGGCCTGGAGTTCCAGACCAGTCTGGGCAACACAGACTTGTCTCTAAAAAAAATGTAAAACTTAGGCAGATATGCTGTCATGTGCCTATAGTCCCAGCTACTGAGGAGGCCGAGGCAGGAGGATGGCTTGACCCTGGAGTATGAGGTTGCCCTGAACTCTGATGACACCACTACATTCCAGCTGAGGGGAAAGAGCAAGACCCTATCTCTTAAAAAAAAAAATAAAATTAGTTTTCTAATTAAAAAAAATTAGAGTAGGTAATGGGAAAATGTAGTAAATTAAGAAGTGAGGAATTTTGAGTATTATTACCTTTATCTTTCAACATGATTTATTTAATTGTAAGTTTATATAATTTTAAAAAATAGCTGTGTCTCCTTGCTTTTGAAAATCCAGTACCCTAGGAGACAAGGTCCCGAGGCTGGGGATAGGGGACCAAATCTGCAGGTAACTAAAGTACAGTGTAGTTTATTGAGCAGTTCAGGGCCTGGGTGTAAAGTGAAAGAGACCTGTATTCACACCCTGCTTCCCTAAGTGGGAGGCCTTGGTCAGGCAGGGCCCCTTCAGGTTACTGCCAGGTCTAAATGAGATAATGTGGGGAAGGCTTTTAGCATAGCTCCTGGCACATAGTAGCAGCTCAATAAACAGAAGTAGCTCTCATTAGCAATGTGATAATCATGCTAATGGAGAAGTATAAACGTTGCATCTGCACCCGGAGCTTGCACAGATTAAGGTGCTGGGTTCAAGCCAAGTACAAGGAAGCAAGCTAGGGCTGCAGTTTGAGCTGGAAAAGGAGGAAGGAGTTGCCAGGGCAGATGGCAACCCAACCTTAAAAAAAAAAAAAGGAACTGAAATAGAAACAGGCTCTTCACCCCTCTCTCTGGAGTGGACACAAGGGTCAGGACAGCAAATCATTTGGCTTAAAAAAATAAAAGCAGGTAAACGGGTCTGAGGAACTGTCTGCCTTCTTCACCTGCCAGTAGTTGTGAGCCTCGCAGACCGCACGCCGTTGGCCTGCAGAATTGTGAACTCATGGTGGTGGGAGTACGAACCTCTGCGTGGGCAGGGGCTCCAACCAGAGCTGAACTTCAGAGAAGATCTGCTGCTTGGATAAGGAACCGATTCAGTTGCTCAACCCAACCTGTGCTTATCGCTGATGACCCAGCTCAACGTCCTCACTGGCTTAGATGGAAACACAGGACAACAGGAGGTCATCATCTCATATGGTCAGAGCCGAATCAGGGGGGAGCTGAGACTCTCTGTCCAGTGCACCTCCATCAGGAGACGTCCTGGGGCAGGACCTAGAGGAACTTAATGACTCCTGTCCAGACAGGAGGGAGAGCAGGGCTCTCTGCAGCTTTGCACACTTGCTGCAGCCTCACACCCCTGCTTTGCCCTTCCAGTCTGGGTTTTTCTTAAACAAGAAATTACCAGTGTTGTTAACTCTGAAGATACACCCAACCGGCTAGTCAGCTTGGCTGGCCACCTTTGATCTCTTCCCAGATGCAGCCATTACTCACTTTGCTACCCACTAACTTCCTCTTTGTGAGCAGGAAAAAAAAAAAGATAGCACGTTACCGAGAGCCAGGCAGTTTATGCTTTACGTGCAAACTTTCGTCTAATCTGCTCAGTAACCTATGAGGTAAGTTTTATTCTATATTCCCCATTTTAGAGAAGAGAAAACTGACCTCGAAATAAGACTCATTCATAGTCACCTAGTTACTGAGTGGATAACGTCAGAAGTCAAACCCAGGTCTGTGTAAATTGGGCCCAATTGCTGTCAATGGGCCCAGAACACCCTCTGTTCCTCTGATGAATTATCCCTGGGTGAAAAGGGGAGCAGGAATAGGGGCATGGCAAGCCAGGTGCAATTTTTAAGGAGGCGCTCATTCTCAGGTTCACACAAGTCCGGTGCACATCCCTGACAGCAGGTGTCTCCTTAAATTTCGCTCCCTGGACAACAAGAAGTTAGGGTAAACACTGAGCCTTCCCTTCACTGCCCAGGACAAGGTGGGGGGGGGGTGTGGATCCCAGAAAGAAAGAATGTTCTGGATCAGAGCTTCTTTGTCCCACAGCTTCTCTACGGCTCTCCTGCTGGAAGCAAGAGAAGTAGCCTTGGGGAAAATTGGGTTGGGATTAGGAGTAACGCCAGCAGAATTTTCAGTGGCCCTGGTAGACTCTCAGCCTAAGAAAGGATGCCTGAGCCAGGGTGTCACAGTTCCCAAGTCCCTCACCACAGCGTCCTTGCCAACCTGTTTGCTAGTTTCCAAGGAAGCCAAAACTTGCTTGCCTTTCTTTTTGTCTAGTTTCCCCCTGCAGGAATGTCCCTTCTCCGTGAACTCAGTGATACTGGGTCCAGGCACTGGAAATAGACAGGCCTGAGTTGGAATCCTGCCTTCATTCCAACCAACTGTGTGATTTTTAGACAAGAGGACTCTCCCTCTCTGTGCCTCGGTTTCCCCATCTGTAAAATGGGATTACTGAAGCATGCTTTGCAAGGTGTATTCGTTTCTTGTGGCTGCTCTAACAGACTATCTAATACCGGGTGGCTGAAAACAAACAGAAATTTGTTAACCCTCACAATTCTGGAGGCCAGAATCCCCAAATCAAGGTGCCCACAGGCCCACACTCCCTCCAAAGACTCCAGGCGAGAGACTTCCTCCCTTCTTCCCTCTGGTTGCTGCCTGAGCTCCTTGGCTTGTGGCTGCATCACTCCCATCTCTGCCTCTGTCTTCACACATGGCTGCCTTCTCTGTGTCTGTAGTCCCTTTCTATCTTTTGTTAGGACATTCATGTTGAATTTATGGCTCACCCTAATGCTGTATGATCCCATCTTGACTCTAACCTTAATTACATCTGCTAAGATCCTTATTTCCAAATAAGGTCATATTCTAAGGTTCCAGTGGACATGAATCAGGGGACACTATTCAACCCACTCTATAGAAACCAGCCGGGCACATGACCCTTGGGCAAAAATCCCTTCTGTTCTTCCCTCCTCCATTTGGAGCCTTTTTCTTCCACATGAAAAGAGTAAAGTTGCTTTGGACAGCAGTGTGGTTGGAGGGGTGGCAAACTTCCCCTGTGCTCATAGGCAATCCCCTCTTCATCTGTGAGGCTCTTCTCAGTTTCTGAGTAAGTGTGAGGGAGGGCGGTGAATCAAGGCCAGATGCGCCACTCATCTAAACTATACTTTCCAAGGAAATAAACTTTCCCAGGGAGGCAGCTGCCCCCTGCTATTCTTAGTTGGAAGAGTAGACAGCAGTGGCAGAGGCAGCTACGATAATAACACAGGAAACTATTGGTGGGAACCCAGCACGTGCTGAGCTCTGGCTGTACCTCTGGCTGTACCTCTACACATGCAGGGTCTCAGGCCATGGTCACTGGCCAGTTTGCCAGTGCAGAGTTGGGGGTCAGAAGAGTCCAGCAAGGAGCCCAGGGGCACGCGACCTTTAGGGGTGGCCTGTAGCGGAAGGCTAAGCCAGTGGCACTGCAGTGATAACACATTCTTTGTGCCTGGCTGGGCTATGTGCCTTGATGTGCATTTGCCCACCTGTGGCCATCTTGTGAGACCCTTGTCCTGGACTGCAAGTAAGACTCAGAGAGGCTGGCAGATAGGCAGTCCCCACTCCATAATCCTGCAGCCATCAGACCCCAAGTCAAGCCCAAGCAGCCCACACCTAGAGGTTGCTTTCTCTCTGATCTCACATTTCCCCGTCTTTCTGACCCTTCCCTGCATCTGGGACAGGTGTGGGAGGGGGAGTTCCTAGAAGAAAGGGCTCAGACAAGTTGGGGAGGGTCTCTCCTTCATCTGGTCTTCATTCTGCAAGGGATGAGAAAGAGCCTGGGTCTGCAGGGTAGAGGAAGGTGTGAGTGCCTGTGACTCTGTGTGTGTGTGTGTGATCGTGTGTGTGCACGTGTGACTGTGTGTGAGCATGTGTATATGAGAGTGAGAAACTGACTGTGACTCTGGGTGAGTGCTCTGTATCTGTGGGTGTGAGTGCTCGAGTGTGAGTGTGTGTGGCTTTACATTAGGGCAGCAAAGGGGTAGGAGTCGGAACTGACATTCCTCCAAGGTGGGCCCCGATGGGTGATGGGTGAAGGCACCTGCCCCTCTTCTCCTCCTCCCACCTGCCTCCCTCTTCCCCCCTCCTCTCTTCCCTCTTCCCCTCCTCTCCTTCTCTCTTCCTCACTCTTTTTCCTCCCTCTTCTCTACTCACCCCTCCCTCCTCCCTCTTCTCCTCCCCACCCCCTCCCTTCTCCCCTTTTTCCTCCTCCCTTCCCTCCCTCCTCCCTTACCTTCTCAGCAGATTCTATTAAGCAGCCCAGGACAAATGAAAGGAGTGAAGCTGGGCGGGTAGGCAGGTCAGCAGGGGCTAAGCGGTCAGGGCACCGGTCCCTGCCTTCCCAGGTTCCTGAACGCTGAGGATTACAGCTTCGACTGCTGCTGTTTAATCAGCTGGTAGCAATTTAACCATTACACCCCAGTGAGAGAATCCAAGACATTTCCTATAGGAGGGGGAGAGGGGAAGACTAAGATGGGAGGAATGCAGAAAGGGGGAGTGGAGACACAAAACAGCTTTAGTGAAAAGAAAAGGGAAAAAGCAAAAGCAACATGATCTGTAATTGTATCTCAGTTTGAAATAAAGCTGTCAGGGCTGGGCAGGAAAAAGCAGACCCCTGGTGGTGCAGGGGAGAGGGAAGCTGGGGCTGGAGATAGGGAAGGTAGGTGCAGGCTGGGGGCGGGGGAGGGGACACCAGAGGGGCCTGGCTGTGGGAAGTGGGAAGGAGTTTTGTCTCTTGCAATGAGGGGAGGTCCCAGGACCCAGAGCAGCCCCTGCCCCCTGCAAGCCTCTCCTGAGATGGCCCCTCAGAAACCAAGACGGTAGAACCAGTCAGCAAGGGCTGACTCACTTTGCACCACTGGCTTATTTGTAAGGACTTGGAAAATGAGATCGGTAGGTAAAGTGAGGTCCTTTATCAAATGCATTTCATTCTTAGAAAACAGAAACAAAGAAAACAAAACTTCCTCAGCCCACTTCCTTTTCTCTGGCCTTAAGCACCCATACTTGAGCCCTGAGCCAAGGCAGATCAAGAGCACCAGGAACCTCCCCGGAAGGAGGCCCTGGAAGAAGGCAAGGAAGGCATTGGGGGCCTAGGAATAGCATCCCCTTGAAGTCTGGAGTTTCTAGGTGTGAGCCCCAGGCGTCCTTGGCTCATTGCGAAAACTGGGGTGTGTTAAGCCTCTCTGACCTTCAGCATTTCATCTTGCTTAGAAGGGTTGTCGCACTTTTTCTGTGAAGGGCCAGCTAGTAAATGTCTTTGGGGGTCATACGGTCTCCGTGGCAACTATTCAGCTTTGCTGCCATAGCATGAAAGCAGCAGCCATGGATATGCATAAATGAATGAGCTTGGCTGCATCCAATAAAGCTTTATTTACAAAAATAGCCAGGTCCACAAGCTATAGTTTGTTTACCTCTCATCTAGAAAATAGAAATGCCTATGTCTACCTCCTTGTGTTCCAGAAAGAAGGAAACACAGTGGTGCATGGCAGCATGGCAGCTCACCGTAACCCAAGTGGGAGTCTAAGGGGATAAGGGCCTGGGCACTGAGGGGCTGGGTTTTGCAGGATGAATAGGAAGTTTTCAGAGAGGCTATGGGGGTAAACGGGAAAGAAATGACATTTCTGTTCAAGGTACAGAGGCAGGAAGGCCCAGAATGTGCAGCAGGTGGGGATAGAAGGGGACAGGTGGGTATCAGAACTGAGCCCACCACATTCACTTCCTTGAGCTGGGAACAGAGAAGGGCATCCCATGCCTGAGAGGGTGGACGAGACCTAACAACCAGAGGGCTTCTCAGCTCTCTCCATCATCCTGCCCTACTTGTTTTCAGGGCCTTACAGCCCTGAGTACCCCACCACTTCTTCCAGACAAGAAGGCTGCAGGACATTCTGTAAACAGTATTGCCACTGGGGTCACCAATGCTGTGTCCACACCTGCTCGAACACTTGCTTGTTCCGTGGCCTTCACTAAAGGTCTGCGCCTCTCTGAGCATCATCTTCTCCCTGCAAAATGGAGGTTATCATCTCACCTAGCCCTACGCCATTCCACGAGGGGATTACCTGGGAAGTGAATGATTATGCTTCACACAGGGAAGACACCATTTTTTATTATTATCCTCCTTCTCCTTCTCCTTTTGAGGTAAGGTCTCATTCTGTTACCCCAGGCTGGAATGCAGTGACCTCATCACAGCTCACTGAAGCCTTGGACTAAACTCCTGGGCTCAAGCAATCTTCCCGCTTCAGCCTCCCAAGTAGCTGGGACTACAGGTGCTACTACCACACCCATCTTATTTTTCTGCTTTTTTTTTTTTTTTTTTTTTGTGAGAAGGGAGCTCTTTGCTCAGGCAGGTCTTGAACTCCTGGCCTCAAGCAATCCTCCTTCCCTCCTTGGCTTCCCAGAGTGCTAGGATAATAGGCTTAAGCTACCATCCCGGCCTTCCCATTACTTTTCTTTGTTATTCCTCTTGAATCGTTCGGCCCCCCACTGCCAAAGGGACAAAATTGGCCATAGGGACTTCTTGGTGCCTGAGTCTGGGAGGGTGGGCCTGGACTTTGAGCACTTCCAAAGTATCCAGTCCGACTCCTTTATTATTAGGTGGAACAGGGAAAGGGAGCTCCTGAAAGGGGGAAATGTGGGGCCAGGACTCCACACCTGGTGAATGTGCCAGGCAATGAACACATAGCACTCCCTCTGTCCCTGACTGCAGTTCAGCAAGAGAGACTAGCCCCATTTTCCAGATGAGAAAACTGAGGCTTGGTGAGGGCTTCAATGATTTCATCAGACTCAAATGAGTATTACAGTATTGGGAGAACTAGGGCTGAAAACTAAGAAGAGGCTCTAAACCTCAGGCCCTTTCTATGGTACGCTGAGACAGTCACCCCCTACCTCCTGAGAAGCAGCCTATCCAAATACCAACCCCACCATCCTGGCAGGGTGACCAACCAGCCTGGTTTGTTCCCAACTGAGGGGGTTCCAGGATGCTGGCTTTCTGGACTAAACTGGGCTAAAGCCCTGGGCAGACCTAGGGTCACCCTATCTTGAGGTATCGTGAATGTAGGGCCTCCATTCCGACCTCTTTTCCTCTCTGCCACGCTGTGTGTGGGTAGAGCCTCCAATTGCCATCGCTGTGAATCCCCGTCGATTTTCCAAAGTAAGCCTCATGAAGTCACCTTAGGGCACAACGTACTAAAATTAAAGCATTAGTTAAAATACATAAAACATGAAACAGCGAAAGCAATGGAAACAGCTGAAATAGTATAATAAAACATGTCATTACAGCAGATTAGGATGAAAAATAGTTCTTGCATTATGCCCCGAAGGTTGGCAAACTGGGACTTTGTAAATATGTCAAGAAATGTACACACAAACGCACACGCATAGATATTTATGTACAAAATCTCAGTAGCAGTGGAACTGGCTGAAATGATAGAATTATGTGCATTTTGCGTATAGAGTATGCATTATTGCCCTGGTTTGTATAACACACTCAGATATATATGGAGGAGGGGGCAGAAATTCTAGAATCTGCAGAATGTCACCGGGCTCTGCCATTTTCCATCAGAGTTCTCAGGGAAGGTAAAAGCAATCTGCACAAGATCAGCTCTCAGCCTGCCACATCGCCTATCAGGGGTCTCTCTCCAGACTTCTCCCTTGGTTTGTGCAGCTCCTGCGCAGGCCCCACGCGACACCACATTCTTGCTGCTAATGGGTTCACAGTCTGTTTTGCCATATGGGGGCGGGGGGAGAAAAAAGCAAGTGGCAAGCCAACTTTTACCCACTGTTACTCCTGACTGGGATTGCCTAACCCTTTGCACTTGGGGCCTGGTGACCAACTACCCCTGCTTGACAACCCCCAAAGACCCCTCAGTCCCAGACTAACTGAGATGGTTGGCCTCCTACAATAAAGTCCCAATTCTGTGGCTCTCTGCCAACACTGTTCAGCTTCCTTCTAACTACATTAAGTTAAAAGCAGACAAAACTAGTGAAATCACTTCAACCCGCTCCTGAGTCATG
>NW_003852433.1:11840831-11844001 GCF_000181295.1 Otolemur garnettii
GGGCCCTCCAGAGTGATAAATTGCATCCATATTTACTCTTCTTCACAAAGCTAATTGTTGGGGGGGGTGTTGTCTTAAATACCTTTTTGATGTGCTAAGAGCTCCCCATGAGGTAAATAAACAGACCGTTAGGTTTAGCCAGAGGTGTCTGCAGACACACAATCTCCTAATTCCCAGTAGTTAATGGACATTAACCTCTCAGGCTTTCCCCTCTCTCGCTCACACCCTCATCCTATAATCATTGTCATTACTTATAATAACATTTTACACTTGTAGGTCAGCTTTTCTTTCTAAGTGCTCTAGTCTTGCCTAATGAGTAGCTTTTGAATCTAAATAATGAAGTATTTGCCCTTCTCGGGTTCCCACTTCTAGTGGGGAGAATGCTGCTCCTGACCTTTGCTGTGTGCGTGCACACACATGCATTCATACTGGCCGACACACACATACATTCTGAGGTATGAATGGGAAATAATATCACTTGTCATTGCTTTCTCTTCAGGATCCAAATAATCAAGACAGATCCCATTTTTTAAGCATTTAAAATCTGCCCAGTTACTGGCTATAGGCACTTGGCATGCGTTTCAGCTTCAAGACAACCCTGTGATACTTGAATGGGGGTAATCAACCCATTCTACAGATGGGGAAATTGAGGGTATAAGAATCGCAGTCACCGTCTCAGAGTCACACAGTTCATAATTTACAAAGTGCTGTTTTAGTCCATGACTGTCAGCGGGGCACATGCCACCACCAAGCCAAATGACCTTAACCAGCTTAGGTCCTCCAGATTCCCCTGCCCTCTGACCTGGGGTAAACCTCAGGGCGAGGAGAAAGTGCCAACAAGCCACTCCCAGTTGGCAGCATTTTGCAGCTACTGAGTCCTGGACAACAGTTGCTCCATTATAGAAACCAAAAGTGGCATTGTCCCCATGGGGCCTGGTGCAGGGTTGGGGCAGTCTGGACCTGGAGCTGGCGTATCTCAGAAGAAGATGAGAACACAGCCAGGCTGCCCACACCCTGGCTGGGCCCTGCTATGCCTTGCTTGCCCTGGCCCAACCTGCTTCTGCCAGACCCCTGCCTCCCTATCTGGAGTCTAGGGAACTTCCCCTTTTTCCAGCCGTGAAGGGGAAGAATGTCACTCTAGGCTGGGTCACAGCTGCCATGAGGGCCTCCAAGGGACAGGAGGTCAGCTTGTCTTTCTAGCCCAAAGGAGACAAGACTGGCAAGGAGAAGGCAAGCTGGTCCCCTCGGCATCCTTTTTGCTGGCAGCTTGAAGCTATTTGAGGCGTCAAACGTCCCCTGTTTGGTTCTAAGGTAAACACCACTTGGCTGGGAAGGGGCCTTGTCCTCAGCAAGTGTTTTAGCAGAACGCCAGAGACCGAAATTACATGCCTTCCCCTCACGGCTTAAAAAGCAGCCTTCAAGGGGGTTTTGCCCATGTATAATTCAAGAAGCGCCGAAGCTGGAAACTGCAAACTCTGTTGGATTTTCCTTCCCCGAGAGGATCTTTGTCTCAAGCCACAGTTGTTTAAAATTGCAGTGTTGCATGCGTGGAATGAAATGGCTTTGACCCCTTGTTCAGGTGACACTTGTCAGGCCTGCCTCGTGGAGAAGCCTGCAAGGGGACACAGAGCTAAAAAACCTGAGCGGCTTTGGTCTGCGTCCAAAGTTCTTTATCTCTCTTTTTTTCCTTTGTCCTTTTCAAGAACACAGAAGCGCGGAGCAAATAGCTGCCTGCTCTGTTGGAAGCTGAGACTTGGAGGACAGCGCTCCTCATCTCAGAGGCTCTGAGGACATCTTGCCGCCTAGGGGTGGCACCTTAAACACCCAAAGACTCCTCTGACAACCAGCTGAGCATGCTGTGCAGCTCCCACCCAGCCCAGCAGGTGACCACGAGGCGAGGACGATTGGGACACTGGACACTGAGGATTGCTTTTGTTTTATGGCTCTGCCAGGAACCAGCCCAGAGCATAACTGCAATTTTCAAAGGACATAATCAGTCAGGGGTTGGCAGCTCTTCAGGTTATCTCACTTCCTGGGCCTTAGGGACTCCAGGAGGAAACTCCAGAATTAGAACTGGGCTCAAATATCTGCTTTGCTACTCCCTGGCTGTGTGACCTTGGGCAAGTTGCTGAACCTCTCTGGGCCTTCTTTTTGGTCCTTGATAAAATGCTGCCTTCCTGTTTCATTATGAAGATTAAAGGATTATGCACGCAGGGCTGCTGCTCTAATTCAGCCTAGCAGGCACATTGCCTATGGCCAGGTGAGAGCATGACATCATAAGACATGGCCATGATACATGCAAGAGCCCTTGAAAATATTTTATTTCTGGAAAAAAATGAGATGCATACCTTGGATGTATGCATATCTTAGATGCAAGAGTATACCTTTGATACATAAAGGTGAATGTAATTGAGGCTGGATTATATTTATTCATATAACCATGCAGTCATATAATATAATTTTTAGTGTTTTTTCATGGGGGAAGAGGACCACAAAGCCAAAAGTATCTCGGGACCCTGAAGTCATGATGTGGCCCTGCTGAACCCTGCTTGGCACATTGTGATCACCTCACTTAAACCTCACAGTCCCCTCCAGCAGGTGTGGGTATCTCCATTTTAGAGGGGAAGAGAGATTTGGTGACTGTTCAGGTCACTCTTGTGATGAGCCGGAAGCCTCGTGCTCTTTCATGCATCATGGTGAGTGTCTGCTTTAAGTCAGAAATTGCCAACAAACCATGAGAGACAAAGAGAAAGTACCTTGGCCCAGGCTTTGCCCAAGGATCCCCTCCACCAGGGTCTTGGCCACATCCACCGACCACCTGTGCTATTAATTACTCTGTATTTTTCTTTAAATGAACTCAGTTCTTTTTTATTGCAATTAATGTTTTTTAAGAGGAAAAAAAATTTAGTTCTACCACGAATGGAAAGCTGGAATCATTTGCCCATAATTTTGCAAAAATAAATACCTAAGTATTAAAACACAAAAATGTTCACATGTGGACCACCTGAAATCATCTAGCATCGGTGAGGTAAGTGAGGGTTAGGACATCAAGCATGAAGGTCAATATCATGTGAGTAAAGGTCAAAGTTGAGCAAGTGAGGAGGATACAATCCTGTCTATATTATACATTTTACTATTTATTCACCGTGGATGTTTTTTGTTGATCTTAA
>NW_003852433.1:11844157-11846294 GCF_000181295.1 Otolemur garnettii
CTCAGGCTGGTTTCAAGGTTTACAGGCATGAGACACTGTACCTGGCCTGATCTTAATCTTTTCTTTTTTAAAACACAGCATCTATCTCTGTCACCCAGGCTAGAGTGCAGTGGCCCAATCATAGCTCACTGCAGCCTCCAATTTCTGGGCTCAAGCGTCCTCCTGCCTCCGCCTCCTGAGTAGCTAGGACTATAGGTGTGCACCACCATGTATGTCTTATTTTTTTTTTAATTTTCTTATACAGATGGGGGTCTCAAAATGTTGCCCAGGCTGGTCTCAATCTCCAAGCCTCATGTGATCCTCCCACCCCTGGCTTCTCAAAGTGCTGGGATTAAAGCCATGCCCAGACTGGTTTTAATTTGTTTTAAGTATCACATTGAATATTTTATCCTAATTACTGAGTTGTTTGGCACTCCCTTAAAATTTGGGGCCTTAGACAATTGCCTCCCGTGCCTCACCTTATTCCCTGCCCTATGCATGGGGCATGATGAAGAATGTGCTCCCCATTTTGAGAAACCCGGTCCCTGGCAGTGAATTCCTGGGCCGAGGCTTCTCGGAGTTAGTCAGACTAAGGAAAAGGCGAGGAGACATGTGCCAGTGGGGGTGGGGGTGCAGAAGGAGAGCAGTGTGGCCCGAAGTGGTCTGCAAATGGATTTCAAGAACTATTTTCAAGGCCGAATTAACTTCCAGGCCTGGAGGGACCATTAACTTCTGCTCTCCGACTCCCTTTAATGGACTGAACATTCACTCCCCACCCAAGGTAAACCGTTTACCTCGGCCTCCCTCACTAGCCGTAGGCCTCGTGTTTATAAAGCTATTTGCACTCCCCAGAGAAGGGAGACCGTCTGGTGATTGTTCCATCGTTAAATTAACTCCGTGACAACTCAGTCGCAGCACAGGTGTGTGTGGGGGCGGTCCCTGTTCCTGTTCTCCTGCTGACCCACGAGCATCTAGTGTTTGTAAATACCACCCAACACTGTGAACAGGTGTAAGGTCTAGTGGACTGAGCCCAGGCTGGGACTGGAATGCAGAATTGCACCTTGAGTTTCAAGGGTTCTCAGGCCACAGAGTTCCAAACATTTTATAGGCCCTTTCTAGCAAAGCTAATTAATTTCTCACTCTCTTGGGCGTCAGTAGAGCAAGTCACAAGAATTACTGATGTGATGAGTTTCCGAACAGCTGGAGGGTCAGGGCAGCCTTCTTGTGTGGATCTGAGGCACCACCAGAACCTCAGTGTATACGTGTATACACCATTTGATGTCATAAGGCTTTGAGGAAGCTTCTGAAATGTGTAGCTCATCCTGAAAGAGGATTGAGCTGTTAAGGGTCTAGGAAGCAGGCTCAGTGCCCATAGCACGGTGGTTCCAGCATCAGCCAAATACACCAAGGCTGGCGGGTTCAAGCCCAGCCCGGGCATGTAGTCCCAGCTACTTGGGAGGCTGAGGCAAGAGAATCACTTAAGCACAAGAATTTGAGGTTGCTGTGAGCTGTGGCACCATGGCACAGGGTGACATAGTAAGACTCTGTCTCAAAAAAAAAAAAGAGTCTAGGAAGCAGTCTGGGGGACACATTTGTTTGCTGACTCAGCCAGTATGTACTGAGCACCTGCCATTTGCCAAGCACTGGACTAAATATGTATAAAGTCTAGAGATACAGTGGTGACCAAGACATGGTCCCTCCCCTAATGGAGCTCACAGTTTAATTAAGAGACAAACCAAAAGCAAACAGCGAACCAGTTCCTATCTCAAAGACCTCGTGTGATCTCGCCTCTCTTTCATCTCCTCCCTGCTCCCTGGGTCACCAAGCTCCAGCCACTTGGCTTTCTTTCTGTCTCTTGAACACATTCAGCTCACTTGTACCCCAAGGGGAACATGCTGTTCCCTCTGCCTGAAGCACCTTTTCCTTGGATTTTCATATGGCTTTCTCCTTCTCAGCTCTCAGATCACATCAAAAACATCACCTCTGGCTTGGCGCCCGTAGCAGAGTGGTTATGGTGCCAGCCACATACACCAAAAGTGGTGGGTTTGGGGGCCGGGCCAGCTACCCAACAATGACAACTGCAACCAAAAATAGCCAGGCATTTTGGTGGGCGCCTATAGTCCCAGCTACTTAGGAGGCTGAGGCAAGAGAGTTGCCT
>NW_003852433.1:11846414-11849587 GCF_000181295.1 Otolemur garnettii
GACCATCCCATCTAAGCTTTCCTTCCCTTCTCTGTCACTTTCTCTCCTTCTGACTTGTTTTATTTTCCTCTCAGCACTTATCACCAACCTAGATAAACTATTTCTTTCTGGGTGCAGTGCCTTTCTGCGCCATTTAAATGTGAGCTCCTTGAAAGTAAAGCTTTTGTCTAGATAAAGGAAGCAAACAAAAAGTTAATAAGTGATTATGACTTGTGACGCAGTGACATGCTCCATGGGACAAAATAACCCTGGAGGGTGTGGCAGGGGCAGGGTGATCAGAGAAGGGCTTTCGAAAGGGTGGTGTTTAAACTAAGGCCTTCAGCACAAGAAGGAGCCAGCCTGGAAAGCAGTTGGGGGGTGCAGAGATTTCGGGCAGAGCAGAGGGTGCCTTCAAGAGAAAATCCTGAGATGGGTCAACGATTGATAATTTTGCAAAGAGCTGAAAAGACAACCCCATGGACAGTAAGGCTTGGGTTTGAATTGTGCCTCCCAGCTGTGTGACCCATGCACAAATCACCTCCCTCTCTGGGCCTTCATCTCTTCCTTGATAAAAATATCTTCCTTGAACTATTTTATAAAGATTAAGTAAGATAATATATAGACAGATAGACAGAATTTGGCTCCTGGTAGGAACCTAAAAGATGTTCATTTTTATCTCCTTCCCCTTCACACAGTTGTCAGAAGACACCCAGCTGGTAGAACTGACCTCCTTTAAGAGAGGACCCTCCCCATCCCCAGCCCCCAGCCTCACTATCTCTTCCCTTCTTCCAGCATCTGAATCTTGAACCCAACTTGCTCAGCCGCTCCTGTTTGCACAGCCTACCTGACCCCAAGGGCCTCTGTCTACAATCTCCCCATTTACAGCCTAGGATCTTCCCCCACACCAGCTCCCAAACTGGTTCCAGATCCCAGAGCGTCTAAATCCAAGACCAGAGTTCCCTCCCTTATACCAGACCAAAGTTTAAAGCCAAGATGCTATGGTTGTTCAATACCAAAGATGCTCCTTACCCTTCAGGGTCGACCCCTGAAACCATAGCACTGATCTACCCAGACGGAGAACTGAGACATCACCAGCAAAACAGTGGGAACTACCAGCCACCAAGCACTGCTCAGGAGCTAGGTATGCTGCTAAGTCTTTTGTAGACGTTATCTGATTTTACCCTTTCCACAACCCCTGGAGGTAAGTATTATATTCCCATTTAATAGATGAATACATTAAAACTCAGAGGTGAAGTGACTTACCATGATCACATAACTGCTAAGACACAGAGTTTTTAGCCCAGGCTGTGGTAATATTAAAAATCTTTAATATGTAGCTCGGCATGGCCACTGGCCAATCAGAAAAGGCACCAGCTGTGAACGCCCTGCCTGGCATACCAAAGCCCACCAGCTGAACACTGGCCCAAGCAAGACTGACTCCAATGCTTTATGCTTCCCATTCCTGCCACCCCCATTCCCAGGGAAGCCACTGCATTTGGAGCCAAAATGAAAGAGCTCCCTGCTAGGTCCAACAACCTGGGAGTAAGTCAGAAAGCCAACCCTAGTTCCAGGGTATGGAGAATCAGGTGTGTAGCCAAGAGGCCATTTCTACAGGATAGTTAGCATACCACAAAGAAGTGGGCAAATCCAAGGAGCATGGCTTAGAGTCCAGGTGTGGTCCCACTGGCCTGGCAAATCCACTTGATGAGCTGAAGTTGGTGTTCTGACAGAGGCCTGAACATTTCAAGCAAGTGAGAACTGAACATTCGGGCCAAGGTTCATGTATCTAAGTCCAGTCCAAATTCCTTAAACAGCTGTAATTCCTTGACTTCCATTCAAGACAGTAGCCCTTTGGTCAAAGCCCAGATCTACTACCTGTTAGCCTTGCAACCATGATCAAGTTGCTTAACTTCTCTACCTCACTTTCTTCATCTACAAAATAGTACAGTGATGATGATTATGCAAATGATACTTTGTAAGCCCTGCAAGTAATATGCTATACATAAAAAATAATTTTCCTAAGGTGGTTTATCAAATATAATACCAGTCACACTAAACGATTCACTTTTCTCCTGGCACTTCTGTACTTTGTGTCAGTTAGGAATTGTGTTTCACTGCCAGTGACAGAGACCTGAAATAACAGTGGTTTAACACAAAGGTAGAAGCTTTTTTTCTTCTCACTTAAAAAGAAGTCTGGGGTGGCATGGCATGTCCCCCAAATCATCAATATCCCATGTCCATTCTGTCTTTCTACTCCGTTATCCCCAGAGCATGCTTTCTATTATTAAGGTCACAAAATCATTGCTGCAGTTCCAGCCACCGTGTCTTCATTCCAGGCATGCGGGAGGAAGAGGGGAAGGCAAAAGGATGGATGTTTAAGCTGAGTCCATCCTAGATTTTAAGGTGCTTTCCTAGAAGTTACACCCAACCACTTTCCAAATACTGTTAATAAGAAGCTGCTTGGCGATAGTATTTGCAAAGGAAGCCGGGAAATGTAGTTTTTGAAAAATCTGGTCCAGGGCCAGGCACAGTGGCCTGTAATCTCAGCACTCTGAGAGGCTAAGGTGGATGGATTGCTTGAGCTCACAGGTTGGAGACCAGCCTGAGCAAGAGCGAGACCCTCCCCCCTACTAGGCGTTGTGGCTGGTGCCTATAGTCCCAGCTACTTGGGAGGCTGAGGCAAGAGAATCACTTGAACCCAAGAGTCTGAGGTTGATGGGATGGCACCTGTGGCTTAAGGAGTAGGGCGCCGGCACCATATACTGGAGGTAGGGGGTTCAAACCTGGCCCTGGCCAAAACTGCAAAAAAAGAAAAGAAAAAAAAAGAGTTGATGTTGCTGTAGGCTGTGACATCATGGCACTGTAGCTGGGGCCACAAAGTGAGACTCTTTTTCAACAACAACAACAACAAAAAAAAAACGAAAAGAAAGAAAGAAAAAGAAAAATCTGATCCAAGCCTTGGGGCAGTGGCTGATGTCTGTAATCCTAATACTCAGGGAGGCTAAGACAGGAGAATTACTTGAGCCCAGTGGTTGGAGATCACCCTGAGCAAGAGTGACACCCTGTCTCTACTAAAAATAGAAAAAATTAGCCAGGTATGGTGGCAGATGCCTGTAGTCCCAGCTACTTGGGAGGCTGAGGCAAGAGGATCTACTTGAACCCATGAGTTTCGGGTTGCAGTGAGCTAGGCTGAC
>NW_003852433.1:11850004-11864658 GCF_000181295.1 Otolemur garnettii
GAGCAGAGATACTAGGTGGACAACCAGCAGAATCTGCATCTTTTGGCCCATGATATTCTGTATACTTAAGATACATTCTCACCCTGTTGAAATTATATCGATGCTTTGAGGCCTTATTCAAATGCCACTTCTTCCCCAAAATCTTACCTGGATCCTCTACCCAGCACACTTACTTTCTGAACAACACAACAGCCAAACGTGGCTACTGACCACTGGAATGGGGCACATGGGACTGTGAAACTGAATTTAGATTTTGTTTACTTTTAATTAATTTAAATTTAAGCTAAAAAACTAATATTGCATTCAGTTATTGGAAAAGTTTATGTTTAGAATCTTTATGTATACAAATCTACTTTTTTCCACTGTAAATTTAATGGATCTGAATAGACCAACTATTTTTAATACAATTTAGCATCTGAATTGGCATGTGTCATATTTACACAAAGATTTCAAAGACTTAGTCCAAAAAATAATAATATAAAATATCTCATTGATAATTTGTTTATATTGATTACATGTTAAAACAGTAACATTTGGGGCATATTGGGTTAGATCAAATATCTTATAAAATTATTTCCACCTATTTCTTTTTACCTTTTTAATCTGGCTATTAGAACATTTTTGGGTTTGGGGGGGTTTGTGTATTTTTTTCCAAGACAAGTTTCACTTTGTTGCCCCAGGCTAGAGTGCTGTGGGCTCAGCCTGGCTCAAAGCAAACTTCAAACCCCTGGGCTCAAGTGATCCTCCTGCCTCAGCCTCCCACGTAATTGGAACTACAGGCACCTGCCACAACACCCAGCTAATTTTTCTATTTTTAGTAGAGTGGGGTCTCGACCTTGCTCAGACTGGTCTCAAACTCCTGCTTCAAGTGATCCTTCCTCCTCAGCCACCTAGGGTGCTATGATTACAGACATGAGCCACGGCGCCCAGCCCACTAAAGCATGTTTTTATTACATGTGTAGTTTACAGAATTTCTATTGCACAGCTTTGTTTGATACCTTCTGGTTTTGAGTCCATTGTTAATATTTTATATCTGCCCCCTATTCCATGTACCATGGCTGCATGAGAGCCAGAATCCTCCTAGGATCTGTATTTATTGAGTATTTACTGTGTGCCTAGTACTATGTTTTGTTTTGTTTTAAAAGGTATTTAAAAAAATATATAGACTCACAGAAAGTTTCAAAAAAATGTACAGGGTGGGCCTGGATGCTCCTCAGGCTGTTTCCCCAAATGGTAGCACCTTTTTTTTTTTTTTAAGAGACAGAGTCTCACTTTGTCGCCCTTGGTAGAGTGCCTTAGTGTCACAGCTCACAGCAACCTCAAACTCCTGGGTTCAAGCAATTCTCTTTCCTCAGCCTCCCAAGTACCTGGGACTACAGGAACCTGCCACAACACCCGGCTATTTTTTGTTGCAGTTGCCAGCTGAGTGAGCAGTTGTTTAGCTGGCCGAGGCTGAGTTCGAACCTGCCAGTCTCTGCATATGTGGCTGACACTGTAACCACTGTGCTATGGGAGGGAGCCAAGCCCGAAATGATAGCATCTTATGTAACTAAGTATGATGTAAAACCCAGGAAATTGACATCCTTATAATTCCCAGAACCTATTCTGACTTCACCAGTTTTACTGGCACTTGTTTGTGTGTTCTATATAGAATTCTATGCAGTTTTATCACATGTCTGGATTTGTGTGACTAGCACCACAATCAAGATACAGGACTATTCCTTTGCCACAAAGCTCCTTCTTGCTACCCTTTTACATTACAACTCCCCTGCCCACAGCCACCGGCAGCCTCTAATCTATTCTCCATTTTGTTATTTTGAAAATGTTGTAGACATAGAATGATACAGCATGAGACCTTTTTTTTTTTTTTTTTTGAGACGGAGCCTCAAGCTGTCCCCCTGGGTAGAGTGCCGTGGCATTACAGCTCACAGCAACCTCCAACTCCTGGGCTCAAGCGAGTCTCCTGCCTCCGCCTCCCAAGTAGCTGGGACTACAGGCACCCGCCACAACGCCCGGCTATTTTTTGGTTGCAGCCGTCATTGTTGTTTGGCAGGTCCGGGCTGGGGATTCGAACCCGCCACCTTAGGTGTACGTGGCTGGCGCCTTAGCCGGTTGAGTTATAGGGGCCGAGCCATGAGACCTTTTGAGATTGGATTTTTCTCCCCACTCACTCAGCATAATGCCCTTGAAATACATCCAAGTCGTTTGCACGTATCACTTGTTCATTCCTTTTTATTGCTGCATGACATTCTACGATGTGGAAGTACATACCTTTTTGTTTGTTTGTTTTTGTTTTTGTTTTTTTGAGACAGAGTCTCACTCTGTTGCCCAGATTAGAGTGCTATGGCCTCAGCCTCGCTCACCGCAACTTCAAACTCTTGGGCTCAAGCAATTTTCCTGTCTCAGCCTCCTGAATAGCTGGGACTACAGGCACCTGCCACCAATCCCGGAGAATTTTTCTATTTCTATTTTTAGTAGAGACAGGGTCTTACTCTTTTTGAGGCTGGTCTCAAACTCCTGGGTTCATTCAAGTGATCCACCCCCCTTAGACTCTCATAGTGCTAGGATTACTGGCATGAGCCACCACGTTCAGTTATACCAGATTTTTAATCCTTCTTCTAGTTGAAGGATTTTAGGTTGTTTCCAGTTTGGGGGTACTTTTTAATAAATCTGATTAAACATTCATCTACAGGTTTTGGTATGAACATAAGTTTTTATTTCTCTGGGATAAAGACCCAAGAGTGCAATTGTGCACTACATTTTTTAATGTAACCTTATTTCCTAATCTAATCCCTAATGTGGTAGGCAGCATTTTAGAATCAAGGAGAGGACGTAGGCTTTGAAGAAACACACTAGGATTTGTGTCTTGATGCTACCTCTGCTCTTCAGTTCACTCCTCATAAAACTGGTGTGTTTAAAACAGCTCTTAGGATCTGGGAGGCAGAGGGATAAACATATACAATGTCCACTGAGCATGGTATGAAACTCAGTAATGCAGGTCTCTTTCCTTGCATCTCTGTGGTTCCTGGCACCGTCCCTAGGACATGGAAGGCGTCAGATCAACGTTTGCTCCGGGAAGGAAGCTGGGGGTGGGAGGTGGGACGGACAGAGACTGAAGCCCAGCTGGGTTTCAGAACAGGTGGGCGAGCTCACAGACGCTGCACACAGCGACAGCCAGGATCTGGCCCAGAATAGAGGCCGCCTGCTCTGGCTGGATTGGAGCCCCCTCTGAGAGTGATGGGTGGCAGGTGCATACTGCTCACTCAGCAGGTGCTTGTAGCTGACAGTGACAACAGAGGCCCAGAGTGGCTGCTTACAACCCCCGGTGAATGCTTTCAGAACCTTCTCTTCCATTGCCCCCATATTACCCTGGAGGCCTGGAGGGGACCTGATCTCTTCTGCTGTGGGTTGTCTAAGACTAGCTAATGGTTGGCTCGGCACCTGTGGCTCAAGTGGCTAAGATGCCAGCCACATACATCTAAGGTGGCAGGTTCAAATCCAGCCTGGGCCGCCAAACAACAATGACAGCTGCAACCAAAAATTAGCCGGGCGTTGTGGCAGGCGCCTGTGGTCCCAGCTACTTGGGAGGCTGAGGCAGGAGACTTGCTTGAGCCCAGGAGTTGGAGGTTGCTGTGAGCTGTGATGCTACAGCACTCTATCCAGGGGGACAGCTTGAGGCTCTGTCTCCAAAAAAAAAAAAAGACTAGCTAATGGCCACTATATCTTGAGTGCTAATTATGGACCAGATACTGCATAAAACCTCCACACAACCTCAAGAGGGAGAGACTGCCATTCTCCCCATGTTACGGATGAGACAATAGAGGCTCAGAGAGGATTAATGTATTAGGTGCCCAGGTCTATCTGCCCCTAGCCTTCTTCATCTGTTCCCTGTGATGTACTACTCTGGAGTGACTCAACAACCCTTCCTGTCACCCATACCCCACCACACTAACCAACTATCACTGAAGCAGAAGAAACCAGTAAGGCACCACACAAGAAAGGACTTATTGCTTCCTTATACCCATCCTTGAGGATAAGGCTTGGCCTTAGGTTGGATGTACAAATGAGGACTCTTTTATTGATTCAGCAGAAACCTGACTCAATTCAGCATACATCAAAAAGGAAACTTATTGGTTCTGATAACTAAAATGTACAGGGAGACATGGTTTCAGGTACAGCTGGATCCAGGGACTCAAACAACATCACGATCTCCCTCTCTCTGTGAAGCTCATCTTTTCTTTGTATGGACTTCATTGTTCTAGCAGCCTCTTTCTTTGTAGGGGCAAAGATGATCACCAACAGCTCCATCGCTGCTGCTTACCAGTTTAGCAATCTCAGTGGGAAAATAAAGTGTCTACTTCCAAAGACCTCTCATCAAAGTCCCAGGTCTGTCATTAGACCAAAGTGTAGGACAGGTCCAGTTCTGACCCCCGTCACTGTGTAGCCAGGAGAATGCAATACACAGATTGGGCAGATCTGGGGACAGATGCCTACATCACTCGAGTTGGAGATAGGGGAAGACTATCTCCCTCCAAGACTGAAAATGAGGATGGGATGATTTCCCCAAAGGAAAAATGGGATGCTACTTCTAGGAGTTAAAATGAATTGGGGGCAAACCAGACAATATAGAATTCTCTTCCACCTACCCACCCCCCATGAAATGTTTCTGCTGTGTTACATCTCTGCCTGTGCCAATTTGGGGAGAAGAGACTCCCTGTGGTGAGAGATGTTGGAAAAATTCCCAGTGGCTTTAGGAGACCGAATAGGCAGTGTCCACAGGAGCTGCCAGACATTTCAAGAGCAATTGTTTGGGAAAATAACAAGCTTTCAGGGTGTGTTAAGCTTGATGTTATCTATTTTGTTATCTCTACTGAAGCTTTCTCTCTCAGCTCTAATAGACTTCAACTCTTCAGAGGTATTGAAATTGAGAACCTCACATTGAGAGGGCGGTTATCAGAAGCTGGCAAATCAGGGGTCTTGATTCTGTCTTGGCCTTGAACCTGACAAAGTGAAACAGGGAAAGGTCAGAGAGGCCCCCAACCTCCCATGCTTGAATGTCTTTAAGTTTGGGGCCAAGATCATAGCCCAAAGACTCTCACTAGCTGAGGCACAGAGTTTAGGTCAGCCTGGGGCTTCTTGGAAAACCACTAAGCTGAAGAGGTTCGAGAGGTCCCCATTGCTCATTTCGAATTCACAGCTTTCTCCCATGTCACTTCTGTTTCAAATACCAGTCAACCCTAAGGAAAGGGACAAAGCTTGCCACACAGAACAAAATGAGCTTTGACCCTGAGTTTGCTGGTTCTCACTGTACACGAACACCTTTTTTTCTCACCCTCCCCACCCAGCACAGGAAATGCAGGAAACCAGCACCGGCTGACTTTAAAAAAAAAAAAAGAAAGAAAAGAACAAGGACACACACACACACACACACACACACACACACACTCTCTCACACAAGCTTTTCAACAAGTCCAGAAACTTGCCCACCTCACTTCTGGCCACGTTTGGGCAGGACCGTTGTGACGTCAGGCCAGCAGTCAGCCAATGGACAGGTGATTCCGACTTCCTAATCTGCATATTGCCCTTACATTGGTTCAAATTTCAGTGCCCTTTATACTGTGGTGGTTTCTTTATGTTCAAGGTTATTCACACCAGGCAGAGGACAAACTCCACTTCTGGCCTTCCTGCCCAGATAGATTTAAGGATAATAATTGGGGCAGTCAGTTCCTTCTAGGAAAGGGACCTCGTGGAGGTTACGAAATCCAGCAGGGCCTGGGAGGGGACAGTGCTGGCAATCCAGAAGGGATGGCTCTGTTACTCCATCTTGCCCATCAACCCCACCAGTATTTCTCTTGCACGTTCTGAGTGATTTAATTGAGCTATTCTTTAACTCAAACTCAGTTGGCCCTAAAATTTGGATGAAGAGAAACCAGACACAGTTTACTTGAATCATTATGCTTGGTTTTATCTTGCAGACTGATAACTCAGGCATGTGAATTGAACATGCAAATGTGTGCAAAACAGCATGCATAATTTAAGATCCTCAAATTAACAGGGGAGAAACAATTGACTAACCTTACTGCTTTCTCTGAAGCACAGTTTTCTACAAATACTGTAACCATTTTTATATTTATTTTTTTAGCTTTCTGATAGGAGGGCTTGTAAAATAGAAGGAATATGAAGCAAAGGGGTAGATGTAGCAATTAGTAGCAAGAATAATGTAGAGAGATTGCGATTGTTAAAATATAGTCAAATTTCATTTATTCAAGTATCATTTAATGTAGGTTTGCTCTAAATCACCTCAAACGTGCTTCTCTTTACTCTGGTGCTAACTATAAAGATGGCATCTGCATCTATTATAGTTCTGATTCTTTTGATTAAACAGGTCTGGACAGAAATAAATTATAACAGGTGCCCCAAATATTTCCTCCAAAAGGGAACTACCACTGAGAAACTTTGCCTTGATGTTTCAAGTTACTTTTAATTTTAAATATTTATTCTCCATGGTGTTCACAAACCAGTGAAATATGTCAGCAAACGAAATGCTTTAGCACGCAAACTTTACATCTTCGGTTGCCAAAAGCTGAGCAGAAAGCCCTTGTCCTGAACGTACACTGATTTGAACTGTAAACTGCAGCCACCATCACTGTGAAAAGACATTGAGTAACCACGACAATGTGCCTTGCATACCTCCTCATGTAATGGTTAATTTCATAGGTCTACTGGACTGGGCCTGGGGATGCCCAGACAGCCGGTAAAACATTCTTTCTGGGTGAGCCTATTAGGGTGTTTCTTGAAGAGATTGGCATTTGAATCTGTAGACTGAATAAGGATCACCTTTACCCCTGTGGATGGGTAGACTTCATCCCATTCATTGAGGGTGCAAATAGAACAAAAAGATCCGGGAAGTGTGCATTCCATCTCTCTGCTTGAGCTGGGGCATCATCTTTTCTTGCTCTCAGCTACTGACACTCCTGGTTTGGGGACCTTCAACCACTGGCTTTCCTGAGCCTTCAGCTTACAGAAAACAGATTATGGAACTTTTTAGTCTTCATAATTGTGTGAGCCAATCCTCCCCATAAGAAATCTCTTTCTCTTTAACTCCATATATCCTATGGTTCTGTTACTAGAGAACCCTGATGAATACAGTGTGTAATTGACCAAGAACCCCAAATGCTGGCTCTCACAGCCTAGGTCTACTGCTCCCAGCCAGTAACTGAGTTCAGCAGAACTTTGGAAACTTTAGCTTGAAGATTTTCCAAGGGCCTTACCAAATCCTCCCTAGACTTGGAGGGTGGGACACTGCCACTCAATCGTCTTTGTCTTTCCCACTCACCTGAAGTTAGATGGCTCTCTCAGCTTCCTGGGTTCCCTCCCTGATGCTCACACAGACATTTCCCCTAATAAAACCCCTCTGCTTTAAATCCCATTTCAGCCTCTGCTTCTAGAAAAACCAGGACGAACACAAAAAGTTTTGATAAGGTAATGAAGACCATACCAAGTGTCACAGGGAACATAGCTTGGGACCCTTCTGTATTGATAAGCTAGTTTTTCCCTTGCATGCTGTCCACCTTGTATTCTCAGGGGCAAAGAAGAGAAAATACCTTCTCCAGAAAGCACAGGATATAACACAGGGAAAGCTCATCCCAATAGGAAGAAGAAGGGCAAGCATTTTCTTGAGGGCTTTTGGTATCGTTTGCATAAGGCAATTATTACATCCTTTTCCTCTGTAAGCCTCAACTCTTCATTTAAGTAGACCTACCCCCACTTCCTGACATTACCTCCTTTGCTGTTATACTTTTTTTCAAGTAATTAAATAATTTATTTTCAAAACATCCTTTTAAATTTGTATTTATTTATTTATTTATTTATTTTTGAGACAAAGTCTCCCTTTGTCACCTTTGGAATGCCATGGCGTCATAGCTCACAACAACCTCAAACTTTCAGGCTCAAGAGATCCTCTTGCCTCAACCTCCTGAGTAGCTGGGACTACAGGGGCCTGCCACAATGCCCAGCTATTTTTAGAGACTCCTGCTCAGGCTGGTCTCGAACTCATGAACTCAACTCATGAGCTCAGATGATCCATCTGCCTTGGCCTCCTAGAGTACTAGGATTACAGGCATGAGTCACCATGCCTGACCTCCAAAACATTCTTTTTCTAAAAAAATTTTTTGTATATGTAATAGCTTTTAACAAATAAATTCTATTGCTAGAACCACTTACTCTTAGACTTTCTCTTCCCACACAGTTCGAATTAGGAAGCTCATCTTTCTGGGTGCCATACCCCAGGTATTAGCTCAGAATGGGAGGGTGTGGGGAGAGAGAACCAGACCTTAATGTATTTAGTGTATTTTGCTCTTTACTCTGACACAGCCTTACTGCAGGACTTTCTTACTATCTGTGTCTCCACGTCTCAGCTTATCTTGTGGAGACAACAGCTTCCCTCTAATGTCTTTCTTAGAATCAGGGAGTTCTTTTGAAGTCCTTTTTACATTATCTTGGACCAGAATTTGCAGTCATCGTGTTTTCAGTAATTCCTCCACCTCTCCTTTTGGGCAGAAGCACCATGTTCACTATGGAGCAATACTTCCTTCGGATGGTGAGGCTTGATAAAGTCTGCCTGCACGCCCAAAGCTGAGCTGGCTATTGAGAGTAGCTGCTGGGGCTCTCCACAGCTTGGTTATCAGTTCAGCTCATGTGGCACTCGTGGTTGGTAAAGGCAGGGAAAGCCTCTTGGGCCATCAGTGCCTCCTCCCCACTCCCAAAGAGGAAGCAGGTCTGGTTTCCAGGCTAGGGAACTCTAGGGCAACAATTCCCTGGGCCTTCTATTTGGAACCCATTTCCATTTGGCATCATTTTCATCTTCCTTGTTCCATTTCTGACTTCTTTGTTGGGAGGTGCTGTGCTGGTTCTCAGTTCATTGCCATTGCTGTTTACACATGTGTCTCTCTGACACAAATCAATGTAATGACTCTGTATGTCCAGGTTGCCATTAAATCCCTACTGTCTCCACACTGGATACATAGTTGGCACTTGGACACATAGTTGCTCAAACACTAGACACATAGTTGGTACTTGGACACATAGTTTCCCAAACATTGGACACAAATGTTTGATGAGTGACAGCTTCCAGGAGAGATCTGGGAAGCTTGATGTTAGGGACCCAAGCAGGTCCATCAGTATGAACATTCTGCTGTAGTTCCTGAGAGACCAGTTGAATACAGGAGAGAGAGAAGGCTGCAAGATGCTCTGGATATAGGGTACTGGATGTTGCCAAGTGCTAAAAAGCACCCAAGGGTGATGTGATCAATGAAATTGCTGTGAGCCAGCATGGAGGAGGGAAGACAGAGCTCAGTGACACAATTGTGAATTAGGAAGTCAGAGGTGACCTGTTGTCCAAGAAGGAACCATGAGATCACAGTGAATGGTGTGGAATCATAAATTGATCTGCAGGGTAATATAGAGGTTGAGGCCAGGTGTGGTGGCTCACACCTGTAATCCCAGCACTTTGGGAAGTCTGGGAGGGAGGATCGCTTGAGCTCAGGAGTTTGAGATCAGCCAGAGCAACATATCGAGATCCCATCTCTCCAAAAAAATTTTAAAAATTAGCAGGGCATGGGTGGCACCTGAGGTTCAAAGGAGTAGGGCGCTGGCCCCATATACTGGAGGTGGTGGTAGGTTCAAACCCGGCCCCAGCCAAAACTTGCAAAAAAGAAAAAAAAAGAAAAAAAATTAGCAGGACATTGTGGCACACACTTGGAGTCCCAGATGAGATGGGAGGATCACTTAAGCCCAGGAGTTCAAAGTTACAGTGAGCAAGGCTCTAGCCTGGGTGACAATGTGAGATTCAGCCTCAGAAAAAAGATGGGGGAGCAGGCAAGATACCTAGAGGATATTAGGAACAAAAGCCAAGCTAGCTGGGTCAATGCAAACGGTTCAAGAAAAATGCTGTGAATGAGATGACGTGACAGCTATTTATTTGTATTGAATGTTAGCCACGTGACAGGGGTCAGACTTGCCAGCTTAAGTGCATATAGTTCGGCTAGACCCCACTAATACCTACAGTTGAACCGGACCAGGAACCAGTCATCCCTTGGCCCAAACACACAGGACCCCAAAAGTCTCAAGTGAACCCCAGACCCAGCCTAAATAGAAGGGTCAATTTGTGGAGTTCCAGGTGGGTGGATGCTACAGGAGTTAACAAGCAGCTTTCCTCTCTACAGAACTGAGGTTCCAGACTGGGAGCCTGTGGTATGGAGTTCACCCACCAATCTATCCAGCCAGCCATTTATTCAATCCTTTGTTCTTTTATGCATTAGGGAGAGAGATTGCAGTAACCTGGAAACCTAGTCCCCAGTATTGAGGTCTGGAGGTCTGAGCAGGGCCAGGCATAAATCGAACTCACTGCTGGGTCTTTGAAGCCATGGACTACCATGTGACTCTCAGAACAGTAGAATCAGCCAGAAAGTCTAGGCCAGGACTGAGCTAGTAGGCAGGGTTTTTATTAGACCCAGTTTCCATGGATTGGCTAAAGCAGAAGCAGGACACCAGCCATGCACGTGTGGGCGTGCGTGCACGCACACGCGCGCGCACACACACACACCAACTATGCTTCAAATATCAGTCTTGTTGATATCTGACCTTCCCAGTATAGACAACTCTTGACTGCCAATGTGTGGATTACCTACCTAATGATCCCAACACCTAGCAAACCTCCCACCACCATCACTCAATCTGTGCAAATTAAGTTCTGTGTTAGTCAAAGAAGAACATAATTAGGAAGGTAAATTTGCAGAATTCAAATTACATAATGCATGCCAAAGTCAAATAGAAATTATTATGGATTAGCACAGATAGTGAGAGGATGGAATCTGCAGGATGTGCTCGTTCATGCATTCAGTCGCCCGCTCAGCAAATGTTTATGCACAGAGCTGGTGGGCAGAGCAGGGGCTTGAGTCTCTTAGAGTTGTAAGCCTGCTGCTCTATCAGCTTTCCACCTCGTTCTGAGCATGAGCAACAAGTGGGCAAAGGAGGAAGGTTGCCAAAATAAGGCCTCATGAGAAACAAGACGTCTCAACCTGTTGAGGAAGCAGGAGGGCAGGGCAGGCAATAGAATGAAACCCCCAGATCCAGCCAAGTGTCAGGGAGTTTGAGCTCTTCTTGTCTCTGCCGGAGATCCATTCCTCTGTCCCCAGCATGCTCCATCCTACCAGGTAGGGTGGAGGCACTTCATTTTCCTCTAAAATTCATCTGCCTTAGCAAAGGGGCTCAGCTTTCCCTGGGTTCTGGCCCTTGCCTCACTGCCAGGACTTGAGTTCTAAGTTGCTGAGCCAGCCCAATGACCTAACTCTAGACCCCAGACACCCATAGCTTGGTGCTTTGGTTTTGTTCTCTTAGCTCTGAATTGTCCATGATCAACACAGCTCAACCAGTCAGGATTACATTCGGCTATACCTGGCCCAAAGCATTATAGTAGCTAAACTCATAAACATCTATCTTTTTTACCAAACAAAAATTCTGGTATTGGTTGAGGGGCTCGATCATGTCAAAATTGCTGTTGCTCAGGTTCTTTTGACCACTTACTCATGATCACACAGTGGTTGCCAAAGCTCCAGCCATCACTTTCCTGATTCCAGGCAGAAAGAGGATGACAGAGGCATTATCAGCTGTGATTTCATTTATCAAGAAAGCAAAAAGCTTCTGCTTAGATCTCACCAGCCAAACGGGGCCACATGGCCAGATTGCTTAGATTCATCACGATCCAACCCCCAAGGCTGACACATTGCTACCTCTAACAAAATTGCATTCTCTTAGCAAGGCAGAGTGAGGAAATAGGTATTGGGTAAGCAATTGACAGTGTCTACACAACTGTCAAGGCAGCTAAAAGGCAGGCACCATCTTCTCCTAAAAGCATTCATCAATAACTCACTGGGTGCTATCAATGATACAAGGTCTGTTTTTGTTGGGATGGTGGTGACTATGTAGACTCCATCCCACCCTTTTTGCCTGAGGGTGGGGAGTAGGCAGGGGGCAAGCTGGCAAGGATAAACAAACATGACAGTATCTAGCTTGTCTGGGGTTCCAAATGCTTTGAGCATGTTGTTTCATCTTATTCTGTTAACACCCCTGTGGAGCTGTCTTTATTATCTCCATTTTTCAGATGCAGAAACTGAAGCACAGAAAGCTTCACTGAACCCATATTCCACAGCAGCCAAGACTCAATCCATGGTATAGACCTTGTGGGCTTATGAAAAAAGTTTAAGAACAAGTTGCTGGTGTAACAGTACAATAAAGACCCTTTGAAGACCATCTGTACTATCCCATTGTACTGAGATCTGGATGTCTGATCTCTCCTTCTCATCTGGGTCACTCCCATTTATCCTTCAAGGGAACTCAAGCTGTTCCTCCTTCAGGAAATTTCTGGTGCTGTACATTTTTCCTGGACTGATGTATCTTTCTTGCAAGCTCCCTGCCTGGCTCTCCCCTCTAAACTTATTAAGCTCCCTGAGGACAAGAATCATGTCACTCTTATTCCCTGTTTAGTGCCTACTGCCTAAAACAATGCTCAGAGCTTAGCAGGTGTTTGGTTACATGGTTTTGATAAGTTTATGTTTTCTTTTCTTTCCTTTCCTTTTTTTTGAGACAGTCTCAAGCTGTCACTCTGCCTGTGTGCCATGGCATCACAGCTCATAGCAGCCTCCAACTCCTAGGCTTAAGCAATTCTCTTGCCTCAGCCTCCCAAGTAGCTGGGACTATAGGCACCTGCCACAATGCCCAGCTATTTTTTGATTGTAGTTGTCATTGTTGTTTGGCAAGCCTAGGCTGGATTCAAACCTGCCAGCTCTGGTGTCTGTGGCTGGTGCCCTAGCCACTGAGCTACAGGCACTGAGCCAAGTCTCTGTTTTCTTACCGGTTTAAAGATGTCGATGTTTCCAATGCCCACAGAAGTATCCAAACTACTCCACATGGTACAGAAGCCCCTTGCTGTTAAGTGAACGGATAAATGAGCTGATGGTGGGCCATTTGGGTATGGCAGGATGATCGTTGCATTTTGAGTGATGAGGTATGACCTATGGATAATCTGTGCTCCTGGGAATTAGGACATGCCTACAAATACTAGGCATGGCTATATAACATGGCTACGAGCAGCTACTGGCCAAGCCCCTACCTTGGGTCAGGCACCAAGCCAGGTCCTTCATATACTTTATCTTTTTAATCCTGCCTATGGTAAACAAAGGCATTTTCCTTTTCAGTGGAAATAAAAGAATCAGGCCATCAAAGTCTTGGTCTAAAGAGGAGAGGGAGGGATGAAGAAGGGGAATTCAAGGAGTAAGGGTGAATCAAAACCAGAAGACTAATGATGTGGAGGGGGCTACTCTGAGGGAACAGGCGGGTGCAACAGGATCTCTGAAGGTGGAGATTTCAGAAACATTGCCGTGAGGATGAAGAGCGAGAAGGAAACAGCAGAACCCACAGGCTTTGGTTGAGTCAAGGGCTTTCGGTCACACATGAGGCATCCGCTGTCCAATATTTGTTTTTATTTCCCCGCATGGTTAATTATTGTAGCCAGTGTCTGATAAGGCAGCTGCCCTCCTGCTCAGAAAGCCAGGGTTATCTGCAGTTTTATAGCCCTGTCACGCAGTAATGAAGCAGATAAACTCCTAGGTGGTGGCTGCTTGGTCAGTAATTAAAAACTCTGCTGAGAAATATGGGCAAGAAGTAGAAACGATCTGGCAGAAAGAGACCAAAAGAGGAAGAGAAGTAGTGATCTGAGCTGGGTCAGTGGCCCCTGGGCTTCCACAACAAGCTTCCTAAACCCTGGCTCAGTTCCCCCGCTCTGGCAAAAATCAACACCCTAGAGGGAGGCTTCAGTGCTAGGTGCTTAGCCCACATTTCCTCAAAACAGCTGCAGGAGGTGGCTATTAGTCTGTCTTCCCTGGGAACAAACAGCATCAAAGAGGCCAGTTAGGCTGGGCAGGCACAGCCTATAATCCTGGCACTCTGGGAGGCTAAGGCCAGAGGATCCCTTGAGCTAAAGAGTTTGAGACCAGCATGAGCAAAAGCAAAACCCTGTCTCTACTGAAAATTAAAAAAAACCTAGCTGGGTGTTGTGGGGGACGCCTCTGGTTCCAGCTTCTCAGGAGGCTGAGGCAGGAGGACCACTTGAGCTCAGGAGTTTGAGGCTGCAGTGAGCTATGATAATGCCACTGAACTCTACCCAGGGTGACTGAGACTCTGTCTTGAAAAAAAAAAAAAATAAACAAGGAAAACAAAAAGCCAGTTGACTCTTTTTAAGCTTTAATCTATTGCTTGTCAGTTTCTATGTTAAGCATTTCCCATATTTTAATCCCAGGGGTCAGCTGTAATTTGAATTTTGTATAACTTTCATGTATCACAAAATATTAGTCTTCTTTTGATTTATTTCTCCCCCCCCCAAACAATTCATAAGTACAAAAACCATGCTTAGCTCATGGGCTATACAAAAACAAGCTGCAGATTTGCTGCCTTTTGTCATATATGAAAATGACACAAAATTCAAATTTCAGTGTCCACAAATAAAGTTGTTTTTTTTTTTTTTTTTGAGACAGTGCCTCAAGCTGTACCCCTGGGTAGAGTGCTGTGGCATCACAGCTCACAGCAACCTCCAACTCCTG
>NW_003852433.1:11865175-11868572 GCF_000181295.1 Otolemur garnettii
AAAAAGAAAGTGTCCAGGTTTTAGTATATTTAAGGTGGTACTGAAAAACTCAGTAGATAAGTAGTGTTTTATTACAATTTTTTTTTTTTTGAAACAAAGTCGTGAACTTTATCGCCCTCAGTAGAGTGCTATGGTGTCACAGCTCACAGCAACCTCCAACTCCTGGGCTTAGGTGATTCTCTTGCCTCAGCTTCCTGAGTAGCTGGGACTACAGGTGCCCACAACAACACCCAGCTATTTTTTGTTGCAGTTTGGCTGGGGCCGGGTTCGAACTCACCACCCTTGTTATACAGGGCCAGCGCCCTACCCACAGAGCCACAGGTGCCACCCTATTACAATTTTTAAAAATTAAAATTAATGCCCCCCTTAAATCCATAATGAACAAAGTATCAACATTTTACATGGAGCCCGGTCAGTATCCCACAGCACACTGGAGACCACAGGGAAGGAGAAAATCCCTAATACTGATCTTGTCTTCATTTAAAATTTTAATATTTTGCTCATCATAGTTTTTTTCATTGATTTTTATGTTTGAAAATATGACATTAAATGTTTATCTTGATTACTGATTTTTTTTTTTTTTTTTTGAGATAGAGTCTCACTCCACTGCCCTGGGGTTGAGTGCCCTGGTGTCATTATAGCTCACAGCAGCCTCAAACTCCTGGGCTCGAGATCCTTATTGCCTCAGCCTCTAGAATAGCTGGGACTACAGGCACCTGCCATGACGCCTGGATAATTTTTCTATTTTTAGTAGAGACAGGGTCTCTCTTTTGCTTAAGCTTGTCTCAAACTCCTGAGTTCAAGCAATCCACCTGCCTCAACCTCCCAGAGTGCTATGATTACAGGTGTGCACCACTGTCCCTGGCCTATTACTGATTTTTTTGATGTCGCCTTAAATTTTGTGACCAAAGAGAGGTTGCAGGTTACGGGAAGTGGTATTTAAGGTAAAGGCAAATTCCTAGGACCTGGGATGCCTTATAAATAACAAATTTTTCATTTATATTATAAAAAAATAACATTTTAACAACATTACCTAAGTTGTCATGAAAATACTTCCCCTGCCTGTTAAAAATAAGTGTTTGCTGAGAAAAAAATATAAACCATCAAATAGTAAAAAGAAAATAAAATTCACCCCAAATCCATTACCCAGAGATAATCTCTGTAAACGCATTCAGCATCTGCCCTTTCAGGTTGTCCCACCTGCATCTACACAGAGATGGACCAGTTTTCATTTTATATAAAAAAGATCACACTGAGCACGCTGCCCCGTAATGTTCCTTTTTCATTCAACAGTATGTCATGGGCATCTTTCTATCTCGGTGAACGCAGACCCACAGCATCATTTTTAATGGCTGCATAGTACTCCATCACAAGGATGCCACATTGAAATAATAAACTGCTTACCTGCAAGCATCTGGACCATTTCTGATAAGAAGGAATTCTTTCAAGAAAAATAAATCACTTCAAATCATTTCCAAACAACAGATTTCATCTTTGCCTTCCCTTCCTTGGGTACATATGACATATTTTTACATGGCTGATATCATAGTGAGCATTCACTTTTATATTCTGCAATGCTTAATGTATTGTAAACATTCATTCCCCCATGTTGTTTTATAATCTTCATCCAATTTTCTCTTATTCCAGAGGTCAGCAAACTTCACATATTCTTGATTGCTTATTGAACAATCTTTTAAAAATGTTTTACTAAAAACAATCTTAGCTTCCTGGCCATAGAAAAACGGCGTCTGGCTGGATTTCGCCCATAGTTGGCCTGATTATGGGTCATTTTGTCACCCATCCTTGTCTGAACGCTGCAGTGAAGGTCTCTCTGCATACAAGCTTTTTCCTTCCTTTGAACCATTTCCTTTCTATAATATCCCAGGAATGAGATTACTAGATCAATGAACAGCATCATTTTTAATGAAATATATATTGCTATGTTATAAAATTTTGTCATCCAGCAACTTGTGAACATATAGGTTTCTTCAACCTCACCAGCAGTTGGTGGTTTCAGTTTAAATTTTATGCTAATAGAGCAGGTATAATATGGTATCTTATTTTCATTGCTACCTCTGGTTGTTCTCAAAGGGGATGTTTTTCATGTGTCCGATTGCTCTTTGTTGAGTAGTTTTAGAGGAGCTTCCCATTAGCATCGGCTGAGCCCCTTTCTCCCATTCAAAGATGGGATGGATGCTCTTTGGTTCAAATGCGAGTTTGCATGTAGCCCCTCAGCCAGTTCTGCTGCATTCAAATGACAGAGAAGAGCCCAATGAGGCCTTAGGTCTCTGTGGCAGCAGAAAGAACTAGAAAGTAGGTCGAGGAATTAATCCTGCTGGTTCCAGTAATTAGAGTAGACAATGGGGTCAAAAGTTCAGGCTGAGCCCAGAATGTCGCCTGAGTGTCTCTTGCAAGACCTGGACGCATTGCCCCCTGCGCTCTTCCCCATCACTGCCAGTCCCAAAGGGCATTTTCTTTTTCCTGACCCCCACTTTAGGGAGACACGTTTGACTTTTTCTCTCATGTAAAGTCCGATGGTTCTAAAGGTGGAAATGATCCCACTGAGAAACCTCTTCCCTTCTAAAGGGAACCCTCAAGATTGTCTTCCTCCTTGTTTTTGGTAAGAGGTGAGGTTAGTTACCCAGCACTGGATGAGTTCAGCGCAAACTGAGATACTGTCTTGACTTCTACGGCTGGTTTCCTCCTAACGCTTTACTAGCACTACTGATGCACTGAAATGATCATCGAGGCTAATAGGGTGGGAGTCTGGTAGAAGGATTTCAAGTGTGAGGTCAGGGTTGAACCTAACAACAGAGTCTTTCTAACACTTCCCTCCCAGGTCTTTTACTCAAAGATGACAAACTCAGTTGGCTACAGAAACGGACTATTAGAACACAACTAAGTTAAGGAAGCTGTGGGAGGTACAAAAGGGAGTGGTGAGGACTATGGGGAACAGAAAAGTGCATTCTTATCCCCAAAGCATTTATACCCATAATTTATTAAAGAAAGAAAGAAAAAGAAAAAAAAAACATGGTTCCAGACTGGGCTCAGTGGCTCACACCTATAATCCTAGCACTCTGGGTGGCCATGGCAGGAAGATTGCTTGAGGCCAAGAGTCTGAGACCAGCCTGAGCAAGAACAAGACCCCATCACTACAAAAATAGAAAAATTAACTGGGCACTGTGGTGGGCACCTGTAGTCCCAGGTACACAGAGGCTGAGCCCAGGAATTTGAGTTTGCAGGGAGCTATGATGATGCCACTGCACTCTAGTCCAGGCAACAAATTAGACTCTTATCTCAATGGAAGGAAGGAAGGAAAGAAGGAAGGAAGAAAAGGAAGGAAGGAAGGAAGGAAGGAAGGAAGGAAGGAAGGAAGGAAGGAAAGAAGGAAGGAAGG
>NW_003852433.1:11868652-11877408 GCF_000181295.1 Otolemur garnettii
GGAAGGAAGGAAGGAAGGAAAAATTACAGTTCCAGCCCAACAAAACATGTTTGCAAGCCTGAAGGCCTGAACTGGGCCCCTGCAGACCCCAGCTTGTGAATTCCAGAACAGTCTTCAGCCCTCCCATCTCTGTCTCTGCATCTGGTTCCATCTTTCCATTTCCACTTCCCCAGCCTTCCTCAGCTTCTCTCTGCTGGGGCTCACCTCAACTCCACTGTGAGAAGACCCAAACTTCCTGCCAAAGAATCAGCTTGGGGCTGGTGGGCAGCACTTCTGCAGATGGTGGTGCTGGGGTCTCCACCAGATGCCACAGCTGTGGGCAAGATGGAGGGTAGGTAATCTAGTCTGAACACCTCTAGTTGTAAGGAACAGAGATCCACACAGCCTCACCTGAAGAAGATAGGATTTATTTTAAAGACACAAGGGTGGGAAATAAAAACCAGAAAGGTCTCCTGAGAAATAAATAGCGAGTAGGGAAGGGGAGGCATTCCAGGGCTGTGACAGAGGCAGATTCCCAGAGATGGGACTGAGGGAAGGCAACTACATTAAAATGGGTCTGTTTCCTAGGATTTAGGAGCATATGTGTCCTTCGGTTTAATAAGCACAAGATTATGAGTGTTTTCGACCAAGTCAAATGAGTACCACCAGAAATACAACCTACACTGACAACCGTGCAGACACACTGACCCACCTGTTTTCCCATCCTGCATGTAGAATTCAACGTTCCACCAAGGCAGCAGGAATTAGTTGACAAAGCCTCATTAATTAAGCTCAACAAGCTGTGTGGCCACCAATTAAAAGAGATTCCTCTTTCTGTGCGCTGAATTAGAACCCTACACAATGAGCCTCGGGAACAAGAAGGACCCCTATCTTGCCTGATTCCTCAGACTTGTGTTTCTAGGCCCCCAGGCTGGGTCTAGGCCGGTGTTTGGTTTCTGGGGTCAGAGCTGGAGTGAGCAAGTGTGAAACTCCAAATAGCTAAGTGTGGAATAAGCCAGAGATGAGAGCAAGCCGAATCCTTACAGAGGGGATGGTTAAGGACAATGTAAGCTGAGTGAGGTTAACAAGTCTAAGGAGAAGAAACTAGAAACATGAATCTTGCCTAAAAGGACTAGAAAGAGAGAGAATGGTTAAGATCATGCTGACCTTCCTTTGATTTCTTAAAAATGCCAACCACTTTCCTGATTTAGATTTTTAGCATGTGGTTCCCTGACCTAGAATATTCTTCACTTGATTCTTTGCATGGCTGATTACATGCTTGAGACCTAAGCTTTATTGTCACTTTCTCAGTAAGGCCTTTGACAGTGGATACCATTAATTTCGTATGCCTAGCATTCATACCCATTTGGGGAGTAACAGCATCATTTCTGGGGCATTTGTCAGCTTTGCTGCAGTAACAAACAACCCCGAGTTTAATGGTTTCCTGCAACAAACATTTATTTCATGTTTGCTACATTTCAGCGGCTGCAGCTCTGCTCCACACATCTGCCATTCTGGGACACAGGCTGAAGGAGCAGCTCGTATTTGGGCCATGCTGCCCTTATGACAGATGGGAAACAGCAGGTGACAGAACTGAATCACACAATCTCTCTTAAAGCTTTTGACCAGACTTGGCATTTGTCATATCTGCTCATAGTCCATTGACCAGAACAAGTCATGTGTCCAAGTCTGCCAGGGTGGGGGAAGGAAACTCCACCTGTGGGAGGCACTGCAATTTACATGGTAATGAACATGGATGTATAATCCCATTATAAGGAAGGGAACAAACAGTTGGGAATGATAATACAATCTACCAATTACCTAAAAGGATGTCTGGCTGCAATTTACAGAAGACCACCTAACAAGCAATTACTTAAAACAAAACAGGGATTTATTTTTCTCACCAAACAAGAGATTTGGCTTAGGTGATTCCAGAGTTGGTTCAGCAATGTCACATAGCAATATCATCTGGTTTGCATCTCTATGATTCTCCTGGACTTCTTCTCGTGGTTGTAAGAAAGCAGATAGATGCTGTTCTGGGCTTTATATCTAAGTTCAAAACAAGAAGTAGGATGTGGTGGGATTGGCAACATCTGTCACCCTTTGGGTTCTTTTTGAGATAAGAGTCTCACTCTGTCACCCAGTCTAGAGTGCTATGGCATCAGCCTACCTGACAGCAACCTCAAACTCCTGGGTTCAAGTGATCCTCCTTCCTCAACCTCCAGAATAGCTACGACGACAAGTGTTTTCCAAAACACCTGGCTAATTTTTCTATTATTTCTTTTTTTTTTTTTTTTTTTTAGCAGAAATAGGGTCTCACTCATGCTCAGGCTGGTCTCGAACTCCTGAGCTCAAGTGATCCTGTTGCCTCAGCCTCCCAAACCACAGCACTTAGTCCTGAGGTTGCATAATTTATAAGGAGAAGTTCCTTTGGCTCACAGTACCTCAGGGTGTATATGAAGCAGGGTGCCAGCATCTGCTTCTGGTGAGGGCCTCAAACTGCTTCCACATTAGCAGAAGGTACAGAAGGGCAGGGGTGCTGATGTGTGCAGAGATCACATGGGTAGAGAGGAAGCAAAGGGAGAGAAAACTGATCATCCCTGCAAATGGTGTTTGCAGCAAAGCGACCCCAAGAGCCGGCTTCACGCCAAGGAGAGAAGCTGTACCTCATCCTCTTGGTTTCCAGGGCTCTACATACTCAGAGAAACTTCTCTAGCAATGAGCTAGAGAAACTATCCCTGAAAATACAGTCTTATATTTGAGTATTCATGACTATTTATTCAATGAATGAAGGACATTTCAAACATTTAGAGGTCAGAACTGAAATGTTAATGTTATTTATAGATACCAGTTGTTTAAAGTGTGGGTATCTCATTGTGGCATGAAGGCGCAGAGTCAGGACTGACATTAAGAGTAGCCAGAAGTGGGCAGGGTGTGGTGATGCACACCTGTAATCCTAGCACTCTGGGAGGCCAAGGCGGGTGGATTGCTTGAGGTCAGGAGCGAGCAACAAGCCAGAGCAAGAGTAAGACCCCATCTTTACTAAAAATAGAAAAACAATGTAGGCTTCATGGTGGGCCCCTGCAGTCCCAACTACTCAAGAGGAGTGTTCAAGCCTGAGAGTTTGAGGTTGCTGTGAGCGATGCCAGGGCACTCTATCCAGGGTGACAGAAGTGAGACTCTGTGTTAAAAAAAAAAAAAAAGAGTAGCTGGAAGTGTCAGGGATTTTGATGTGGGAAGCTAAAGCACGCCAGAGAGGAGATTTATGAATTCCCAGATTCTAGAACAACAGCTCTTGAATGCTTTTGATTTTTGGCTCAATTTTTAGGCAAGGCCAAAGACCTTTGCTCCCGTCTACAACCACCAGCTCCTGCTTTTTGACTGGTGCGGGGGAAGTTTGGCAGTGCTGGTCAGCACCACGCCAGACACAGACTTCCAAGAAGTACACTGCAGTGAGTTCTGGGTAAGCCCAGTAACATACTAATTTTAGTTATGACTAGTCAATTGTAGTAACTCACTTAGTAGGTTCCTAGAAAGTGGCACTTAGTCATGCATAAGGCTGGAAATTGATGGATATATGTGCAACTTGTTCATGAGAACCAGAGGAGGAGTGGGGCCTTTGGGGATCAGCTGTGACCTTTAGAAGAGAGCTTAGCCACATGCAGTGGGCTGCAGGCCACATACCAAGAACTGCTCTACTGCAACCTGCAGGCTGCAGAGGTGTGGGGGCTGGGCTCCAGAGTCCTACGGCAAAAGTCTGCCTACTCAAAGTGCAGTTGGAATTGTCCGTGCAATGAATAAACAATACCTCCCACACAGAGACATATGACTAGTTTCTCAGTGCCCGTGCAATTTTTAAAAATTCTTTAAAAGTGTATAATAATTCATAGTAGCTTTCTGTTGCTATGCCTTTTCTCAAATGCCAGATTCACATGCAGGTTAATGAGATTTGGGGAGGTTTTCAAAAGGGCACCCTGATACTAAGCGTTGGGATAAAGTTGAGAACCATCCCTGCACAACAGAAGGGAAGATCAGTTTTGTGCTTCCTTCAGTGACAGCCACGCAAGGCCCTGAAGGACAAGTTCAGTCCTCACCATTTGGGTTGGCACTCGGGCCCCCGACCCGGCCCTTTTCTTCCTGTGGATCTCATTCACTTTCTCATCACCAAGGTGAGCACTGCAGAGTTGGATTTGCGTAAGTTACATGCACTTCTGGTGCAGCCTCCTGGTAATAAGCTCTTAATGTTATTTTTAAAAGTTGCGCTACAAAAAAAAAAGTCCCGAGTCCCTTCCTGTCCACCTCTCTGCTCTACCTTCTTTGGCCTGGCTTCCTTTGCAGCCAGGGCCTCCCACAGGTGGCCACTAGCAGCTCTAGGCTCACATTCTATCAGTTTAGCAGTCCCACTGAGAAAAGAAAGCCTCTCTCCCCATGGTTTCAGCAAAAAAATAGCTGCCATTCATTGAGTGCTTCTTCAGAGCTAAGCCCACCTCCTGGGAACGGTCCACAATTCTCTCATTTATTCCTCACAATGGCTCTCTGATGTTGTTGCTATTATTATCCCACTTTAAAGTGGGGAGACTGAGGTTACATAAACTTACTCAAGGTCACAGGGCTACAAAATGACAGAGCTAGAGCCGAGGTTCTTAGTAGTCATGCTAGACAGCCCACTGCCACCACAGACTCTCCTGCAGTTATTTCCCAAATCTCTGGGATTGGGCAGGGCTCGGTTTTAACAACAGATACTGAATATCAGCTCTGTTGCAGCTGCTTTGATGGGTATTAACTTGTCTTTATTCCCATCTCACAGATAAGGAAACTGAGGCTCAGAGAGGTTAATTAACTTTCCCAAGATCACAGAGTAGAAAATTAGGGATTAGAACCGAAATTTGTTGGATTCCAAAGCTCCACCGTGAGAGCCTTTGCACATGGTGGTTGCTAAGCCTGGAGCAAACATCCGTCGAATGTCCGTGTGACTCACACATAGCTCAACCTGCAGTTTTCTCCATTCTCTCTTCAAGGAACGTTTCCCTAACTGACCTATTTACAATTGCAACCTGCACCCCACCCCCACCTTTATTTCATCTCTTTTACCTGGGTCTATTTTTCTTCCAGACCATTTATAACTCTCTAACACAGAATTAGCTTTCTTTTTTGAGACAGAGTCTCACTTTGTCAGCCTTGGTTGAGTACCATGGCATCATAGCTTACAGCAACCTCAAACTCTTGGGCTCAAACAATCCTCTTGCCTCACTCCCAAGTAGCTGGGACTATAGGTACCTGCCACAACACCTAGCTATTTTTTAGAGATGGGGTCTTGCTCTGGGTCAGACTGATCTCAAACTCCTGAGCTCAAGCAATCCGCCCATCTCCACCTCCCAGAGTGCTAGAGAATTAGCTTATTTATTATACTTTGTGGCTTATTATTGATCTCCCTTTGCTACAATGTAAGCTTGGTAGAGGCAGGGATCTGATATATCCCAACTTGCTAGAATAGGACCATGCGCATAGTAGGTACTCAAAAAATATTTGTGAATGAATGAATGAACAAAGGAATTCACCAAACATTGATTTGCTAACACATGGGTCAAGACAGATGACAAGTAAAGAAATCATTCTAGTGTCATGGCTTAAATTCTGTAGCGAGTCCCATCACAGTGGACAGGAACATGGAGAAGGGACAAAGGGCATGTGGACCCAGAACCTCAGGTAGCCTGGGAGAGGTGAGGGAGCCTCTGGGAGAGCAAGCTGACAAAAAAGAAGTGGGAACTTAGGAAACAGAGTGGACAGGCTTCATCTCGTTCTGAGTTGGCTTTCAATCAGCCAAGCTCTGTAGGAATTTAGGAAAAGTCCCCCAAACCCACAAGTGACTCTGGGCCATGCTTCAGTTTCCTCCTTTGCAAATGAGCATCTGTTGTAAAGATCAGTATACATGTAGGTTCTGTGATGGGGAGGAGCAGAAACAGATCCAGTTAAAAAAAGAAATAATTTATTGGGAGGCGGTGGGGTAGCTCTAGACAAAGAAAAAAATGAATCTCTAGCCTGACAAAGAGTGTGACCCAGACAGAGGGTCTCAAGGGTCCCAGGAACTCAAGACAGATGAGCACTAGATGACTCAGCAGTAGCCTACCCTCCCAAGCCTGCATCCGCCCCCCCCACCCCTGTCAAACTCCCAGTGGGATCCTTCACCGGCTTTGCTTGGGTAATACCCCAAGCCTGGCTCAGCTGAAACAGATTTGTTCAACCCCAACTGCATCCCAGGTTCTATGGTGAGGCCTAGGCATGCAGCCGTGGACAACATAGACAAGGTCTCACTTGAGGAGTCTCAGCACGGAGAAAACAGACCACAGTCCCGTAGACAATCGGGGAAGGGAATCGGAGGTTGCGACTAGTGCTTTGAAGAAAACGAAACAGGGCAGATCCAGAGAAGGCTCCTGGAAGAGGGAGCATTTGTGACAGGACTTGTAGGGAAAAGACGGCAGGAGCAATACAAAGCTAGGTTTGAGAAATTGTGAAATAAATGCAGAAAAGACAGAAAGTGGAGGGCACGTCCAGGGAATAGAAGTAAGCCAAGGAGGAGTGTGGGTACATCTGTCATGAGCCATGTCTTAGCAGGAAGGATGTAGGTGTCACATCCTGGAGAACCTCAAGAGCTGAGATTATACTTCATACGTCATCTTTCCATTCAGAGGGTTCAAGTGGTGTGTGTCAGTTCACACAGAACGGACCTCTCTTTCTCATTTCTTCAAGAACCTACTTTCCCCCTGCTCTAATTTTTTGTTTTTGATGTTTTTTTTTTGTTAAGGTAGAGTCTCTCTCTGTTGCCCTGGGTAGAGTGCCATGGTGTCATACCTCACAGCAACCTCAAACTCCTGAGCTCAAGCAATCCTCCCGCCTTGGCCTCCTAGAGGGCTAGGATGACAGTTGTGAGCCACCGGGCCCGGCCTCCCTGCTAGAATTACATTTTAGAATTTCAATTAGAATTCCCCCAGTTAGAATTACATTACGGGCAGATTCCCAATGGAATGGGGATGCTGAGTAAGGAGAAAGAGGTTGGTTGGAATCAAATCCATTCATTCATTCAACAACAAATACTACTGAACACCTACTATATGCCAAGCTTATGCTTGATATAGAGCCATGGACTCCTGCACCAAAGAATTGTCCCTCCAATGTCTCCTTTTCCACTACAGGACTCAGCTACTCTCTGCTTGCCGTCGGTTGCTTCTGTTCTTCAAGTTTAAATTTCTGAAGTAGGTCTGATTCTCTTGTGTTTTCAGTCCAACTGTATTATAGGTCATGGGCTAGTTCAATCAGGGAACATTCTGGAACAGAAAACAGTGGACCAGGGATTCCCAGAGCAGAGGGATGAAAGCAGGGTGGTTTTCTGTACAAAAGGAAGTGGGGTGTGACCGGCATCGTGTCAGCATAACCACTCACTGTCATAAGCAAGTATCATTACAGTAGGTGGGCTACATCACTGAACCCGATTCATCACTCCTATTAGCAACAGATTTGCTTTTCTTTTTGTTTTTGTTTTTGAAACAGGGTCTTACTCTGTCACCCTGGGTGGAGTGCCATGACATCATCAGAGCTCACAGCAACCTCAAACTCTTGGGCTCAGAGGTGATCCTCTTGCCTCAGCTTCCCAAGTAGCTGGGACTACAGGCATGCACCACAACACCCAGCTAGTTTTTCTATTTTTAGTAGAGATGAGGTCTCACTCTTGTTCAGGCTTGTCTTGAACGCCTGAGCTCAAGGGATCTGCCCACCTCAGCCTCCCAGAGGGCTAGGCTTATAGGCATGAGCCACTGAGCCTGGCTCTACCAACAGATTTGTACCAAGTTATCTTGATGGTGCTGGGTACAGTCCTCTACCCAGGACTTTGGAACAGTCACATAGGTTGGGAGAAAACGATTACAAACTCTCCTAATGCACCTGGTGTCAATGGTAGGGATGCAAGTTATCATAGAACTTTTTTTTCTTTTTACCACTGCACTTGCATTACACCATTTGAATACTGTTAAATGATTTACACTTCGAAAGAAACTGCATTTCCCCATTGCAGAGGATGGGAGGCAAGATTAGCTCGTGGCTGGTTATGTCTGAGAAAGAGGCATAGTGGTACAGAGTGGGGAGGCAGACTTTCACACGATTGCACATCGGGCCTGCCTTTCTGAAGAACAATTTGTCCACAGGTATTAAGCACTAAAAATTCACAATCCTTTTGATCCAGCAAGTCTAGGAATTTATCCTAAGGCCGTAATCAGAAATGTATGAGAAAATGTTCCCCCAACGTGGTTCACTGGGGCATTGACACAATACCAAAACATTAGAAGCAACTTAAATGTCCAACAATATGGGACTAGCTAAGTAAATGCTGGCACATCCATCTAGTAGACTCAATGCAGTCCAAAAAGAAAAAAAAATAGTGGAGAAGAGTATTAAATGACATGAGAAAATGTGGTATATTAAAAAACAGGCCAGGAAGCATTATGAACAATACACAGCTTTTGTAAAGTTAGTTTTGGAAATCTTTAAATAATAGGGATAGCATGGGGGAATAATTGAGTGATGAAGAGCTTTGAGTTTAACAGACCTGAGTTCAATTCCTAACTCCACTACTTACCAGCTTGGACAGTTACCCTCAGCTTCCTCAACTGTGAAATGGGGCTAGGACAGTGACCAGCTAATAATTAAGGTGCAATATTAATTAACTAGATTGTCCTAACCAAAACAGTGGGTGACCAACTGTGTGTGTGTGTGTGTGTGTGTGTGTG
>NW_003852433.1:11877497-11883303 GCF_000181295.1 Otolemur garnettii
TAACATAAAAAGGAAAAGGAATAATAGGTTAGAGAAAAGCCCTGAGAATATTATTCCACATCAGAAATGTCATCAGGACAGAAGGACCGTCAACTGTGTGGTGATTTGCCACGCAAATTTTGCTCTCAGAGTCGTCTGTTTTGAATCATTTTGTGGCATTTCTGTTCCTCTTTTTCTTAAGGATTTGTTCCAAGAATTAAAAAAAAAAATTTTTAAAAAAAAAAAAAGGAAAATCCCCAAACTTCAAACCATGTGGGTGCATGCAATTTGCAGAAAATATTTTCAAAATGTTGTAGCCAATACAGGCCATGTTTTAAACCTCAAATATCTAAGCAAATATCTAAGTTATGCTTGTAAACCACACCAAGTCCCTGTTTGGTAACACCTTGCTTGTTGGAAATAATCTAAAGGTTCCAGAGACATTCATTGGTTTTTTCTGCCCAGAGTCCACTGCCACCTCCCCCTACCCCTATCCCCATCTTCTGGCATCTGAACCTGGATCTTTCTCTGGGAAACTGCCCCTTTTCCCTTAGAGCTATGTGGTTCAAGGGGCCACTCATGTCTTGGTTGCAGAAGTGGAGGTGACCCAGTTCTGACTAATAAGAATACTGCATTATTTTGGCCACTTGATTGATTCAAGGACGGGCATGTGACTCAAGCTAAGCCAATCAGAGCCCTGGGGTTTGAATTATTGAGAAGTAAGTGCTCTCTTTCCACGGATGTGCTACCTGATAGAATTAAGGCTGAAACTGCTGGAAACAGCTTGAACACTATTTAGGGAAAGCCTGCCTGAGGAGAATGGAACAAACACAAAGACAAGACCATCAAGAAATGGACAAAGTCAAATCCCTGCTGACATCCTTTAAGCCCTAGACAGTCAGCCATGCCTAATGCTAGCGAATCTGAGTTGGTTTTCTGTGGCTTACGACAAAGTTCCAACTACTACAGAAGATCAGTCTGAAGTGGCAGAAACGTTAATTCCATTATATGTTTTAAGAGTCAGCATTGTGTATAGTAGTATTTCAGGTGCTAATGACTCATTCAGCATCTCTTAAGAACAGCCCCTCTGGACTGGCTTTGGAGAACACCTAAGAGCCCTTTGTAATTAGCTCATTAAAGGAACCCTGGCAAAGTGCTTGTCAACTTACTTGAAAACAGTCTTCTTGAGTAGGCTAAGCCTTTCCCCTGCTACCTCGAGTCCATGATTGGGTTTTGCAAAGACCTTTCAGAGTCAGGACACATATAGGCCTGCCTGCATTCAACCTCTGGCCCAATTGATAGAATTCTCCCTAAAATGTTTAACTCTTTATTTGAAATCCTTTCACGCTAACAGAAACAGTAACAAAACATTCCAAAGAGATTGTATTTGCTAGAACGAGAGAGAGAGAGAGAGAGAGAGAGAGAGAGAAAGAGAGAGACCAGCCACTGTTATGCATCATAATGTGCTCTACAGATGATGGGGAGGCTATTTATATTTTATTTTATCACCCTGTTTCCACTTCTTTTGGTGTGTTTCCCAAGCTATTGACTGCTTCTAAATGTTGAGCTCCTGGGTAGTTGTTCTTTTTCCTTTGTCAAAATGTTTTAAAGAATACTCAACAATCTGAGAGGTCAATTCAAGTCTAAATGAGTCTTTATTGAATTCCCAGTGTTTACAGGACAGGACCAAGGGAAGATGAAAAGATAAGTAACCCTAATGGAGGTCTCCTGGGGATCACTACCTGGCTGGGGAGATAGAAATGAGTTTCAATGTAATTAGCCTAGTCTACTTGGGTTCAAATCTTGGTTCTGTCACTTTTTAGCCAGGTCCTTGGGCAAGTTACCAAATCTCTCTGTGCCTCAGTTTCTTCATCCGTGAAATGGGAATAATAATGATAGTATGTAACTAATGGGCATGTTGCAATGATTGAATGAGCTAGTCTATATAAACTTTGTAGAACAATGTCTAGCACTCAGAAAAAAATCAAAAGTTGTTTTTCTTCTTTATTCTAATTTATGTCAGATTTTGATGTTTTGATGGTTCCTTGACACCTCACAGACACATCTTGGGATCAAAAAACAGTATATTTGGTGATAGCCTCATATATCCTAAACTACCCTCACTAATCCCTCTGGAAGCAGCCACAAAGCCATTTAAAAACCATCTCTCAATACAGTAAGTCCTGCCCAGCCAGTTTATATCATATTATTCTTTGGTTGAGAACCACATGAAGTTGTTTCCTTGTAATTAGAGATAAAATTATATGATAAACGTTCATCTTTAAATGCTTTAAAAACATTAATAAACATTGGCTCCTACTCAGGCCAGAAAAGGGCCCCAAACAAAAAGAGACTGGTGACTCCTGAGACTGGTATAGAATCAGCCATCCCCAGTTCCCATCCTACCTCACCTTGCACATGCACTGTTCCATAGCCTACAGATGGAGTAGGCTTTTTCTTGGAGACAGAGTCTTACTATGTCACCCTCGGTAGAGTGCTGTGGCATCACAGCTCACAGCACCCTCAAAATCTTGGGCTTAAGCAATTCTCTTTTCTCACCCTTCCGAGTAGCTGGGACAACAGGCCCCCATCACAATGCCTGGCTATTTTTTGATTGCAGTTGTCATTTTTGTTTAGCAGGCTGGGCCAGGCTTGAACCCATCACCTTCAGTGTATGTGACTGGTGCTACTCACTGAGCTACAGGCACCGAGCCTGCACTTATTACATTTTTCTCTTTCTCTCTCCACAAACATACATAACTAAATCCACATACATTCAAGGCTTATAGGATGCAAGTTGCTATATTTAATTTTACTTAATATTAAGACAGTTCAGAAATGGTAGACATCAGGGCCAACTTGGCTAACACCTGGGGTTCCCAACCCCCCTTTATCTGTTAAGTACTTACTTTGGGTAAAAAAGTAAAATCTAGAGTTCAAAGCGTAAGAACTCGAGTCCAAAGCCTGGCTCCACTATTTACCAGGTAATGGCCTTGGGCTGGTCACTTCATTTCTGTCAGTTTCTTCCTATGGAAAAAGAGGATCTTAAAAATATTCACCACCCACAGCTGCTGAGAGAATGAAGATGAACCTACACAATTCTTAGGTTAAAAAGTGCATTCATGTAGTATTTATTAACTCAGCAAATTCAGCATGGTAACAGGGCATAGTGATGATCACCAAGTCAGTTCCTGACCTCAAGAAGTGTCAGCTACGTGGAGAAGACAGGGCAGCCAGCACATAATGATCCCGCGATGTGGCAAGTGTGATGGTGATTATTTTAGAGTACCCGCCAATACTCCAGTCTTTTTGTAGCTCCAAATGAAATGATTGGTTTTGTTTTGACAGTTCGTTAATGCACGTTTGGACAGCTTCTGGTTTATATTTTAGAAAAGAAACACAATTTGAGGTCTATATACATCCTAAATATCCATATCCTTGCTTGCCATGTTACCGGGATGATTGGCCAATACAATCAGTCTTTTTTGGTTCAGGGAAGTAATTTTGAGTAACTGCTTATGATCAAATTAGACAGATTTGTTTCCCACTAGCAAACAGTAGTTAATGGTTATTGAGTGCACACTAGGCATATTTTCTGTCGGAAAGCAATACAGCTTGGCATCAAACTGGCTCCAGGACTTAACTAGCTGTGCAATGTGGGGCCAGTCCTTGAACCTTTGTGAGCCTCTGGGTCTCCTCTGTGGAATGGAGCAGTAACAGGACCTACCTCACTCCGTCAACAGTACGAGTCAGTGGGGTTGCTCAGTGGGCACCGTGGTTAGTGGTCAGTAATGGCAGTAATCACCACGGGTCGAGAAGAAGCCTGGGCATGAGAGAGATTTTGTGCTGGAAAGACCTCTGTGACCACTAAAGGCTCTTCAGGGAGGCTGATGGTGTTTAATTTAAAGGAGAGGTTAGGTTCACGTGTCAGCACGTAAGGCAAAAATGCCTGGATTCGAATTACCCTGGGAAATTCCCTGTCCAGAGAGTAGGGTATACACACATACGGTATTGGGTAGAAAACATTCAGGTTTGAGAACCTGAGTCAGACCACAGAAAGGGATAAAGGGGGGTTTATCTACAGCTGACCAGGCATTCAAACCTTTCTGTCTCTATGACAGTGGGTCTCAAGTGGGGGGGATTTTGCCTTCTGGGACATTTGGTATTGTCTCTAGAGACATTTTTGGTTGCCGTAACTAGGCGAGGTATGCTACTGGCATCTAGTGGGAATAAGCCAAGGATACTGCTGAACATCCTGTAATCTGTGGTCCTTCACTCCTGGGCTGTGGCCTAGTACTGGCCTGTGGCTTCTTAGGAATTGGGCTGCGCAACAGAAGGTGAGCAGTGGACAAGCAAGTGATGTTTCATCTGTAATTACAGCCGCACCCCATTGCTGGCATCACTGCCTGAGCCCGGCCTCCTGTCACATAATCAGCACATTCGCTTCTCAGAGCAGTGCAAGCCCTGCTGTAAAAGGCACATGGGCGGGATCTAGGTTGTGTGCTCTGCACGAAAATCTAATGCCTGATGATGTGAGGTAGAGATGTAATGTGCTAGAATCATCCTGAAACCGTCCCCCCGACTGCCATTCTGTAAAAGAATTATCTTCCATGAAACCAGTCCCTGGTGCCAAAATGGTATAATGCAATGTACAGGACAGCTCCCCCAAACAAAGAATTATCCAAGCTAAAATGCCGCTCAGGCTGAGGTCTGAAAACCCTGCTCTACTGTCAAATCCACACTTAGGAATGAGGTGAGGTGGAGTCTGCCAGGATGTTTCTGTTTATAATGGTGTATAATGAGATGCCATATATATAAGAGCCCTTCTCCTTGGGCCAGGCTCATGATAGGTGCTAAATAAATGTTTGCTGGGTTTGAAGTTAAACCTTAATGGGGCCCACCACGTACCTTCTGTTTTTGAAATGTGGTAGACAAGAACTCATCACAGCTTCCTATCTTTCCAAACTGGTATTTTCTATTTCACCATGATCGCTCTCATGGAAATATCTTACATGAGAGCAAGGTCCTAAAGCCAGACCAGAATGTGATTCTGCTGTATCACTAGTACCCACACTCTCTGATTTGAATTCACAATGACCTCTTTCAACTCTAGGTGGAAAATCTTCCCCTACAACCACATGATTTTTAAGAAAGGAGTGCTCACCTGGATGTGGTGGCCCAAGCCTGTAATCCGAGCACTTTGGGAGACCTAGGTGGGAGGGTCGCTTCAGGCCGGGAGTTCAAGACAAACCTACGCAATATAGCAAGACTTCATCTCTACAAAAGGTAAAAACAATGAGCCAGGTGTGGTGGCATCTGCCCACCCCATCACTAGTCCCAGCTATTTGAGAAGCTGAAGAAAGAGGAGCACTTGTACCCAGAAGTTTGAGGCTGCAGTGAGCTATGATACTGAGTGACAGAGCTATGATACTGAGTGACAGAGCCATGATACTGAGTGACAGATGCAAAAAAAAAAAAAAAAAAAAAGAGCTCTCAGGAACACAAACTCTACTTTCCCCTAAGAAGCTGGATTTGAAGTAGGAGTTCATGGGGCCAAAGCAAGCAAGTGGGAGACCAGTTAGCCCTCACAACTTGGGAAACTCAAAGACCAGAAAGGCAAGAAATCTGCTTTTAAATGAGGGAAATATTTCCATTTTGTCTCAGCTCTTAATGTATCACATAACTTTAAAATCACCCCTAGTCCAACTGAAATATTTGAATCCAAATAATTTGTAAGTCATTTGGACTTCATTCAAATGTAAATTTATCACTTCAATCCTTCTTCCCCTTATTTTTAAAATAAAGACTAATATTGAAAGTTAAGTCT
>NW_003852433.1:11883654-11890014 GCF_000181295.1 Otolemur garnettii
CTGGTCCCCCATTTTGCTTTCTACATAACAATTTGAAAATGTGATGTCAAAGTTGCTGAGTGTGTGGAAACAAGTAAATTGAGTGAATTCACCTTTTTGAATAGAGCCTGAATCCATAGTTTTAAATAAGGTGCATATTTTATTTTTATTTATTTGTGATTTTCCTCTTGAAACCATAGAAGATATACTCCCTTAGGTAAAGCAAAACAAAACCACTACAACTACTGTTTTTCCTTTTTGAATTCCCAGGGTTTTTACTATAGGGACTTTTTTTCCCCAAATGAATCCCTGATGCCACTTTATCCATGAGGCTTCAGTCTGAGTAGTTTTAAAAACTACTAGAACCAAAATTAATTCTGCCATTTTACAATTTGCTCAGTAAGATGCAAAAAAAAAAAGGGAAGTATATGATTTTCAAGTACTTTCTACACTCTTGACTAAAAACAGCAGTTTTGTTTTTTTCTTTAAGCAAATGCAATTCTCTGGGTGCTTAAGAGGATTTTAGTCATTGGAGACATTTAAAAAAAGATCTCAAGTGAGAATCTTTCCTCACCTTTTTTTTTTTTCAAAGGGATATTTACCCTGGAAAATGCTACATTTAGAAAAATTGTGCCTTGGATGACAACTATCCGACTAAGTTTTGCTGATTTTTGGTGGGGGGAGATTGGGGCGGAGGAGGTTGAAGGCTGTGTGAAGGGAATTCTAGTCACCCACCATCCAAGCATGATTTGAAAGTTCATTTTCATTCATTTACTTCCATTTGTTCGTTCATTCATCCTATTATTCAATCAGCAAATACCTATGGCGAGTCTACCATGTAGAGAGCGCTGTACTAGGCAATGGCATTATAGCCATAAACAAAACACTGTCTGTCACCTCCTACACTTCTCAATCTGACACTGCCAGAGAATGACATCCTAAGGTCTTAAGGCAGTAGTTCTCAATAGGTGGCAATGTTGGCCCCCACAGGACTTGGACAAAGTCCGGAGACATTTCTGGTTGTGAAAATTTGGAGATGGTGCTACTGACATTTAACTGGTAGGTGCCGCTAAACACTCTAACAAAGAATTATCCAGCCTAAAAGTCAGGAGTACAATGATCAAGAAATCCTGCCCTAAGATATCCAAGGTATGTAATGAAGTAAGTTCTAGTTAATGGTTCTTATTAAGTACCATCTTTAGGAGAATGGATAAAATAGTAGCTCAGTTCATTTTCTGTTGAACTTTATTCTGTTTTGGAACTCTGATGGAGGAAGGTTGGTACCGTGGCTACTCAGAGTGTGGTCCACGGACCAGCAGCATCAGGGAGCTTGTTAGAAATGCAGACCGACCAGATGGTTTAAACTACTCACCAAACCTGCTGAATCAGAACCTGCATTTTAACATGATCCCTGGGGGACTCATGGGCACATATGGCTTGGGAATCATTGGCCTAATCCAACATGAAACAGAAGGGGTTTTTTGTTTGTTTGTTTTATTTCTTATAGACTTACAGGGGTATAAATGCAGTTTTGTAACACGGATAGATTTCATAGTACTGAAGTCCTGGCTTTCTGTGTAACCCTCCCTCAATTAGCATATGTAATAGCCATTAGGTAATTTCTTATTCCACACCCGACTCCTGCCCTCGATCTCCAGTGTCTATTATTCCACTCCCTGTGTCCATGTGTACTCATTCTTTAATTCCCACTTGTAAGTGTAGTATTTGACTTTTTGTTTCTGAGTTATTTCACATCATTTTTTTTTAAGATAGAGTCTCGTTCTTGCCTCAGGCTAGGGTGTTGTGGCATCAGCCTAGCTCACAGCAACCTCAAACTCTTGGGCTCAAGTGATCTTCCTGCTTCAGCCTCTTTAGTAGCTAGAACTACAGGAATGCCCCCCCCAACAACATCCGGCTAATTTTTCTATTTTTAGGAGAGATAGGGTTCACACTCCTGCTTAGGGCTGCTTTCAAACTCCTTAAGATAAATGCCTTCAATTCCATCCTTATTGCTGCAAAAGACATGATTTCATTCTTTTTTATGGCTGAATAGTATTCCTAGGTGTGTGTGTGCATGTGTGCATCACATTTTCTCTGTCTCTCTCTTTTTTTAATAGCCAGAGTCTTGCTCTGTTACCCTGGCTTAAGTGCAGTGGCAAGATCATAGGACACTGTGGTCTTCAACTCTTGGCTTCAAGTGATTCTCCTGGCTTGGCCTCCAAAGGAGCTGGGACTATAAGCATGTGCCACCATACCTGGCTAATCTTTGTATTTTTTTGTTTTGTAGAGATAGGGTCTTGCTATAGTGTTCAGTTTGTTCTTGAAACTTGAGCTCAAGCAATCCTCCAGTCCTAGCCTCCCAAAGCACTGGGATTCTAGATGTGAGCCAAATTTTCCTTGTCTGATCATTGGTTGATTCTGTATCTTTGCTATTGTGAATAGTGCTGGGATAAACATACATGTACAGGTATCTTTTTTATATGATAACTGCAACTGGAGTTTTACGTGACAATTTGATAATTGCAACAATGGAACCTAGTCCCAGGGGTCAGGGAAAGCTGTCCATAAAAACTCAGCCAATAAACTGAATAGTAGATGAGAAGCAAGAAGCAGCCAGGAGTAGAGGGTTCCAGGCAAGCAGAAGAGTGTGAACAAAGGATCAGAGGCAGGAAGGAACTTGGCCTGAAAGAAGATGCTTTGTGTCTAGAGCCTGGTGAGTGAAGAGTGATACAAGCCAAGAACAGCAAAGCCAGCAGGATGTGTGGGACTTTAGCCTAGGAGCATTGGTCCTGCTCGGTTTGATCCCTAGGTCCGAGTCTGGGGGTATAGACAGGTTGGGATGCAGTCTATGGCCACAGGGACAGGGTGAGGCTGATTCCTTAGCCCTTTAATACTGTGTTCTCAGCAGCTGAGAGAACTGGTCGGACCAGGGTCGGAATCCCATGAATGATAATTGTCCCAGCTGACAGGTGACCAAGTGTGCCATAAGACAGAGCAAGAACAATGCGGATGGGAATGAATTGCTCCCCCACCCCTCTGACTTAAGGCTACAGAGTCATTATGTCAATATATTTTTGTACAGATTTTGTAGTTTATGACACATTCTGGCAACATTTAGATGCAATTTCAATGAGCCAGAATGTAGTACTGTAAACCTAAAACTGGATATCCCTTAAAGCTGTTGGAATCTGGCAGGAGACCTGCTCCTAACTACAAGCACAGTTTCCAACTTCACTGTTCCATCCTTAAAGCACTGAAAACAAAATCCATTTTTAATGAGGGACTACCAAACACTTTGCATTCTACTTAACGTTCCCTTTGGGCTCTCAGGCACCCACATACCTTACACACATGAAGTGGCTCCCACTTAACTTCCTGTGAGTGAGACTACCAGGGGTAAAGGGTCTTCCGTGGGTTCCATTGTCAGCACAAGTACTGCGACTGAGTGAATAGGAATTAAGTCCTTCTGTTCTTATCCTCCTCTCAGCACATGGACGGCCAATAGAGCTGGGCGGGGATTCGGGATCAAAGCGAAGTCACTTTATCACACAGACAGTATATGCCTGGCTGCCTGTCTCCTCAGCCCTAGCATATTACGAATCTTACAAACCATCCATTATCCACTCGGCAACTGGCAAATGTGAACTTGGCCAGCGTCAAAGCAGAACGATGAGATCCAAGTTAGAAGAAAGTGAGAGAAAGAGAGAAAGTACAAAGATGAGCCAGACGGTTTTCCAACCTGTAAGAACATGTTGTATTTACCAGGCCGGGTACAAAAGCCAAACTCTGTTCTCGTTGTTTGTCTTCTGTTCTGGGCCTGGGTTATGTTTGGTGCAAGCAGGACAGTGCACCCCCTCACTTCCATCTGATGATTGGCGTATTGTTTAGAGACGATGAGGGATGATCTTGTGCTCTGGAGGAAGTTGGCAAGAAAGTTTAATGCTATAAAAAGCAACGCGCGGTCAGGATACGGTTTCCTATTCTGAGTCAAGGCAAAGGAGAGAGTCAGAAATTCCAACCCAGAGGGTCAGGACGGGCTCCAGGATCTCTTGAATCACATCTGAAACATGTTCCCCATGCTCCTTTCTCCTCCCTGTTCTTACAACCGGCCAACTGGGATTACACAATCACACTCATTTTGTTCCACATAAAGCTGTTTCTTATTAGGACTCTGTATCTTATTTTTTCCTGTTGCCATGTCATCTCTCTCAAATCAGGTGAGTAACTCTATTTCTTAACAGGGAGATTCTGTTCATTCCCTTGGCTGGGCTCAAGAAACAGACACTTAACTTTTGCTTCAGATGTGAACCTTTGTATTTTTAACCCCATAATCTGCCTTGCTCTGTCCTAAGTCTCAGCTTTCTCATTCTGAAGAGCTCTCCTCAACTAGGAACCGATGGAAAAGCGAACGTTGTAGTCAATCATCGGAATGTTTTTGGTCACCCAATACCCAACAACTGTTTCTAGAGGGTTTTGTTTTCTCCCCCACCGGACTGGAGCTTTTTTTTTTTTTTTAACTGAATTCACCAGATGTTTTGGCAGCGCATAAAACCTGGCTTTCCTGTCTTCCAAGTGGATGAAATTGGATCCAAATCACAGCACGTTGCTCCAGCTTCACCCACCAAGTACTTAATGGTTCTCGAGAACAGTGTAAAGATTGAATTCAGTGTTTCTTCGGGCGTTGGGACTGTGAGATCCAGGTGTTAGCGTTTTCTGGCCTTCAAGAGCTTGCTTGCAACGTTTGTAGGGAAAACCCAGATTCGTGCATATGAACGGTCTTCCTACCATGACCTTTACCTCTCTCACTTTTATTTTTTGGCTGTGTATCAGAAACTGCAAAACGGCTCCCTGAAACCCCTCGGTGCAGGGTGAAATGCAAGAATGGCACACATGTGATTCCGCCACATCTGGGGCAAAACTGCCACGCAATTCCCCTTTGGTCTTTGCAAACTCCAGGCCTCCCCTGAGCCAAAGGGAGAAAGAAGCAGGACTCCTTCAGCAGCCTCCAATCCCTCTCTGCCTCATGCCCCGTTTTGCTTAGCGCAAGCCCGAGCATGCCATGCCACCTCGCCAGACCCTGCCAAAATCCATGAATGGCACACAGCGCACATTAAACAGATGGAATGCAACATACATGTAAAGAAATAAGAGCCTTGCCAGGAAAGTTGGCAGCAGCTCTGGAATGCTTTAAACAGTGTGTGTGTGGGTAGAAAGGAGCCCAGAGTCGGCGAGGCTGCCTCATTCTCCAGAGCTGTTTCTTTTACAGCCATGACCTGTTTTGCCAGTCAAGATAAATACGGTGTTAAATGCCCCCTTTTCCTGGCTCCTTGATACCTTGGCAATGCAGTTTGAAATATGACCCGGTCTCATTGGAAAAATGTGTTTGTAAGTGAGTGGAAGGGATGTGTCCCCCTTAGCCAGTAAGTAGGAAGGTCATGGATGGCAGAGTCTTCTGGACTCAGACATACTCAGGAAGTAGGAGAAGGAACAGCCATGGTGTCAACACCCCTGGTTTATAAGTCTGCACTTGTTTAGAAAGCCTGTTGCAGATGCAGAGTGAGGACGACGGGGGAGAACAAAGCTGAGTTCTCAGGCTTTCTACCACCTTTGGCTTCAGCAAGGAACAATTCAAGCAGCAGCTCAGAACAGTTGGCTATTTCACAAGGGACCTTGGAAGAGGCAGCCTCTCCTTCAGAAGAAAAGGAACTGTGCTTGCTAACCAGGCATGGCCACAGGTTCAGCCTATTCAGGCCATTTAGCTTTGCGAGTCCCCATGGTCTCAGGACAACTCCATAACCACAGCAGCAGCTTGCCACATGTGTGAGAAGCTTAGATGGATTTCTCCAAAAGGTGTGCCATCACAGCAGCCATTCATTAAGTAATTTCTGCATGCCAGGCACATACCAGGCATATCTAATGCAACATCCCATTATCTCCTGAACTAGGTATAATACTATCCCTGTTTTACATATGAAGAAACTGAGGCTCAGAGAGGTGGAGTCACTTATCTAAGATCTCACAGCTATTAAAAGGGATGCTGGAATTTAATCCTAAGTCTGCTGTTAATGATCCAGCAGTGAGTAAGGGACCCATGTTGGCTTCTACCGAAACACTCAAGGCACCAGTCTTGAGGAATGATCTTCATCCTTAGAACTGTCCAATGTGGGCAAGTTCTTGCATACCCTGCTGAAGGTACCACAGGGTGTATTTGTTTCCTAGGGCTGCTGTAACGAATTGTCACAAACCGGGTGACAATAGAAATTTATTCTCTGGCAGCTCTGGAGGCCTGAAGCCTAAAATCAAGGTGTCAGCAAGACTGTGCTATCTCCAAAGGGTCTGGAAACAGATTCTCCCTTGGCTCTTCCAGCTTCTAGGACTAGT
>NW_003852433.1:11890511-11890836 GCF_000181295.1 Otolemur garnettii
TTAGCCTAACACAGAGGAAGATGTCACTGACATATGAGGCAACTTACCCAATAGGAACTTTTCCAATTCTGCAGGCCCACTGGGTTATGATAGAATTTAGAAAATATTTTCACTACCCCATATCCTTTTAAAGCAATTAATACAATAACCAACATCTATGCCACTTGGTAAGCATCACATCGTCCTCACAGATATCCTGCAATGTAGACACATTGCTTTCCTCTCTACAAGGGGGAGGAAAAGAAAGCTATGAGAGATGAAGAGTCTTGTCCAAGATCTCACAGCCAGCATCTGATAAAGATGGGACTGAAATTTCAATCTGCTC
>NW_003852433.1:11890966-11894571 GCF_000181295.1 Otolemur garnettii
GATGCAAAACTGCCTTTTCTTGGAAATGAGGGGCTTGATTGGGAAGCTGTGGTTTGGAAGGAGGTAGAAGTCTGGGGTGATGGGACAATTTATGCCATGGTTAGCCAGGAATCATCGCTGAGTAGAACATCCAGAAATGCTGAAAGCAGGCTCTCTGATTGGGACGGCAATCCACGCACTGGTGTATCTGATAAGGCTGAGAACCACCTCCCTCCTGGCCATCTCTCTGTCACGGCTGAAACTGGCGTCTTCCTGCAGAGACACAGGAGGCAAATGAGAAAATGTCCATTTTCACTATCTTCCAGGTTTCAGTTCACTACCATCTGCCATTATCATCTTATTGCAGGGACATTTTTACTTCTGGTGTGCAATCTAATGACCCCGGAAGATGGGTAGATCATGGAGGGCAAAATCAGAGCTGCTCACCCGGTAGCTGTAAATGGTGGTGACTTCTCCCGCCAACTGGTGACCACATCCACTGATTCAGGCTTCATGGTGAGCATGAGCCAATTTTTCTTACAGTCAGAGCAGCTGAGGGCTAAGTGCATTGCAGGCCTCATCTCGTTAGAACTTCTCAATAATCCTGTGAAGTCAGATGGATAATGACCTGACCTGGTGCTCAGGAAGGGCCAGGTTAAATTGCTGGACTCTGACAACTGGCAAGGGCATGGATCCCTCCAGGTTGCCTGAGTCCAGAGTCTGAGATCTTCCTTGCTTTAATGTTCTCTTTCCACACCATGTCCCAAGAATTCCCACTGTCTCAATTAAAGGAAACATAGATAAGGCAAAGAAGAAAGTTACTCATTATTAGTTTATCCATTAGTTCATTCATTCATTCTACTACTATCTCTGTCTGCACTGCATGCAGGAAAGCCAGAAGGAAAATTCCTTCATTCATGAATGTGCACCTGGCCAGGCATGGTGGCTGTAATCCTAGCACCCTGGGAGGGCCAAGGTGGGAAGATCACCTGAGCTCAGGAGTTTGAGACCAGCCTCAGCAAGAGTGAGACCCCGTCTCTACCAAAAATTAAAAAAAACCTAGCTGGGCATTGTGGCAGGTGCTTGTAGTCCCAGCTACTTGGGAGGCTGAGGCAAGAAGGATCACTTTGAACCCAGGGCTTTAAGGTTGCTGTGAACTATGACACCAGGGCACTCTACCCAGGGCAACAGAGTAAGACTCTGCCTCAAAAAAAATAGTAGGCACCTGGGTCTGGATGTGCCAGGGACCTTGCAAAACTCTGGGAACAGAATGTCACAGTCTGCCTTTAAGAGGTGGAGAAGATTGGCAAGTATGTCAGTTAATCTAGGACAGTGTGGCAAATGCTATGACAGAGATATGGCAGAGAGATCCAGAGAGAAGGAGGAGGGCAGCAAAGCTTCCTGGAGAAGAATCTTGAATTGAGATTGGAAGGAAGAGCTGGCCTGCATTTTAGGAAGCTGATTTTCAGCAGCCACACATCAATATGATTGTGCCAGGTGAATTATTAGATTACCTCCATATCGACGGGTAAATAGTCAGTACCCAGAGCCCACCACGTGACCCTTTTGTGCCTCTCCCCTGGACCTCTGTCTACTTCCTGATGCGCAAAAACAGAACAGTTGACATCTGGCAGGGCAGAGAGCTCCAAGACTCTGCTCCATCCCTGATCTTCAGTCCTGATTGGTGCTGGTACCAGACTGGGTATTAGGTATTTTTCTATTTTTCACTCTGGGGCTAGGGGGAGGTGAGTAAGAGGGCATGCAGCTGTGGGACATGCTGGCATGGGAAATAGGGAGCCACAGAAGTGCTGGAGGTGAGGCTGCAAAACTCAAAACAGGCCCTTGGGGAAGGATGTTGTGTGGCATGTGATGGAGAATAAATATGATCTTGAGGGTAAAGCGGGACACTGAGGTGTCGGCGGCATGCTTCTTTTCACTGATGTGCAGTTATACAGAGAGTCACGTAGTCTTCTGAAGTGTACAGTTTGATGAGTCCTGGCAAACGCATCCCCCTGTGTGCCCACCACCTCTCCACAGATACAGAACATTTCTGTTCCTCTAGAAACCTTTCTCTGCCCCTCCCATAGAGGATTTTAAGCAGGGGAGTTATATGGTCACACTTTGTGGTTTTTCAAGTTAGCATTTGAAAACTTCTTTGGCTTAGTTCTTGAGCCCCCAGTGTGCCTCCCACTGTTCCCGTATAGAGAAAAGGGATGGGGCACATTCTGGTGGGGAAACTCTCTTTTGGGAAAGGTCAAAGGTGATCTAGGATATGGAGGACCAACTGGATGGGTGTTCCCCCGGTGTGGTCACACAGGGCCCCAATCTTGGTTTAATACTCTGCTGTGGCCACGTTGAAATTCTTAATGGTTTTGAACAAGGGGCCTCGCGTTTCCATTTTGCACTGGGCCCCATGAACGAGGCAGCTAAGCTGATGGCACAAAGGAAATTAACAGGAACCGCGAAAGAAGATACAGAGGGTCTTAAAGAGAAGACCCTCTAGGGAACAGTGAAGAAAGAAGCCAGCCAGGTGATGAGTGAAGGTTGCAAGGAGGAGTTGTTTTCCCCAAGTTCTTTATCTAGGGATAAAAGTAGGAGAGTGGAGACATTTCATACCTGCCTCTCGCTGTTCCTAAAACTCTACCCACAGCACCAGTAAATGTATATGGGCCTAATTAATTACAATGACTAACACATCTGACAAGCTAAATATTAGCTCGCAAGAACTGAGTACACTTATAAGTATTAAGTACAGATACAAATAATTAACAATAAGCTCACCAGTGTTATTATCTTCTAATTAACTGCGAGAAAACCATTCAAACCTTAATCCAGAGCAAAATGAAAACAAAAAGAAAGTGAGACCCCTTGTCAGCTTTAGGAATGGAGGCGGCAACGTGAAGAGACAGAGTTTGGTGGATGTTCATCTGCGCTCATGATGAATTTCATCAGCCTTCTTTTGCTGACATCAAAGCCAAAATAAGTGCCTTTGTCCCTGTTTCTTCCTGCTGGGGCCAGATGTCCGATGGGAAGAGTTTGGCAGAGGATATACAGGAGACCTGATTACCAGCAGCAGGAGGAGTGAGGTTGGCATTCCCTGGAAAAATCCATCTCTATCATCCTCAGACCAACCTCTTGTCTCTGGAATTTGCAGTAAAGAGAAGGTGAGTTGAAAGGAGCCCAGTTGTCTCTTGGTGACTAGTTCTTCCTGAAAGGGATTCTGGAGTTGGGCAGTTCAACTGAAAACCCCAAAATACATACTTGGGCTGCAGTGATATTGCTGGTAAATATTTCCGAAGCCAGGGAATCAAGGAATGAACATTTTCTGGACTGATGTGCTTTGCACACGCTACAAGAAGGAAGCATTTGCAATTATCTGAAAAAATTAAATTATGTGGCTCTGCTGCTTTGGGCTCCCCATTCTTTGGACGATGTGCAGAAGCCCTTGCCTCCATTGCGCTAAAGCCCTGTTACCTTTGATGGTCTGTGTAACTCACGGCAGATCACAGGGGGCACCTTAATCACTTTTCCCTTGCTCACTTTTTAGCTTCTGATCAGGTTCCTGCAGGGGGACACACTACACCCACCTTGATAACGATTGTGGCTGCCATTATTTTCACAATCTA
>NW_003852433.1:11894795-11895080 GCF_000181295.1 Otolemur garnettii
CTTTGACTATAGTCTATTTTTCAACCTAGCAAACTGAATGATGCTTTTGAAAGATAAGTCAGCTCAGGTCACAAGCCTCCAAGGTGTTCCCCACGTGGCTTAAAGTAAAATCCAAAGTCCTCACCGTAGCCCACAAGGACCAGTCTCCATGCCTCTCATGCCCAGGGCCTTTGCACTGCTCTGGTTTCCCCCAGATATCCACACGACTCATCCCCTCTCTTTCCTCAAGCTTTTGTTCAAATGCTACCTTCTTAGCAGAGCTTATACCCACACCATTTAAAATTC
>NW_003852433.1:11895408-11914785 GCF_000181295.1 Otolemur garnettii
CCTGTTACTACAGGGGACCACCTCCCTACATTGACCACCTCCTTAAGTTGACCTAATTTTCATAGACCACACAGGTATCCCAGGTACGTATGGGTACAGTAGTCCTAGTTCCTTACGTTGACCACCACCATATATTGACCAGTTTGTTACAGTCTCTTACATGGTCAACTTACAGAGTTTCCACTATAATTACATATTATGTTTACTGTCGTGTCCCCTCACAAAAGGACTTTTGTCTGTTTTGGTAACTGCTGAGAACAGTAGGAGGTGCACCACAGGTGTATAATAAATGTTTATTGAATGAATAAATAAATGAATGCCCCATGAAGTTAAGTCTTACATTCCATCCCACATTACAGAGGAGGTAACTGAAAGACTCAGAAGGGTTAGATAACTTTCCCATGGGAAGTCAGTTAATAGCAAAGTTAAGACGTCAGTCTAGGTTCTACTGACCCCAAGCAACCTAACTGCTATGTTTGTTCAAATTGTAAACCCACTTCAGGCCCTGGAAAGACTCGGTCTGACACTCGACCTGGATGACCTGGAAAGACTCAGTCTGACACTCGACCAATTCAGTATTAGTGCCTGTTGTGCAAGGAATCATCAGAATTGCTTAATTTCCACAAGAGTGACAGATAGAAGCCTTACATAAGAAGTTCTGAATTAATCATTTAATTAACGTATTTTGAATAACAGATCCCCCAAATGCTCATGTTATAGAAAAGTTTGGAGTATTCTTTAAAAAGTGGGATCCTTTTTAAAGATGATATTTTCAGTATAGATGAGGTAATTACATAGTAATTTTCCTCATCTATGTACTTAACTGCCTAGGCTCAGGGGACATAATAGAGAAACTCAGGAGAAGTTTTCTTCACTCATGGCATGGCCTCTGTGGTCAGGAGACCAGACTTCTGGGGTCTTAAAAACAAATAGGATAAGTGTAAAATTACCATAGGACCTTGCAGTTCCATTCTTAAGTATGTCCCCCAAAGAAATGAAAAAAACATTCAAACAAAAACTTGCACTGATTACAAAGATCACATATGATATGATTCCATTTATGTGAAATGTCCATGACAGGTCAGTCTGTAGAGACAGAAAGTAGTGACTTCCAGGGGCTGGCAGTGGCCCGTGGGCAGGTGACAGGGAGTGACTGATTAATGGGCATGAGGTTTCCATTTCTGGTGATGAGAACGTCCTGGAACCAGATAATGCTAATGGTTTCTCAACATTATAAATGTATTCAATGTATAATTTAAATGATATAATTTATGTTATATGTATTTTACCAAAATATTTTAAAAAGTAAAAGTCAGGATGTTTCAGTTTGCTTCTGTTTGATAGGCAAGTAGCTTGAGATTAAGTCCTTTGGTGACAATTATGGACCAAGAAGAACTACAATGTATCAGATCAGGCTGCATAACAGACTTGCACCTGTGGCTAAAATGTATTGTAAACCCTGTGGGATCAAGGCCTGATGCTTCAAATCTTCGGAAATGGCAACATGTCTAGCAAACTGAGAGTCCATTTCTTTTTTTCTTGCTTTACCACACTTGATCTTGGCCGAAAGGCTGAGAAGTGATTTTTTCTTGCATTACCAAAGCCATATGCCTTTGCTATAATGTAAAACAAGGTAGAAGAAAGCCTCTCTTCTCACCATTCATCCCCTTGGTTTAGTTACTGCCACCTACAACCTAGTGTGTATCCTTTCAGATCTTTCTCTATTTGCATACAAACATCTATATATTAAATGTGAATATCACTGTTGAAGTTTTCATTACAAAAATGAACTCTCTCTCTCTCTCTCTCTATATATATATATATATATGCAACTTGCTTTTTTTACTCAATACTGTGTCACAAAAATTTTTTCATAGAAATACATACAGACTTATCTCTTTTTTCTGAATGAATGCAGAGCATGGATATATCACCATTTACTTAACCCATTCCCTCCCATCAGATAATTACCTTGTCTCCAAAATTTCACCATCACAAACCAGGCTTCAAGGCACACCCTGTGCATATATTCTCATATACTGGTGAGAGTTTTTCTGTGGGAGAGCAATTCCTAGAAGTGAAAATGCTGGGCTGAAATAAAATGCATTCCGTTCTGTGACTTTTTAACAGCACATCAGTTCGGAACACAAACGTATATTGTCTCTGGCCTTAGGACAAAAAAGCTAGAACTTAGTGCTTGTAATCGGGCTTTGCTTAACTCGGCATTCACCCTGCATCCTGCAAACGTAGCTATTTTCATTCATTTTATAGGCTCACTGTCTCCAGATTGACTCCAGCAGAGGGAAAAGAAATCAGGTCCTTCTGTGCCATTCTTCAAACATTTAGAGGAAATTGATTTTCCACATGGGCTGTAGCCAAGCAAGGGATGCTCCGGCACAGAAGTCCCTGCGACAGGCTATTACGACTAACACTTGCAACAATTAGACTCAACCCAACTTGAGATATTTTATTAGTGAGCATAATTTCTCATCAGGCTAATATTGCAAATTGCCAAAATCAGCAGCAATTCTAAAATAGGATTTCCTTCATAATCCCTCTTAAAGGGAATGTGGACCCTTGAAGTGTTTGCAGAAAGTAAGGTTTTATTCTCCACAGCAGGACAAAAGGCTGTTGGTCCCAAAAGCAGATAGTTTGCCTTACCCTTTTGCTTGTATCTTTCTAATGTGCTTTCTCCCATCATCAGCTAAGATGCTTTCACCTGCAAAGAACAGAAATACAAACTCACTCTGGCTTCAATAATACAGTAATGTCATATACCTCTTAAACCTAGAAGTCTAAAGGTCAGGCAGATTAAGAGTTGCTTGACTCAGGATCTCAATAATGGCATGGGGGAATCAGGTTCTTTCCCAAAGTGATTAAGAGCACTGGCTCCAGAGTCAGACTGGTACTGAATAGTCAACTTCTTAATGGCTGTATGACTCTGGACAAATTACTTATATTCTCTGAACCTCAGCTTTCTCATTTGTGAAAAACAAGATAATAACAGCACACTGACTTATAGGATCATTGTGAGTACCATAGCAAGGGTGGGCAAACTTACTCCACAAAGAGCCAGATAGTAAATATTTCATACTGCACTTGCCACGTGGTTTCTAACTGCTCAACTCTGCTGTTGTACCCAGAAAACAGCCATGTCTAGACAACAGGTAAATGAATAGATATGGCTGTGTTCCAATAAAACTTTATTTATAGACACTGAAAGTTCATATATTTTTCATGTGTCATGAAATATTATTATTCTTTTGATTTTTATTCAACCATTGAAAAGAACAAATACTGTTCTTAGTTTGTGGGTCACAAAAACAGGTGGACCATCCCCCTGAGCTAAAGCATAATGCATTCAGAACAGTACCTGGACAGCTCTAAATGCTGATAAATGTTTGTTGGCATTACTGTCATCAGTATTATCATCACCATCATTCCTCACTCTGTTCTTCCACTCTCCATACTGTCTTCATCTCCAGCCTGGCAGCAAGACTGCAAGCAGCACTTCAAGGAGAAGTGTTCAGAGAGAAAAGAAAGAGTTTTCTCTTTTAGGGATACTTTGTTAGCAAAGAGATCTTTCCCTCCAGTCTAGCACGTCCCCCGCAGGTCTCAGTGACCAGAATGGGGTCATGTGGCTTTGCAGAAGCAATCTCTGGCAAGGGGAGGTACTACTTTTTGACCAAACAGGCCCATCCCTGGAGCTGACCAGCAGAGTCAGGTTGCCCCAAGTCAACTGGTGAATGGGGACTGGGTGAATGCTTGACCCTAACAGGGTTTCTATTAGAACAGGGACGGCAGGGCATTGATGCCTGAGAGGCAACCAGCAAGCTGGCTGCACCCCACTCTCTCAAATCCACGTGAATGTATTACAAGCAGAGGATCCACTAATCCTGTTCGTATATATCATTTTGTAATAAGAGCAAGCCTTTTGAAGATTTGGGCTGGAGAACATTGCCTTTGCTGATCTTTACATCTTTTAAAAATAACCACTGTAGTGATAACTCATTGGATTGCAGTAATTCCAAACAACATCATAGTACCTTTGAGTTTACTATACACTCTCCCTGTCTGATCCTTCATTTGACTGTCACGATTCTCTGCGACAAGCACTACCATCCTCATTCTACAGAGAAGATGAGAAGTGACTCATCCAAGGGCACATAGTTAAGTCTTTGGACCTTGATTTCTGACCTCTGCATTCTGGGCGTTTTCCCAACCTACTTTCTGGTTGCAATGGAAATGACAACAGCAGCAGCCGCATCATGGGAGGAGTTGCTGGCTAAGAGGATGTAAGTGACAAGAGAAACAAGGGGATTTTATCAAGAGCCAACACGGCTTTCAAACCTGTGCTTCAGGTGAAAATGTCTAGGTATAATTTGCGATTTTCTTTGGAATATCCACAATTTTCATTTACTATGAAATCTCAGGAAATGATAGAATAATAGCAGTAATTATTCTGATGAAATACAGACATGCCTTTTTCTGATCTTAAAAGGGAAACATAATTGTCCACGAATCGCTTTATATTTAACTCATAATTGTATGTATGCCTCCTTGCATTTAAGCCCTATTTTTGGCTTCCTGACCTGCAGATGAGAAAAAAAGGAATCTCCCAAACAAGAGAAATTTGGTTGAGTAAACTCATGTGTCCACGTGAAGGAATATTATGCAACTATTAGCTTAAATGCTTATGAAGAATTTTTAATGCCGTGAGAACACTCACAGATACAACATTAAAGGGTAAAAGTAAAAGAGAAAATTACATACACAGACCATTTGAACTCTGTATTGGAGACAATGGAAAACAAGATTGGCAGTAAAGAAACCAAAATGCTAACCAAGTTGCCTCTAGATAGTGAGGTCACATGTGGTTGGTTTTTCTCCTATATTGACCGTTCTTTCTAAAAGACCATTTTATAATCAAAGGAAAACCTAAGGTAAAAGCCAGAGGGAGGTTGGTTAGTTTTGCAGGCTAAGGTTTCTTATTATATAGACAGATTCTGGCAATAAGGGATTAAATGAGGCAAACCAGGGCTGTTTGCAAAGTAAAGGGAGAAAAAACTGCATCTTGTAGGATACTCCTCTTGAAGTGCCTGTGTAGCCTCAGCACAGCTGGCTGACAAGGAGCAAATAGATGGATGGAATCCTCCAGATTTGTAGTGGGAAACTCACAAGCTGTGTAGCTTTGAGCAAATTAGCCAGTCTGACCTTCAATTTCTTCATCTGTTACATGAGAATAATAATGTACATAGAGTTCAAATTCTTTCAATCGTATGACAGTTTTGTACTGAGCACCTACTGTTTTAGGGGCTGGAGATGCAACTGTGATCAAAGAGATAAAGTTCCTGCTCTCTAACATTCTAGTGAAGGGTTAGAGTGAGGAGTTGAGTTGCTTATTAGAGGAATAGCAAGTGCAAAGGCCCTGGGGCAGACGAAAGCTCAGCACTTTACACCAGAGAGGGATTTTAATGTGCCTGGAGCTTGGTGAGCAGTTAGAGAATGGTAACAGATGGAGAGAAGTAGGCAGGGGTCAGGCCTTGAAGATCAGAACAAGGAACTTGGATTTCATTCTAAGTAAAATGTGAAGCCACTTAAGGGGTTTCAGCCACAGACTAGCATGATCTGATTTAGGGTTTATGTCTTAAAAAGGCCTCTCTGTCTGACTAGCAGAGAATAGATTGTAGGATTGCATGAGACGATCAATACGCAAAAGCACTTAACGCCAGGTCTGGCACAAAGTAAGTGTCTTAATAAGTGGTAACTGTTTTTCATTATTATCCTCATTATCTTTATTATTATTACCACTCTTTTGTCTGCCTAGAGCTTGTTCACCAATTCTGGGACATTTGGCTTCACATACTGACAAAGCATTCCAACAAGATGGTGAATTTTTCAAATTTGTTTTCTAGGTGTTTTCACATCCTCAGACAGGTGATGGTTAAAAATCAAACACAAGCTGATATCTGCAGCAGAAAAGAACAGCAGACACATTCCTGAATCCAAGTAGTATTTCAACCTTCAGGGGTGAGGTCTGGTTATCTTGTAGCTCAAAGAAGACCCTGAGTCCTGATTACAGGTTTCAATCTCCACCAAGGCACAGGCTTAACACAGGCTCTGTTGTGAAATCCAACATATCTGGACATATGTAAAAATGCCTCCCCTCCAGTCAACCCCTCCTTCCTGAAGACTCAGCTCAGAGAAGACTTTCTCTGGAAAGGCTCCCAGGACCTCACCCCAGGCTACACCCCCCAGGGCTGTGTTCTCCTGCCTGTGTTCTGGGGTTTGAGCGGGGCCACAGTACAAGGCTCAACACCTTGGTAAAATATAAATTTCCACAACTAGACTCTAAGTTCTAAAGCTAGTACTAGCTACATTGGAACTAATGCAGATTAAATAAAAGTTAAAATTAATTTAAAATAAGTAAAATTCGGCTTGGCGCCTGTGGCTCAAGAGGCTAAGGTGCCAGCCACATACACCTAAGGTGGCGGGTTCGAATCCAGCCTGGGCCCGCCAAACAACAATAATGGCTGCAACCAAAAAATAGCTGGACATTGTGGCTGGTGCCTGTGGTCCCAGCTACTTGGGAGGCTGAGGCAGGAGACTCGCTTGAGCCCAGGAGTTGGAGGTTGCTGTGAGCAGTGAAGCCATGGCACTCTACTCAGGGGCTCAGCTTGAGGCTCTGTCTCAAAAAAAAAAAAAAAAAAAAGTAAAATTCAGCTTTTTTTATCACACTAGGCACATTTTTTTTTTCACAGTTTTTTTTTTTTTTTTGGCCAGGGCCAGGTTTGAACCCGCCACCTCCGGTATATGGGGTTGGCACCCTACTCCTTTGAGCCACAGGTGCCGCCCACACACTAGGCACATTTTAAGGCCTCAGTTACTATACTGGACAGTGCAGATATGAAATATTTGTATTTATATTTGTATTTATAAATTGTATTTATATCATGGCAATGCTGCCCTGAGGGGGTTTCAGAATCACGATTTTAAGGTTTGTTTATTTGATTTTGAGGTTTGTTTGTTTGGTTTTTGAAACAGAGTCTTATTTTGTTGCCCAGACTAGAGTGCCATGGTGTCAGCCTAACTCACAACAACCTCAAACTCCTGGGCTCAAGTGACCCTCCTGCTCTAGCCTTCCAAGTAGCTGGGACTATAGGTACCCACCACCATGCCCAACCACTGACCAGTCTTTCTATTTTTAGTAGAGATGGAGTCATGCTCTTGCTTAGGCTGGTCTCACATGCCAGGGCTCAAGGGATCCTCCTGCTTCAGCCTCCCAGAGTGCTAGGATTACAGGTGTTAGCCACTACATCTGGCTTATTGATTAGTTTTGGAGTAGCAGCATGCTTCAGATATAGATTTGAGAAGTAGGCACCCTGAGTTCCACTCCCAGCTCCTAATCTCACTAGCTGACTTAGCCACACTTAACTTCTTTGTACCTACCATATCATGTGGTCATGAAGCTTTGATAATATGTATGACAGGTTTAAATCGCAGCCTAACACATAGTAAGCACCATGCAGATGCTGGCTACTATTTTTCTCATCTCCAGTAACTAACACATAGTAGGCCCTATTAAGTGTTTATAGGTTCCTTGAAAAATGAATGAAAGAACGATTGTTTGAATGGGGTTTATTTTTGGCTTTAATGAAAGCAGAATACCTCTTTTGAAACCACATATAATTGCTATTAATAACAGCTTTGGCTTACTCAGCACTTACTGCATACCAAGCACTGTGCTGACTGTTTCAGATGCCGTCCTTCCAGCAGCCCAAAAAGGGAGGTATTATTATGATTAACCATCCCTTTTCATAGATGAGGAAACTGAGGCTCAGGGGCATGAAGCAATTGCCCCAGGGAGAACCAGAATTTGAAGCTGCACCTTGCTGCCTTGGCGGGTATATTGTTGCTTCTGGATTATAGGCGGCCAAAATCGGTTCTAGAAGTGATGATACGCTCTCTCTCGGCTGTCTCAGTTTCTTCTCCCTCGGCGGAATGGGGCTGGGGGCGAACGCAGGCAGGGGCTGCGATCCTCCCTGACCCTTGGGAAGGGCCAAGCGGCTCCCCATTGTGAGAACACACCTGCAAGGAGGAAAGCGGCCTGCTCAGTTTTCTTTCCTGTTCACAGAAAGACTTTTGACCCTGGTTTCTCGGATTCTTTTCTTTCCCCATCCATCCCCAGGGCGCCGGCCCCTCTCCCCGCGCCCACCCCTCCCCACCTCCCCACGCGCTCCACGGAGCAATGGCGCAGCAGCAGACAAGGGCGCCTTTCTTCAAAGTGGTTCGCCTTCATCTCATAAATTCTCAGCCTGGTCTTGATTGGCTGCGACGAAAGGGAGCTAGGCCCCCGCTCCGCTCCTCAGATACAAAGTGAGTTGTGTGCAGTCTGCCCACGTGAGGTCAATCGCAGGGGCCCGCGCCTCTCAGAAATCCCAAAGGACAAAATACCAAAGAGCCTGGTCACAGGATCAAAATTATCTATGGCAAGACAAAGGAAAGCAGATAGCTGAGAAAACCACGACAATGAAGGGGCGATGTGAATGTGAGCTCGCCAGTCATTTCTAACCTGAGGACTGGAAGGACATTTAACCCTTTCCCTCCAACCTCTTAGCTGTCAGCCAAGTAGAGACAGATGGGGACAGTGCCAAAAACTTGAGGGAATGGTCCCCAATTCAACCGTTCCTAGTGGTTCCTTCCGCCACTTTCAAGAACTTGCATTTCCCACAGAGCATTATTCCAATGTTTCCAATTTTTAGGCACTAAAATTAGTCCAACTGTGCCTTCTAATTCTGTAGACACAACCCAGCTTGTGCAAATGTCCCTCTCTTCCATTTCTGGGTGGATTTTTGCATATTACAGACTGCCAATTTTGTCGAGTGTTCTTGGGGGAAGTTAGAAGTTTAAAATCATCTAGCTGCTTATGCTGTGGAGCCTCAAGTTCTGGTTTATAGAGAATGCTGCACATAGCACTCTCACGAAAAGAAAAACACAGACAAATGTCCTACATAGATCCTCGGCTGCACACACAGTGAGAATTATGAGCTGTAATTTATTGAACACTTACTAGGGGCCTATGTACTTCCCAGGCTTTTCTTTATTTGACAGAATTTTATCTGATTCTCACAGCAACCCTCCCTCCCTTCGAATTTTTATGACCATTTTGCAGATAGGAAACTCAGGCTCTATAAGGTTAAGTAACTTGCCCGAAGGTGCAGCTAAAAATGGACCAACTTGAGATTTGAATCCAGATCCCTCGGAGTAGAAAGACTGAATTTTTAACTTCAGGGCTTAGTAAGTGCTGGTTATTATTATTACAGGAAAGTACAATGTATTATCTACATGAATGTAAAGAAAGATGCTTGTAACCTGTAAGTGTAAATTCAGGCAACAAAGTTGCATGTGTCTGTGATATTATCCAAGAAAGATAGATACGTGATAGATAGAAGGCTAGAAGGAAAAATACTAGAACAATCTTTGCCAAAATGTTGAGTGGTTTTCTCTTGTGATATTTTGCTTTCCAACTCTCCCCCACCCCACCCTGTGCTTTCTTTTGCTTTCCAAGTGTTCTTTGTGAACCATGTATAATTTGTGCCATTAAGAAGTGTGTGTGTGTATACACACACTCATGCATGTGTGCTTTAAAAGCAAGAGAGAATCAAAAAAATGGCAAACTAGGTTAAAGGAAACTGGAATCGCAGTTATTTAAATGCTGCTCCAAATTGCATTTTGGGAAGTTCAAAGTCATCCCAAGCCCTGACGCATCGAAAGTCTGACCCCTAGACCAAGTGCAGCCAAGTGACAGTGAGAAAGCCCTTTAAACAATGCTCTGGAGGGTGTGCATTTCCCTCAAGGGGGGAAACATAGAATGGTAAAGCTCACCTAAGCTAAGATAAAGGTTTCCTTCCTAATGGGCCCTCCCAAGCTATTGCATTTGCTGCTAGGATTCAGTGCCCCGGCTTTATCAAGAGTTACCAGAAAACCTTCAGCTTGGCCCCCAAGACAAACCCCTAGGAGTCTGGCAGGAGGCAGCCTTGCTGATTCCAGGCCTATATTTTTCATTTCTTGTTTTAACAGTCATAAACGCCTTCCGATGCCAAAACAGAACATGACTTTAATCCAGATAAAATAAAATTCCTAAACCCTGAAAACTATACGGAGATTTACAGGCCAATTTTAAAAAGTGAGAGCCTCGGTCGGTTCCAAGAGTGGCACATTCCACATAGCACTGGGTGCTGCCCTGTGGCCCTGCCTTCTGGGGACAAAGTCCCAGGATGTGTCACTCAGCCTCCTAATCCACAAGCCCTTGGCAGAGGGAATGCAGGCAAATGCTGTGTGGACTTTTCTCAGATTCCTGGGCTTTGGGGTCTCTTGGCTTTCAAGAGTCCTAATATGTTCCAGCTCCCTTCTCTCTGCCTCCCCTCCACCCCCAGCTGTTGCAGAAAACCACAGTCAACCTCTTCTTGCTCTCAGCAGCCAAATTTTCTCTAAGTAAACACCGAATGTAGAAGATCAGCTCTGCTCCATTCCCAGCACTGTGGGTTGGGTCAAGGCTGGCCTGGTACCAACCCTGAGAACCTAGGCTAGGGTCACTCCTAGGGTAACCATAAGCTGCCACTTAGGGGAGCCTTACTGTATGCTAAAAGCTTTATCGATATCTTCTCAGGGAACACTCTGGGGTTGCTACTGATCCCATGAGGTTGGAACTTTGTGTATTGCATTTCATCTCTTTGCACCCCACCGTGTCAGCCCTTGCTCCCCTGCTCTGAGTTTGGGGGGGCTGACCTGGAGGGCCTCTGTGCCCCCTGGTTTCTGGTTGCATTTGTCCAGGATAAGAAGCGGCATTGGCAGAAGATCAGAGGAAGGAAGAAGGCAATGAGGTTAAGACATTTATCCCCCAGACTCCTCCTTGCCTCTTCCAAGAGCCACAGCTCTTGTTGGGTGACTGTCCGTTCAGCTCCCCTTTCTAGGATCTGCCATTGACCCATCTAGCCCCTGTAGCCCCAGGGGTAGTAATGGCACCTCCCTTTTGCTAGCCCAGGTATTCCATGCCTCCCTGTTGATCTCCCTCAGCCACGCCTACATCTGTGCAAATAATCTGTTTATTAAACTCTCCTCAATTGACCTGAGTTGAGTCTGCCCTCTGCTTCCTTCCAGGATCCTGTGGAGGCATTTGTATCATTTCCAGATCATAGATGAGAAGACTGACACTCAGAGAAATGAAGTCACTTGCTCAAAGTCAGTTATCATTGATTTGAATTTGGGTTGGCCTGACTTCAGAGTTCCAGCTCTTAATCTCTTAACTACTATTAAAAAAAAAAAACCAACTATGATTCAGTGCCTACTGTGTGCCACACAGTGGGCTAAGCCCTTTGTACTTTTATTTCCTGAATCCTGAAAAACACTCTATTGTAGATAGTACTTACTTATCCCCATTTTATAGATGAGAAAACCGAGGCTCAGAAAGAGGAATTCAACCTGCCAAGGCCACAGAGTTAAAAAGCAGCAGGGCTGTGACATGAACCCAGATGTTGTCTCAGCCTCTTTACTACCTCAGACAACCTGCCTTCTGCAAAAGCATTCAGGAATACTGGGAACCAGGAGAGAAAGCAAATACGTATCCCAGAAGGAGCTCCCAGGGTGGACTTAGGGAAGTGGATTTGTTTTTTAGTCTGAAAGATGTGTTTGAGGAGAAGATGGAAGTTATAGGTACATCAGTGAAGCTATCCCCACAACCAAGATAATGAATATGTTATCACTACCCAAAGTGTCCTCACGCTCCTTTGTCCTCCCTCTTGTCCCACATTTCTGGACTCAGGTAACTACTGATCTGCTTTCTGTCCAGAATTTTTTCTGCATGGAAACACACGCAAATCTAGCATCTTTTACTCTGCACAATTAATTTTAGCTTTGTTAATGTTGCGTGTATCAATATTTCATTCCTTTTTGTTGATGAGTAGTAGTCTATTGTATGGATTTGCCGTCATTTGCCCTCCTCCCATCCTCTTTCCCTCCCTCTCTGCTTTTCTTTCTTCCTCTCTCTCTCTTCCTTTCTCTTTTTCTGATCCATCAGTCATTCATCTACCTATCTATTCACTTCCTTTAGAAGTGAACTTATTTGTAAAGATATTCATCACAGCATCTTTATTTAACAACAAAGGCACGTCTAACCATCTATATCTCTGCCTAAAAGAAAAGGAGTAAATAAAGTTAGCTACACCCACACAACAAAACACTAGGCAGCCATCAAAAAGAATGAGGACTACAGACTACAGTAGGCCAAATGTGGCCAGTCTCAACTGGTGTCCCATTCCAAAGAATCTCCAGTCCTGAATCCACAAAGTGTCAGGCAATAATTGACATCTGAGTTCAAGTGTCTTTGAGGAATTCATACATGATCTTATCATAACAGCTGCTTCTCCTCACTTCCTCCCCATCTCAACCTAGGCTATTATTATTGTTTTTTCCTTTAGATACTCCTTCTTTCTTTCTTTTTTTTGTTTTCTCTTTTATTCATGTTTTTTATTAACTCATATACAATTACTTGTCTTCTGGTGTATTGAAGTATTGAAGCAATAAGTTAGACAACATTTGCCACAGTGGTATCTATCAAAGCAGCTCGCCACAAAAGCTCTAGCAACACACTCATCTGAAGGCCACTCTCAACAAAGGCAACTCATGTTGTCATTCTCACCCACCATACCATATTTCAGGACAGCCAGCTTAACCTTTCTCTTACGCTTAGTCTTCCCAGGAGTGGTCTAAGTCTTCTTCCTTTTCTTAGCACCACCATCAAGTCGTAACACAAGATGAACGGCGGGCTCCTTTTGAATATTGTACTCAAAGTACATCCATGTTTCAGTTGATTGCCAGCAAAAATCAGCCTTTGTTGATCAGGAGGAATTCCTTCCTTGTCCTGGATCAAGCCTTTACATTTTCTAATGTATCTGAGGGTTTAACCTCAAGAGTGATAGTCTTCCCCAAAAGGATTTTTATGGAAATCTGCGTCTTGGTGGCAGATCTACACAGATAGGGGGGCAGAAAGACCACTTCTTCCTTCTTAATCCTTCCACTCCCTTTTTGATCTACTCCAGGGGTCCTCAAACTTTTTAAACAGGCGGCCAGTTCACTGTCCCTCAAAATGTTGGAGGGCCAGACTACAGGCCCTGGGACAAATCAGCTGCTAAGTAGGACAGGTAGTGGCAGCAAAAAAACCCAGCAGGCTGGATAAATGTCCTAGGCGGGCTGTGTGTGGCCCACGGGCTATAGTTTAAGGACGCCTGATCTACTCTGTTCTACTCCTGGTAGCTTCAGGTTCTTCCTGACACAAACCCACATACTTAACTCTTTTTCTAGTCCTTCTAAGTCCAAAAAGGTATTTGGATTAAGTGGGCAAAGGCAGAATCTTCTTTAGAAGAAAGGGTAGAGGAAAGAGCAATGAATAATTAGTAATATTTTCACCCTGACACATACATACACACACACACACACACACACACACACACACCAGACAAAGATGCCTCTGATGTTGAGTGCAAAAACACCAGTCACAAAACACTCATCACACTTCTAGTAACTCATTTAATTTGTTTCCTCCAGTAGATTATGAAGTCCCAAGAGACAGAGACTATAACTGTTTTGTCCCTTGTACCTCCAGTGCTTGAAGCATGGTAGGTCTTTAAATATAAATATATTGTTTTTATTGCTTAGATGTTTTCCACCATGTTAGCTGTGGGTATTACTGAGTGATGGAATTATAGGTCATTTTCACTTGCTTATTCATATTCCTCTATATTGTTTGAATTGTTTAATGGAGAGCCTGTGTTTCTCATGTTATCGTATTTATTTAGTTACCTTTGGGTATTCTTTTTATAATCCAGGAAAAGCAAAAAGTTTTTGAATTTTTTAAAAAATGTGAATGGAATGATGAAAATTTGAGGCATTTCCTTCTAGTAGGGGGGAGAGATTGGAGGACTTTTGGCACCGATTAAATGACATCCATGAAATGATGCTGTGATAAGAAAAAACCAAACTTAAGCATCATGGAATCAAACCAATCCTTCAAGTTCGCAGGACCTCTGTATTGACTTGGCACATGCAGCCACCCCATTTATGACCGTTTGTCCAGCCTCCCCAGCAGATTGGGATCTAGTCTGCTTGAGCTCCTCCAGTGAGCTCTCTGTAGCTTTGGGACCTCATTAGCATAGCACCAAATACAGAGTCCTCAGATAGTTTGCTGAGCTTCCCAGAAAGGCTGTGCCATTTCTGTTTCGTGGCTATCTGTCTAACGTGACCTGACATAATCCTTGATTAGACAGCAAACTGCAAAAAGTGGAGTGTAAAAATCACTCTGTGAGACCTGGATATCATGTATAAAGTATCTTTGCTTTGGATACTTCTATCTGCCTATCTGTCCATCCATCCTTCATCCTTCATCATCCATCTGTCCATTTTTGTTTTTCTACAGTCTAATTGTTCTTCCACCTGTCTATCCATCATCTATTTTTGTTTCTTTATACATATTTTTCTTCTTTTCCTTTGATCATCTTTTACTTGTGATGCCAATGAGGCCCACAGACGTTAATGTTCTCCTGCAGCTAGAAGAAGGTACAGACTACTTCGATAGTAAATACGGCCATCTACTAGAACCAGGTGGTGACTGGACATACACTAAAAAAAATCAGAAAGTGCTAAGCGCACAGCCTGACACATACAAGTGGGGAAAAGACATTCCTTTGAGTTCATTCTCTTGTTAGTGGTTGTAATTACAGATCTTTGCTACTGTTTCAATAAAAACCTCATTCGTTCATAACAATTGGTATGAAGGGCAGGTTAAGAGGTCTGTCTGCGTTAAAGGACTGTTTAGAATTCTTAAACAAAATGAACCTTTATTTCTTTTGAGTACAGAGGAGAACTTGACAAAGAAAGGGTTCCCAAGTAGTAGTACTTTTCTTCTGCTCTAATCGGCATTTAAAACTCATCTGGATTTGGCAGGAATTTATTTGGGCAAGAGTTAGGTGCTAAAAGCATTAAGACAATTTATTCTCTTAAATGCCCTGCACAGTCTTCTTGACACAGTTACTCTGGTAAGCTTTTCTTCACAGGTAGACCAAACGTAAACTGTAGCTTAGGCCAGGTTGAATTATAACAAATTCCATTATTAGCACAGTTCAAATTAATGAGATTTTCCTTTACTTCAGTTTCAAAAGAGGCTAAAAGCCACTTAGTAACCCGATACCTCTTGTGAATCTCATTACTAGAACAGTTTTTAAAACACAGTTTGGTCTTTGGTTACAATAGGAAATTGAAACGACCCAACGACTGTGTACCATTTCGGATCCAAGTTTTATGTCCAGCAATTCATTTAAGCTTTGATGATTTTTTTAATTTAAAAAATTCCTCACCAATACTTGGGGAAAAAAATCTATTAATACAGAAACACATGAACGGAATATTGACCAGTCACATTAGTGTAAGTCAAGAGATAATGACCAGTTCATTGTCTGAGTTCTATGTTTTGGGGGTTTTTTTTTGAGACAGAGTCTCACTATGTTACCCTCGGTAGAGTGCTATGGTGTCACAGCTCACAGCAACCTCAAACTCTTGGGCTTAAGTGATTCTTTTGCCTCAGCCTCTCAAGTAGCTGGGACTATAGGCGCCCACCACAACACTCAGTTATTTTTTTGTTGCAGTTGTCATTGCCATTTAGCTGGCCCGGGCCGGTTTAGAACCCACCAGCCACCAGCCTCAGTGTATGCGGCTGGCGCTGTAACCACTATGCTACATGCACAGAGCCTGTCTGAATTCTATGGAAATAAAAAAAGAAAGAGAGAGAGAGAAAGAGGGAGAAAAAGAGGAAGGGAGGAAGGAAAGAAAGAGAAAAAGAGTGAGAGAGAGAGAAAGAAAGGAAGAAAAGAAAGAAAGAAAGAACTTTCAAACTTTACAATGTTCCTCTCTAAGCTCATACTAACCACAGATGCAAAGGTTTTTCCTAGTGTTTTATGTCTGGCAACCTCTTAAATTAAGTTGGATTTGTCCCAAGGACCAAATAACAAAATTAATTCATGAACTAGGGCCCTCCAGAATGTTTTTTCCTTTCATTTTGTTTAGTTACTTTTATAGTCCTTTCTTTCTTCGAAGTAATTTGGATTTGATTGCTTCTTCGTGAAATTCTAATGTCAAGACTGTGTCTAATTTCTGTTTTATGAGGAAATCTGGAAACTATACAAAGGAATGAATTGAGATGCAGAGTCAAATAAAATCTGTAATGTGATAACTCTATCAACTCTGCCTGGAAAGATACTGTATTTCAATTAGATCTTGAGACATGTTCTTACATAAACTGACAGCATCTGATTGACAGTGTTCATCTTCCTGGAAAACACAATTTACAAGGACAAGGTGGTGAGCTTGGCTCAGTGTTCCAAAGGTACATTGGGTTTCTTGCCCCACCTGTAGCAGACAGTCTTGCTTCCACATTAAATAAGAACTGCACACATTAAAAATCCCCACCAAAAAAAAAAAAGGTATTTAAAATTTAAAGTAATAATAATGATACTTAGCATTTAAACAGTACTTTACATCTTCAAAGCACTCCATAAACATCGGTTCCAATTCTCCAGGCGTGCAGTGGTCTTTGATGTGGAGAAGAGCTCCGTGCACAGTGGGGGAGATGAAGCTACATCCAGAAGAACTGGGCCCAATTAGCTAATTGTAACACTTTCATTTCTTCCCCCTGTTCGGTTTCATTTTTTTCCCCAACTACCTTTTGTTCTCATTTAGAGCCCTCACAGGGTCACCTAGGCAAGCCTGCTGGTACTAACTAGGCTCCCATCCAAACCCATCCACTCTTTCTCCCAATTCACAGTGAAATAATAATAAAGAAACCCACATTCAAATGTATCACAATCAGACTTATTTTCTTCTCAGAGTTTGCCTTTCCCATTTTTCAATGGAATGAACTTGTCCTTTTATTTATAACATGATAGGAGGTACTGCGTTTTGTACATAGTATTAGGTGTGTTTTCATTTGGGGTTTGGGTCTTTTCTTAGCAGAACAAGAAGTTGACCATCCTATGTCAGTTTCCACTATTCTCTCATAGCGCATGTATGAAATCCAAAAATCCAGGAAGCCCTGGGTCTGGCTGATTGTGAGACCCACAGCAGTGAGCTTTTACTATTTATCCCCACTGGTAATACTCAGTACAGGCAAGGCTGCGGTGAAGCATGGAATCTTCTGAAGCGGGTAATCTTCACTTCTCCTAGAGGAAGTGTTGGGGGGGAGGGGCGTGAACTGGTATCACCTTTTGCAACAACCTGTTAAAGTCGCAATCTTTCATATCCTTTGCCCCAAGAATTCTCCTTCTAGGAATTTGTTTTCCTGAAAAACTCACAGAAGTTTGCAAATAAATATGCAAGCCCTTGTGCGTAGCAGGGAAGAATTGGGAGCTCTAAGGACCCATCAATAAGGGAACGGTAAAGTCAGACACACCCAGACCGCAGAACACACAGTACTGCCCCTTGCAGGTTAATGACATGTATCTATATGTCCTCACATGCAGGGAGGTCCATGGAGACCATTCATCCCGTATACATTTATTGAGCACCTACTGTGTCCTTACATCCTTACATATTAGTGGGGGAATATTTCACAAACAAATACATACATATTATCAGGTAATAACAACATATTTCTTAGGCTAAGAAAAAAAAAAGCAAGGTGCATGGAAAAGCCACTTTGGAAAATAGTTTGGTAACTTCTCATAAAGATAGATATACTTACTACATGACTCAGCAATCCCACTTCTGCATATTTACCCGAGAGAAATGAAAACTTATATTCATACTAAAACTTGTATGTGAATGTGAATGTTCATGGTGGCTTTCTCTGTTATATCTCCTAAACTGAAAACAACCCTAATGTCCTTCAATCAATGAATGGGAAAATGAGTTGTGGTACATCCATACCCTGAAATATTATATAGCATTAAAAAGGAATGTACCTATGATTCATGTGACAGCATGGATAAATCTCAAATGCATTATGCTAAGGGAAAGAAACCAGATGCAAAGAGCTATTTACCTTATGATTTCATTTAAATGACATTCTAGAAAAGAAAAATTACGTGAACAGGGAACAGATTAGTCATTGCCAGGAGCTAGAGGTGAAGAAAAGGATTGATTGCAAAGGGGCGGGAGGGAACTGTGGGGGTGGAGTATTAATGAAACTGTTCAAATCTTTATTGTGGTGATGCTTATTCACCCATAGATGTTTTACCAAATTTACCATTTTACAAATGGTGCGTTTTACTGTTTGTAATTATACTGCAATAAACTTGACTAAGGAAAAACAATAAGGTGCAGAAGCTATATAAAGTATGATCTCGTTTTTTGTAAGTAGTAACGGTACTAGTATTTACTAGAATATGTTTGGAAAGAATATCTAGACGAATATTCAGTACACCAAATTGTTACTAGGCTCTATCTGGGTTGGGGAAAGGGGTGTTTCGTTTTCTAAGTCATACATTTCTTTGATATTTGAATATTTTATAGGGCATGCATTACTTTCAAATTTAAGAGGGCAAATCAGATTATTATACAAAGTTTAAATCTCTGTGCTGGCCAGGTTGCTGTGGAGTGGCACAGAACGCACTAGAGATGCTGAGGCTATCACTTGACCCTAATTCTGGGTCTGGAAGGCCCATTCATGCCATTGAAGATGCAATATGATTCCTACAGACTCCTCAAGAAGCTTGGGGGACTAGAACTCCCTTACCCTTATCCCAGGCCAGGAGGGAAAGTGCTACTGTCCCTTTTCAGCTGGTGCTAGGGAAAACTGATCCTTCAGGTCCCATGGGAAGGATGTTGTGGGCAGGGGTGGAGTGAGGCTTGGAGTAGATAATGCCCTCATCCTTCTGCCAAGGAGAAGAGCTGCCTGTGGCCCAAGGTGGTTTAACACCTCTGAGAACAGCCAGACGTTTATTGACACCTACTTTGTGCCAAGCTCTGGCAAGGCTTACTATATAGTACTACATCATTTTGCATTCCTTCTGTCAACAAATATTTGTTAAATACCAACAATGTTCCAAGCACTGGGGATACTGCAATGAACAAATAGAGGGGAACGCCCCAACCCCGTGACTTCCCTGTGAGGTCAGTGTAATTATGCCCACATTGCAGATGAGAAAATTAAAGAACTGAATGGTGAAGCCATATATCCAAGAGCAGATGGCTAGTGAGAGGCAGAGCTATGCATGTTGCTCCAGGCTCCTATGAGACATTTGGGAGAGGCACAACTGGCCAGGGAGGAAGGTGGAAAACTCAGAATAAGAGGCAGAGGATAGGCTCGGTGCCTATAGCTCAACCGGCTAAGGC
>NW_003852433.1:11915020-11920695 GCF_000181295.1 Otolemur garnettii
AAAAAAAAAAAAAAAGAGGCAGAGGATATCTGAAACATGGAAAGGTGGGGGAAGCTTTCAAGATTCATCTTCGTACAGGAGGTGGTAGTGCCAACATTCAAATCTGGCCTTGGGTTTCAAAGCCGTGTAATTTCAGGAAGGTAATTTCAGCTCTCTGAGCCTCAGTTATCTCGTCTGTAAAATGGGGACTGGGATAAGCTCTACTTCATAAGACAGTTGTGAAGTTTAGATGCTTGGCATAAAATAAGCCCTCCCCCCCCCCAAAAAAAAAACACTCAGAAAACAGGCTCCTTCTACAAAGATACTATGGTCAGGAGAGGTGTTAACTGTGTATGTGGCTAGCAAGCTCTCCCAGGAGATGGGAGGAGAGAGCTTTTCTTCTGTTGGAATTTTGAGTAGCAACTGATTAGATTATAATGAACAGGCTCATCGGGGATGCCCATGCTAGGTCAACAGTGACCTCATAAAACCACAAATAGAGGACAGTGCTAAATGTGCTTTGAGTTATTGCACATGAAATAAAGTCTGCTCATTGGAAAGTCATTTTAGGAGTCTATTTTTTTTAAGTGATGGGAATATTTACTGAGTTTTTTGGGGGAGGGGTAGAATAAAGTAGGGGCTTCTATGTTTGGGAATCATTGTGAAATGCCAGTAGCAAATCCCCATAACACAACTCGCTAACATTTACAGAAGCTGTTGTGATTAAGTGGGAAGCAAGCTACCGAAAAATCTACAACAAGAAGTCAGCAAAGTAAGATCAAGAGACTATAAAGTAAACAATATATAGAGAATGAAATGTAATTTATTTCCTTGGGGAAGTGATCTGTACCGCAGCCGCAACAGAGTGACTCGGCACACGCACTCCATTCCCATCTACGACAGAATACTGCAGTCGGCACATAGAAGAATCAAGAAATTGTGTACACAAATAAAAGAAAAACAGTTGATTAGAATTCGCCAACATCCTGAGAGATTGGCGGACCACTTTTAAAAAGAAAAAGCTGAGACCCAAAGGGAGAGATGAGTTTCTTGCCTCACCCTTGCTGAGAATTTATGACCCAGGTGACTGGAGAAAGCCAATGAACCTGTCACTGGGACAAAGTGAAGTCAAAAGGATGACTTGAGTTTCACATATGGCCCTTTTTTTATTGCCTCCAAACTGTTGCCCAAGTAAGGACTATACTCCTTCCAAGGGTTGCTTTTACATAAAATGATCCATTGCAGAAAGGAAGATCTGGCCCTGTAGTGGGGACCCAGCTAGTAGCACACCTGTGCTGGAAAGACAGGAAAAGTCTTCTCAGGCCTGGGAGAACGTAAAGTGCCAGACAGTTTGGAGGAACTGAGTGTAGTCCCTAGAGGACAGTGGCCTTTGTCTAACATGTTGGGACCCGGATGTCAGTTCTCAAAGAGCAGTATCACTGGGGTGGGGTGGCTAGATCAGTTGACTTCCATCCATCCAGACCTTGCTGAAGTCCCTCATTTAGGGCACCAGTGAAAAGACATTTGTCTTCTTTACAAAATCCTTCCAGGATCCTGAATGCTTGATTTTGGTCTGGAACATAGAAACAGAAAGGGTGAGGTGTGCTGGCAGAGATGCCGGAAGGCTTGTCCTGGCTCTGGGTCACTGGGGCAGGCCCTTTCTTTCGTGAGCCTTGAATTTACATTGGCACATCCCTGGAGAAAAAAGTTACAGAATCCGCCACATGAACGCTCTTTTTTCTTAAAAATGATTTTGTGCACCCTAAAACCTGAGTTGGCCATTGTACATTGAGGCTTTTCAGATTTCGGGTGGGGGGTATACGGGGGGTGAGAGAAAGAGAGAGAGAGAGAGAGAGACTGTTCAGAGAAAATAGAATTTAGTTTCAGGTGACACATTTCATCACCTGCTGTGGCCATAGTTTGTAATATTTAGGAAGCTTAGTGAAGGCTGAAAAAATATGAAGACATCTTTCTTTGGTCAAGCAGCACTGTAGTTCAAGAAAAATATCCAAGCACACTGTTCACAACTTCTTTATTGCTTATTTTTGGTAATTTGAAAGAAATTCATTATGGTTACAAGAATTAGCATTACCAGAAGCAAAAGAATCCTTCTGATGGGTACAAAAGCTATAGGTACTCCACTTAATTTAACCTTTTTGAATTTTTTTAACAGCTCAAGTCATTGCTTAAAGTTTTTCTTTGGTGGTGTGGTTCGGAGTTTAATCTCATCCTACATTTTATAAAAAGGAGTCCTGGGTCTTATTAATAAAGCTGACTTTTATTGAACATTTACCTGTTAGGCAGGTGCTGAGTGCTTTCCAGGCAATAACTTACTGAAGGCTCATCATACCTACAGGAGGCCGGTGAGAATATGACCTTGCTTTAAAGATGAGGAAACTGAGGCACAATGGCTGAAGGTGATTAAGAGAGGGGGTGGCAGAGCTGGGATTTGAACCAGGTCTTCTCTGGCTCTCAAGTTCTTCCCTTTACCTGTACCTCAACCATTAACTTTTAGACACTCCTGCTCCAAACCAGCAATAACTGCTGTTGTTTTTACTTCGTCTCCTGTATGTCTTAGGGGAGAGGTTGGAACAATTAGGAAATCCTTAGTGGTTATGAACAAAGCTGTTATTGCCCAAGGCAGTGCAGCTTGATTGGTATAAGACCATTTAAGAGAGAACTTAAAACATCAACTTAAAAATTGAATTTTGAAAGGGAAGGCCAAGTATAGACCTGCTGCATAGAAGCATCCAGAAAATGTTTATGGAATCATGGAATGAATTACCTCGTCCATGTCAGGTGAGAGTGACTGAAGACGGGTGTTTTGTCATTGTGCCAAGCTCCTTATTGGTCTCGCTGGAACTGCATTTGGTCTCTCTCATTCTAAGCTGCTGACTTGAATAGCAAACAGCTCAAGAGGAAATGCAAATGGTCAAGACACCAGAGAGAAGATCAACTCCATTAGAGTTTCAGGAAGAGCAAATTCAAATGATGATATCAATTTTTTCACTCATTAGGTTGGCAAAAATGAAAAAATATTGGCAACTTCCAGATGCTGGCAAAATTGTAAGGAAGTGTACACTCTTCCTGTATTGCTCCAGGGAGCGTGAATTGCTACAACCTTTGGGAAAAGTCTTCTGGCTGTATTTATTAACAATAAAAATACACATTTATTAACAATAAAAAAGCAATCCTATTTTGGGGACTTTATTCTACCGAAATAAAAGTGTCAGTACATAAGGATATATGGAGAAACATATTTATTGCACCCTTATTTAAAGTAGGAAAAGACTGGAAACCACCTGAATGTTCAGGACTAGGGGAATAATTGGATAAATTATGACACAGGTGCTCTATGAAACATTACTCAAGCAATAAAAGAATGAGTTAGATGCAGATAAATAGGTCTAGAGGTATATTTGTGATAAATTATTAAGTGAAAAAAGCATGATCCCATTTTCATAAAAAGTAAAAACAAAAACAAAAACAAAACCCTTAGGAATGTGTCTTTAAACTGGTTGGTATGAGCACAGAGGAAGAAGTCTAGTGACCCAGAACAATGTGTCAACTTTGGTCATCTCAGTGGGTACAGTGAAGAGCATTCCCTTTTCATTGGTATACTTCTGCATTGTCTGACTTGCTGCAACTGTCATTCTGTACGTTTGCTATTTGCAATAAAACACATACAATAAAATTTAAATTAAAAGGGGGAAAAACCTTCATGTGATGTGACGGAGTGACAATTCCCTTGTATAAAGAAGGACAAATGGCCGAGTGTTATAATTTTATTGATCACTGCCTTTGGAGCCAGGCACTGCATGAAGAACTTTCCCTGAGTTATCACTCTGGGAGGTCAATGCACAAGAAGAAATGGAGGTCACAGGGGTTAAATGACCTGCCCAAGGCTGCACAGCCAGAGCACAACACAGCAGAGATTGGAACCCAGGTGTCTCTTTTTCTGAAGTCGTATTCTTAACTCCTACAAAATGCTTCCACCCTGCAGCTGTGGCAGCTTCCTGTGGTCTTTCTAATAGATGGTTCCTCCTCTGGTCATATTTTCGCTTCCATTTTCTCTCTGCCATTACATTTGGCAACCACGAAAGGGAACTAACCTGTTGTCCTCAGAGTAAGACCTAAGACCTGTGCAGAGTGGAACTTGTTTCCTGTGTGCACGTCAGGCATTCTTACAAATGGGGAAACTAAGTCACAAGGATGCTTAAATGGTGCCTCCCACATAAAGACCTAGACTCAGGAGTCTTTATATTTGGGTCCTTGCTAGTTCCTATTAGTCAGTTGATAGTTTTTGTTTTGTTTTCTTTTAACGTTATCTCCTGAGGTGTTCCATCAACTCCTGTTGCTTTCTCTATTGAGTAAGAGGTCTGTGGATCTTTATCAGTAGTCTCAGCTGTGCAGAGTGTCAAAGAATTGTGTTGCTAGACCTGAAAGATCACCAGGGCTGCCATTTCCCACATGAAGAAAGTAAGGTCCAGAAGGATTGACTGGCTAGTCCAAGATAACAGGCTGCTCAGTAGTGCATCTGAGACTGGAACCTCATTCCCTTGGGTTCATATGCTGTACTCTTGTTGCCAGAGAAATCACACACAGCACTTCTAGTTTTTTCTCTTCTACTTTAGGGCCCTAGACTTTGACAGTCAAGGAAATCTCCTTGGATAAGAGTCTCTTTCTCCCTCTCCCTCTTTCTTTCCATCTTTTCTTTCCTTTCTTTTTTTCTTTCCTTTCTTTTCCTCCTTCTTTTCCTCCCTCCTTTTCCCTTTTCTACTTTGTATTATTTTGTCTATTTACTTTTTTTGTTTGTTTTTTGTTTTTTTCTTGAGACAGAGTCTCACTCTATCACCTTGGCTAGAGTGCAGTGGCATCATCACAGTTCACTGCAAACTCAAACTCCTGGTCTCACGTGATCCTCCTGCCTCTGCCTCCCATGTGGCTGGGAGTATAGCCACATACCACCACACCAGTGCATATGTGTATTTATCGTAAACATGGGGACTCAAGACTTGCTCTTGAGTCTTCAACTCCTCACCTCAAGTGATCCTTCCGCCTTGAAATCCCAGAATATTAAGATTAGAGGTGTGAGCCTCTGTACCTGGCACTGTACCTGGCCTATTTGCTTATTTACTTTTATGGTGGCATTGGTTTGATTACTGGTTTTGATTTATTGATTGGTTTGTTGTTTATAACTTATTGTATTGAATAGGTAATATATGCATTTGGTTAAAAAAAGGGAAAAAAGAAAATGCAAAAGGTGCAAAAAAAAAAAAATTCTGTGTGGTGTCTCATGCCTGTAATCCTAGCACTTTGGCAGGTCCAGGTGGGAGACATGTGTGAGGTCAGGAGTTTGAGACCAACCAGAGTGAGAGCTAGACCCTGCCTCTACTAAAAATAGAAAAATTAGCCGGGTGTGGTGCTGCATGCCTATATTCCCAGTTATGAGGGAGGCTGAGGCAGGAGGATCACTTGAGCCTGGGAGTTTGAGGCTGCAGTGAGCTATGATGATGCCACTTTACTCTAGCCTGGGCTACCAAGTGAGACTAGTCTCAAGAAAAAAAAAAAAGGGTGGTGCCCATAGCTCAGTGGGTAAGGTGCTGGCCACACACACCAAGGCTGACGGGTTTGAATCTGGCCTGGGGCAGCTAAAACAACAATGAGAACTGCAAAAAAAAAAAAAAAAAGCCAGG
>NW_003852433.1:11921400-11924247 GCF_000181295.1 Otolemur garnettii
TGTCCTCTTGGGTAGAGTGCCGTAGCATCACAGCTCACAGCAACCTCCAACTCCTGGGCTCAAGCAAGTCTCCTGCCTCAGCCTCCCAAGTAGCTGGGACCACACAATGCCTGGCTATTTTTTGGTTGCAGCCATCATCATTGTTGTTTGGTGGGATTGGGCTGGATTTGAACCCGCCACCTTAGGTGTATGTGGCTGGCGCCTTAGCCACTTGAGTCACAGGCACCGAGCCTAGACTAGGTATCTTAAACCATAGAAATTTATTTCACATTGTTCTGGAGGCTGGAAAGGCTAAGATCAAAGGTGCTGGCCAATTGAGTTTTTGGTAAGGACCCTCTTTCTGGTTATGTTTTCATGTGGTGAAGAGAGTAGCAATCTCTATGCATCTCTTCTTATAAGGGCACTAATTCCATCACAAGGGCTCCACCCTTATACTAATTACCTCCCAACACCTCCATCTTCCAATAACATTATTGTGGTGATTAGGGTTTCAACGTATGAATTTGGGGAGGGGACACAACATTCAGTCCACAGTGATGACTGAGGTTGAGCATCTTTTTATATACTCATGCATCACATTATGTCAGGGATATATTCTAAGAAATATGATATTAGGCTATTTCGTCATCATGCAAACATCACAGAATGTACTTACACAAACCTAGATGGTATAGCCTACTACAAACATAGGCTATGTGGAATAGCCTATTGCTCCTAGGCTACAAACCTGCTTATAGCATGTTACTGTACCGAATACTATAGGTGACTGTAACAGAATGGGGATTATTTATGTATGTAAACATATCAAAATTACAGCAAAAATGTGGTATCATAATGTTATGGGACCACTGTCATATATGTGGTCTGTTGACTAAAACATTATTATGCAGTGAATGACTACATTTAAAAGCTGATCTTTCCCTTCTGCAAACTATCCAAGTCCTTTGTTCATGTTTCTAATAGATTTTGCTCTGCAAGAGTTTTTTTTTTTCAAGTTAAACCTATATTTGTTGAAGAGTAAGAATTTGGTGAGCAGGTATGTGGGGTGAAGCCCTCCTGAAATGCAAAGACATGGAATGTGGATATAATGGATCATCATACCTTCTCATTGCTCAGGCTTACGTAACACCATGTATATAGATGGGGTGCTTTGACTTTTTTCCTAAACACTTTCATCAATAGTATCTTTGTTTTTGTTGTTGTTGAGACAGAGACTCAAAGTAACCTCAAACTCTTAGGTTCAAGTGATCCTTCTGCCTCAGCCTCCTGAGTGGCTGGGACTACAGGCACTCACCACAATACCTGGGTAATTTTTCTTTCTTTCTTTCTTTTTTTTTTTTTAAGTAGAGATGGGCTCTGATTCTTGCTCACGCTGATCTAGAACTCCTCAGTTTAAGTGATTCTCCCCCACCAGCCTCCCAGAGTTTTGGGATTACAGGAATAAGCCACCTCACCAGCCAGCAATAGTAATTTACTAGAAATTCACAATATTGGCCTGAAGTCAGTGGGCTGGCAATTAAGGTCCCTTTTGGACAGATTAGGAAATGAAGCTCAGAGTTAAATTATGTCAAGGTAATGCAATCAGAGATTGTAAAGCCAGCTAGAGATGTCTTTACATGAGGCCTCCTGAATTCAGGTTTGACCTCTGGAGTCAGATAGACCTGGGTTTGAGTGGCTCATCAACTGTCAAGAGATTGGAGATGTTACTGCCACCTCTTAGCTTTGCTTTATTATAATAACAACAGTATCCATTGTACTTGGTTGTTCTGAGGATTATGTGAATAATGTATATACATTCGTTATTACATAGTGTCGACCAGTTAGTTACAGTGTCCACGATAATACCAGTTATAACATGGTGCTCACGTGTTTTCATTTAGCAGTATTTGTGGCAATTCCAAAGCTCAATGCTTGTGTCCATGAGTTCTTTTCCTCTGACTAACCTCTTGCTTTCTACTTTTCTTCTCTTTTAGTCTAATCTTTCTGACACGACTGGCTCTTTCACATCTGGAGACTTATGAAGTTGTTTTCTCCTCCCCAACTTTTCAGGGAGCAAATGCTTTGAAGACTGGGAGACAATCTCTTCATAGCAGCACTCCTCTAGGCTCCCCCCCAGGCCATATACTCTCCTCAGTAAATGTTGGTTATTGGATGAATTCAGCCAAAAGGAGGGTCTGCTCCCAACACAGCCTTAGCACAGTGCCTGGCAGTTATAACAGATTCTGGCACATAGCAAGAGCTTAGGAAACATTTATGCAATAAATGTATGAATGCACACAATAACTAGAAGTAAGGGCTCAATAAACATTTCTGAATTAAATGCATACTGTCTGGGAACACAGTAAGCGCTCACTATACAGCAGCCGTCAATATGTCAATATCCCAGGGTGAGGGGTATACAAAAAGTACAAGAGCTTTGCTTCACTTTGCATGGGTGCATGGATTCGAATCCGGGATCTTCTCCCCAGGTGTGTAACCTCGGGCAAGTGAGTCAATCTCTTTGTGCTTCAGTTTTCAGCTCTATAGAAAGCGGAGGACAGCGTGAGCCTTCGATGAGACTCTCCGCAGAGCAGTCGGACCTGCAGCCTGGCCCACAGAGAGGGGCACAGCGAAGGACCCGTACCCTCAGCCGCGACGCAGCGTGCCTGCCTCCAGCTCCCAGTCGCGCCCCGAAAGATGTGTGCACCGTGAGGGAGGGGGCGCCCACGCGGGGAAACCCACGGCAGCCTCAGACCGGCAGTTCGCCCCGCGCCGGGGAACCCGGCGGCCCTCACTTCTTTCTCTCCCTCTCAGTCTACCTCCCTCTTCGCGGCCAGAAAATCTGGCCCCACTCGACTCAGCAGCGCC
>NW_003852433.1:11924999-11935810 GCF_000181295.1 Otolemur garnettii
CGGCCTCGCCTCGGACGCCTAGCTCCGACATGCCCCTCTCTGGCGGCCGGGCTCGCGGAGGATCATGACTGCGGCAGCGAACTGGGTGGCGAACGGGGCGAGCCTGGAGGATTGTCACTCCAACCTCTTTTCGCTGGTGAGTAGCCGGGCTGCGGGGAGGGGGTTGAACCGGGGGGGGGGGTTCCCGACCTCCGCCGCCGACCAACTTTCTCCTCCCGCCGCCGGGACTTTGCCCCTCCCTCGCCTCTCCCAGCCTTCGCCTCTCGCCGATTCTCCCCCTTTTGGATCGTCTCTCCCTGGACTTGGATTTCATCCAGTGTTTATTTGGCTCTTTAAAAATCATTTGTGAGCGCGGCGCTCGGCGTGGAATTTGCATGTGGAAGTCTCAAAGCTGCGGATTCTGGGTTGCACTTCGAACGCCCACCCTCTGTTGCAATCACATCCCCCTTCTCCTCCCCTTTTCCCCCCTTTTCCCCCTAAATGTGGAAGGCTTTTGCCTTGTTCTGCCCGCGCCTGTGATGAGCAGCCTTTTTTTACCCCCTTGTCGGATCGGCTGCCTGCCCGCCCGCCTGCTTTTTGAATTTTTTTAAATTCTATAATGACACCTGCAATTTCGCTCGAAAACAGTTGATTGAATGCGATTGTGTCAGTAAAGGACTTTTGCACCCGAGCTCCCGCGATTGTAAACATCGACAGCCGCCTGCCTCTCGGGGCTTACTACGCTGGAGAGCCGTAAAGCCATTGCGCCGAGTCGACTGAAGGTGGAGAAAGCTTTTTTTCTTCTTTCTCTCCTCCTGTGTCTTTTAAAAACTGTTTTCTCTATTCTAACAACGAATCCACACACACACAAAAAAGCAACAAGCTGGGCGGTTTGATAACATCGCTTTTATCTGCTCTCGCTTCTCTCTCACTCTCTCTCTGATAATTGACAACTTTTGCTTCGGATTTGAATCGCCTGCCTTAATCTTGAAGCAGTTAGGGTGTCAATTGTTCTCGTGGAAGCCTGGCACCCGACGACGGCGTCTAGATTCATCGAAATTAAAAATGTATAGGGCTCCAGCAACTCTTTCCTGGCGGTGGCAGTGACATTTGGTGGTAAATGCCATCTTTGCTTTTTATTGGGTCGTATTACCTAGTCTGAAAACATTCACGTTGTTAAACCTGGCGTTTAGGCTAATAATTGCAGTGCGTGGTCTTTAAATATATGCTTTGTGAGTGAGTTGGTCTATGTATAGCTATGTGCCCCGGAGAGTACGAATTTGTTTAAATATTGAGCAAAGATTTGTAAACAGATGTAAGGCAATTATGTTTCAGGCGTAGAATATAATTGGAAAATTGGCTGAACGGTTTATTTAATTTAGCTTTAAAAACATCCAACTTAAGTTGTGTGTCCTATTTTGTGTGTGGGGGGGACTGCCCTTTGGAGAGCACGCATTTTGGAAATTACTTTCTGTAACCCCTGCTGTAGATAGAAGCATTATTTCCTCTTAATCCTTGTTTACACTGGATAAATAATTTAGTGTTCAAATTGTAATTAGTTACATTTAATTATGGGTGGCATAGATGCTTTTTTTTCTTTGAGACTAATGGAGAAATACAAATTCTTGCCAACTTTTGGAGTGGAAGTATTTTATTAAATATGTTACAGTATTTATGTAGATTTAAAACATCAACACGTGATTTTTGCCTACAAAGACTGAGTGACATAGTAATATTGCTTCCATTGTGGTAAGATAAGGTTAATTTTTTTTATCAAACATTTTTATTCAGATATTTAATCTTAAAATTCAATTATAAGTTTCAGTTAATTTTCCCTTGATCTTTTGTATATGGGAATAAAACTCACTTGTCTCTTCCTTCCCCCCTCAGTCTTTTAGTATCATTCAGGTTCAGGGACTTTCATAGATTAGCAAGCATATTGATTAAGGGGCATTAAAATGGTTTTTGTTTGGTGGCTGGTGACCACATTGACATGGGGAATTAAAATAGCCAAGTAGACCAGTATTAGTGGAGAGAAATCTTGCAGGTTACCATATATCACGCTCACTGGGAGTGGTTTGTGAATATATGTATAGATTTTGTAAAAAAAAAAAAAAATAAAATGAAAGTATATGTATAGGTCATCTTCAAGATACATCATTTATCTATTTTTAAAAAGCCTCAGTAAGGAGGATAATGTTATAGAGATAAGATGGTTGAGATTATTATGGAGAAACAGTTTTGTAGGAGAGGATTCTGTATTTTGATTTTAACCAACTAAAGGTTTATGTTTTGAGTATTTCTTCCTCAGGAACCAAGGAACTGATTTTTGAATATAGTTCTTTAAGAAAATAGAATTACTCTTTAGGTAATGACTTTGAAATCAAGAACCACAAGAATGCTTAGGTTTTTGGTTTTTTTTAAAGGGCTATAGAATGTCTATATTCCCTTGTACATGGAGGGTGGATAAAGTACTATTTAAAAAAAATTCTGAATCAGTTAAACTGCTGACTTGTAGATTTTTCTGATTCTAAATTGAGAATTTTTCTTGAAAATTTTACATGGCAGCATCCTAGGTTAAAAATACATTGTCTACATTGTATAGAGTAATTTCAAAGAAGATAGCATCACTTGTTCAAAATAAAGCATGTTTTATATGAAAAGGACTTAGTGTTTAATAATAGCATGCTTTTTTTTCCTGTTGGACTGCAGGCTTTTTTTTTTTTTTTGATCGAAGTATTATTGATAGAGAATCCTTAGGTACTCCTATTAGTATAGGTTGAAATATAAACTAGAGATTAAACTTCTGTACCACAGTAGTGACCCACCCACTTTCTTTTACCTTCAGGTGTTCATTATGGTTTAGCAAAAGTTAATTGTTCAGTCAGTTGCCTTAAGGTTTTTGCTAGTCTTGTTTTCTCATTTTTCCATTGCATGGAATCAAATTTCCAAAATTCTCTTTTCTATCTTGATTTCCCTAACATATGAAAAATGTCACTATGTATATATAATGTGTGTCATTGTATGTGTTTCTTATTCTTACCATTCTTTGTAATTACTGCATGCCTGGCTGTGCCTTTATGACTCAGAAGTGTTTTCTCATGCTGTCCATCACATTTCTGGGTGACTCTTGTTATATATTCATTCAGTTATAACTCAGTAGTGTCTTAAATCTGCCTTTTAAGAAAGTGTAACAGTGAGCTCTATGGTATGTGAACTCACCCTTGTGAGAAGTCATAATTTCCAGATGGTAGGTATATCTTTCTTTTTTTCTATTGAGATAATGTGGAGAAAGTGATTTTGTGTCCTTTAAATAAACTTAAGTACCCACTCTTTGATGTGAGGCAGTCATCTTTAATTCTCAGGTGTGTTTGCTGTTCACAATTGGGTTATTTTATTTGCTTAGAATCTTCTTGACTGATTGAGTTATGCTCTCAAATTTTTGCTGAATTGAACACACACACTAGTACTTAATTCTTTTTGAAGATCATTAATTTATATTTGAAGCTTTTAAGGTAATCTTTTGTTGACCTAATTTCTTTTTGTCTTAAGAGACTTATTTTTTTGCAGAAGGGAAGATAGTTGTAAATATAGGAACTTTGAAATCTATTCTTTTGAACCAATTGACCCAACTGGGGAGGATTGTCAAATGAAAATGAGGATAAGTGGATGCTTTCACTCATCTTCCAAAGTGCCAAAATACTGTACACAGGGTATTTTTCATCTCAACTTGCTATTTTGTTATTTATGTTTAAAGCATCTTTTTGTCATGACAGTTCATTTTCTTTAGTGAAAATATTTATAATTTGTTAATGTATGTTTTCTGTTTAGCATTTTGTTGTTAGTAACACATGGTGTTAACAGTATTTATATATTTTTAATAGCAATAATTGCTACCCAGTAATAGTTGCATATTAACCTCCAATTGCTAGTAAATATTTTTAAGTACATAATAGACAGCAATTTAAGGCACAGTGTAGCAGTTTACTGGACGGTTTTAAAGAGCCATTTGTATGTGTGATGAGTTCATAATTTTAAAAGAGAAAATAATATACCTTAGACCTGTATGCTACAAATACTTTGCTGTGTTGTTGCTTGAATGCTCCTTGGGAAGAAGTTAGGCCTGTTTCTTATTTTTTGTGAGGAGAATGGCAGGGGGCGCATTTAGGACACTAAGTGTTTATTGCATTTATTCCAGTTGCTATACAGCTTATCATTTTCTTTGGAATGTTTTGGTTATTTTTTTCATGACTGTAGTGGGTATTTGTGAAAAAAATCTACAGCATTCCTTTAAGTAATGGAGGTTATGGTAGTGGATTAATTAGTTATGGAAAAATTGATCTTTTTTGTTCACTGGCATTTGTAGCCTGGTTAATTCTGAGTTAATTGTGTTCATCAAACACTTTAAGAGATGTCCTCTACTCTTGAGATTTGTAAAAAAGATACTCTCTCTTCAGTTTGTACTATGTGCTATAATTGTGGTAACTATTTGCAAAAGATAATTTAGTTCTGTAGTTGTATTTGCCTAATTATTTAAACTTGAGATGAAACTCTTATCTTAATGTAAACAGTAATGAGATTATCTGGATATTTCTAGTGACCAGTTAATTCAGTTGCCTCTCCAAAGTTGATTCACAGATAGATTAGATATTTTTCCAGAAAAAAAAATTTTGGCTTGTTTTTGAAAGAAAAAAATAATAACAATAATGTTCCACTTTTTTTTTTATTTCTTATAGCATAACTGTGTACATTAATGCAATCATGGAGTACAGTGTGCTGTTTTCATGTACATTTTGAAATACTCTCATCCAACTGGTCAGGATAACCTTCATGTCATTTTCTTAGTTATTGAGTTAAAATGTTCATTCTCTGCTTTTAGAAAGATTCACTTGTACAATAATGTTCCACTTTTTAAACTAGTGGAAGTACTGATATGTTTTTCTGGAAGAAAAACAGGCACCTAGCCAGTGAGAAAGATTAGACAGAGTGTAGGGAAATTAGTAATGTGGTTGAATATTAGGTGTTACTATTATTAAATGGGGTGCTGCAACAGTTTATTAGAAATGGGGAAAAAGATTTCTGCAACATTCTTATTAGTGTTATTTATTTAAGATGTGCTGTGTACAAATCTGCTTTTTAAATTGTGTTGTGTAGTGTTGGCTACCAGAATGTCTTCTGTCATATTAGAGACATTTCTATTTCAAGAAATTACATTTATTACATTGTAAAATGAGGTAGTTAGGTAGCCTAAAAGTGTATGCCTGTGGAGTATAGTAAGACACACACACACACAATCACACACATTTGTTTCATAACACTTGCTTAGAGTTTTAGAATTAGTGAGTCAATATTTGTAGTGTGTTCTTGGAATTTAGGACTCCCCCCCCCCCCCCCGGTCATTTAACTTCTTTCTGATCTCATTCGGATAATTTTCTTTTATAGTATATGCTTTCATTGTTTATTTGAAAGATTTGAAGGTGTTTAGCTTTGTTCTGTTGGGGGAATACACTTCATTACATAGGGGAGATGATCTTCCATTAATCTTGGTAAATATTAACATAAACGAGGAATTGTAAATTCAAACTTATTTGCATGAATGAAATATGTAAGATGCCCAATTTTTGTTTAGTGTAAAGTCATTTATGTACATCAGCTTAGTTTCCTATCTGCTTTATATGAAAAAATTTTGTTGTGGTTGGTATTTACTTCAGAGACAGTTCTCTGATTGTACTGCACTGTTTTGTTATTGAACTTTTAAGATTATCTGTGGTATAGAATAGATTTTGTTCTTGTAAATTTGCTGTAATAATACTCCCTTAGGAACTCTTCTTTTTCATGTGTTTATATTAGCATGTTTAGTTATGTTTGTTGAGGTATAATTTTCTTTCTTTAAGCTAATAAAATTCTTTTAGAGTATATTTGGATTCCACTCTGGAGGAAAAAAGAAGAAAAAATATTATTTTGTTTTGTTTTTTTCTTTCTAGAGAGAAGTTAGGAGATTCACTTGGATCCAAGGGAAAATATTATTTCACTGGCATATCCATTCTCTGGTTTATTATGTATGTTTGTGAATGTTTATTTCTTATTCTAGATGAATTGTGATAGAATTGTATTAAAACTGTATTTCCACTACTGTGAAAAAGTACAGGGCTCTGGATGACAGCTTTTACATGTTGTACTTTTTACAGTTTAGTGAAATATCATTACTGTTAAAGGAACCTCCTGAGTTGATTGTATTAAATTTTCATTTGCGTCTTCATTTTACATCGTTTAATTTTTAGCTTTAACTTTAAAAATGGATTGGGGAAGATAAAGAGACTAGAAGGAAAATATTTTTTTAAAATCTCCATTAGGTCTTTTCAGTTTAATAAGTCTTAATATGCATTGTCACTGCCTTAATTGGATGTATTTATGACATTTATTTGATAATAAAATTAAATGTGAGGAAAAGACTTGTTTCACACAAAATATATAATTGTGAACAGAATTTTTATAAGTGGAAATTTAAAAAATTGATAAACTAAAAGAATATGAAACTGAAAGAAAATTACTGATTTATTTTTCCTCAAAAGAACATTGATAAATTTATGAGGAAGTATTTTTGAGTAAGATATATGAAGCTTTCTCACATTTCATTATTTGATTAAATAGAAAAGATGATTAAATTCATCTGAGTTTAGTTTGAGAGTTAATAAATGAGGTGTTAGAAAGAGTATAATTTGTGTGACAAAACATTTTATGTTCTCATGATGGAATTTTAATGGCCTAAAAAGAAATAAGGAAAAACATATCTAACTCTGGAACATTTGGAACCAGCTCCTAGTTTTTTTGCATGCATATATGCCTGGCACAGTGCTACTACTCTTGAGGACATTCAAATGTCACTTCTTCTGTGAAGCTTTCCCTGACTCCCACAGGCAGAACTAGTCACTCTGGCTCTTGAAGTATACTTCTGATAAGCACATGAGCTTCTTTTAGAAGAGTAATCTTGTGGAAATCTTTACATTTGTAGTTAGGTGCTCATTAACTATTTGTTATATGAGTGAATTGCTGGATAACTATTCTCATCTATGTTCCCCAAGGGGAGTTCTCATTGCCTAGTTGGATCTTGATCACAAGGATGCTATTCTTTTTTGAATTTATTTAGATGCTTAGCTCTGTATTCTGAATGTATATTACATTACCTAGGCTGTGTACTGTAGTTTGGTAATATTCTAGATGAACTCTAGAAAAATCTTTATTAAAATTAATCCCAACCAATCAAAAGATGTGTTTTTACCATACCATAAAGGAATCGGAATTCATTTACCACTTATGTTTTCTGTAACATGGTAGGAAACCTACAGGTTTTGGAAACTTGTGGATTTTGTTTGGGATTTGCTTCTAAACTTCACTTTTCATTTTTTAAGTTGTATAGGAGGGCTTTTGCTCAACTTCAGTTACAAGATTACTTTCCATGAGCCTGGTAAAATGGACGATTAACTGGTAATAGGGACATTTGAGTTATATCCAATAGCTTTTTGTAGTGATTAGACAGATAAGGTTGGTCACATAAAGATTTTTCCCCTCAGTTTCTCTTTTTTTTTTTTTTAACTTGGTGGAAATATGGAGGGGAAAGGTATGAAAAATCATTTTGTGTATTTTTAAAGGAAAGCACTTTGGATGACTAGATAATGTTCTCTTTAATAGGAAGAGATTTCCAGTAAGTTATAATTAAAGTTGTATAGTAGCCATAGACAGTTAACCAGGAAATTGGAATGACAAAATGAATTGTTTTAAAATACGTGTAAGTTGTATTTGTACTTCTTTTGTAGGGGCAGAGGACGTACTTCTTCTGTCTTTCCTCATAAATAAGCCATGATTGAGGAGATAAACTTGAAATTAATCTTTAAATGTTACAGCTTTTCATAACAACTGCATATGATGCACAATTTTGTGATGTGTCTTTAATAACGCTGGTTGATTTTGCTGTACCAACTGTGAGCTGTGACTGGCTAAGACTGGGAAGTGAGCTGTGGCTCGTATTTGGTAGTTTAAGCTATTAATTCCTTGGCAGCTCTTGAGTGCTCTTTGAACTTTAAATAGCAGTTCTATTAACATTTTGAGATTTGTCTCAGGGAATATTAGAAATAGTACTTAATAAATGTATTTTTCTTCTTAAAGACTAAGTCATGTTTTAGTCTGACATAGTGTCACAATCCTTACTATGTTTTGAACAGTGAGAACTCAACCATTGGCTAATTTCTGCTTAATGCTGCAGTACCTAAAAATATTGTTTAGCTCTTGTTGAAGGAAGAAAAGCCCCCCCCATCTGTAGTTTTTTGCATTACTCATGTTGAATATGAATAGTGTCTTAAGTTGTATCCACAGGTTTAGAATGTAGGTGGTCACCAGCATTCTAAAATATTTAATTTTTAAGTTTTTCACAGAAAACTTAAATATTTTTTAAATATTTAATTTTAAGTTTAATTTTACATTAGAATTTTACAATTCTAAAACAGTTAATTTTTAAGTTTTTCACAAAAAATTCCCTTGATTGCTGTTGCTACAAATGATAGTTAGCCTCTTTACTTTGTATTGTAATTAATTAGGTATGTTACAGAATTCAGATGCTATCCAGGGCAGCATTTTTGTGGGAATGGACTTTACATTTACTATTCCCGTGTAGAGTGCCAGGAGCACTTTTTCTCTGACTGCAGTTCTGGCACTCTGAGTGCCTTCCCTGCCCTGGACAGGGGGAACTCTAGGCCCTCTTCTATGCCAAGGAGAGGATTACTGTCAGAAAGAGGGCTTGAAGAGAGTGTTGAGAGGTGGCTCCCTGTGAGAAGAGTGCAGTTTTGGAGTGAGGATAGAAAGAAGGTTTTCCCTTCCCTACTTGTAGGGACCCACCAGTGCCTTCTTTTTGCTGGTATCCTTTTAGTAAAATGTTGGGAACAGCAGTAGTTTCTGTGGGTCATCAGGGAAGGTTTTTCTCTTTGCTTTTCAGCTCTTTCCTTCACTCACCCCTAGAGACAAGCTTTTTGCTTGTTATTTTGTGTGGTGAGGACCCCTTGAGATCCAGTAAGATGAAAAAGGGAACTGGGGATGAGATTCTATGCGGTAGCTAGGAAAGTAGAATTTAGAAATATTAATTTTTTATATGCCGTGTTTGAGAAATTTGTGACATGTATTTTGGAATAATGTACATCAGAAATGATAGAAGTATAGCTTGGGCTTACAAAAGGGCTTTAAGTGTTTGATATATGGAAAAAAGATCTCTATGTACTGTTGGGTTTCTAAGATGCCATATGTTACATTCAGAGGGAGAGTGACACAGACTGCATAATACCTTGTAGCCAGCAAAACCCAGAGGGAAGATTGAAACTGGATTTTTAAGAAATAGATGGGGAAAAAGGGGAAGGGCATTCTTTGGATGCTCAGTCTACAACTCTGAGTCTCTTTTTCTTGAGAACCTTCACTGAGCTGGTGTGTAGGAAAGTACTTCTAATTTGTCACCTTAGTTCTTGGTTTCCTTTTAAAAAACAGTACAAAAACTTATTGAAATTGAATTTTTATTAGGTGGAAAATTTGGAGTGTGGGTAGGCCAATTTAGATTAAGAAATGGTGATGTTAAAATAATATTCAGTTCTCTAAAATAATTCAGTTCTGAACTTTAAAAAAAAGTGCTATATTACGCAAAATGCTAATGACTAAAGTGACAAATATTTCAGAAACTGGACAGACGTGAATCTTAAATGAGCAGATGGGATATGAAACTAAAATGGGAGATAATCCAAGACGATATAGAAACTATTATGAGAAATGAATTCAGGAAAAACAAGTGTGTTAAATGGTATTACATTTAATAATATGTTTAAAGGCCTTCCTAGGATTGCTCTCTTACATAGACAAATTAGAACTGTTGAACTTTTGTAACCGATCATACTTTTAATTCTGTACATTTAAAACAAATTAGATTTTGGTTCAGGATTACTTCTCATGAAACCTATATTTTTAGGTTGTAGAGAAGAATGAAAGAATGGGAATAATCATGATTTTCAAAGACTTGGGGTGTGTTTTGAAGAGGAGAGGTAATATGTGAAAGAGGAGGTTTGCTATTTGGGTGGCATGGTAGTTAGGTGAAATCATTACATTTGACTCTTGAGGATAGAATCTTGGGTTATAGTGTATTGAAGAAAGAATAAATGGCAAGATGAATAAGTGCAGATACTTTTCAGATTTTAATTTTTTTTTTTTTTTTTTCAGAGATGGAGCCTCTAAACTCCATCTTACAGATGTTGCCCAGGCTGGCCAGGACCTCCCGGGCTCAAGTGATCCTCCCACTTTAGCCTCCTGAATAGCTGGTACTGCAAGTGCATGCCACTATGCTGAACTTTTCAGTTTGATTCAGAAGAAGGTTGATTGTTAAGCAAGCTAGGGATAGGGGAGAGGGAATAGGGAAAATAAGATCCTGAAAAGTAGATTTGTGTTTGTAGAGTTAGGAGCAACAATAGCGGAGAGACAGAAAGAAAGATGGAAAGTTGATAATTGATGAAACAAGTGAGGCTAATAGATGGTTATCTAGGACTCAGGATTAGTACTGGAAAAGAGTAAGATACCTCTTAGAAATAAAAAGATGTGAGGATATACAAAAGGAGTGTGAAGGAAGCGAGGACAGTTTCAGTTGTAGCTTTAGTGCTTCTTGAATTGAGACATTGAAAATATTGGCTGGGTTTGGTGGCTCACACCTGTAGTTGCAGCACTTTGGGATCCTGAGGTGGGAGGTTTGCTTGAGGTCAGGAATTCTAGACTAGCCTAGGTAACATAACAAGACCCCTTTGTCTACAAAAAAA
>NW_003852433.1:11936757-11981060 GCF_000181295.1 Otolemur garnettii
AAAAAAAAAAAAAAAAAAGTTTCAGCTAAAAATTTGCATTGGGCCAGGCGCAGTGGCTCACACCAATAATCCTAGCACTCTGGGAGGCCAAGGCAGGTGGATCCTCTGAGCTCATGAATTCAAGACCAGTCTGAGTTAGTGCGAGACCCTGTCTCTAAAAAATAGCTGGGCATTGTGGCAGGTGCCTGTAGTCCCAGCTGCTTGGGAGGCTGAGGCAAGAGGATCACTTGAGCCCAGGAGTCTGAGGTTGCTGTGAGCTATGTACTATGGCACTCTACGGGGGGTGAGGGGGGTGGGAGGGGAGGGCAGGGCCACAAAGTGAGACTCTGTCTCAAAAAAAGAAAAACTTGATGGTGGATTGCAACAAGGAGTTTATTTTTAATTCTCTTTTAATGGTTATTTCAAAGAGTTTTTTAACTTCACTAGTATAAAACATTTTGGGTTAAACATATCAGAACTGATAAACATCTGCTTAAATGAGAAATATTCAAATAAGCCCCCTTGAAATGATTCAAATAATGCTGCCATTATGTACAACATTTATTTTGTTCTTTTACTTTGGAATTGCTTTTTGAGACAGTTTAGTTAGCCATCCCAGAATATCTTATTTTTAGTGGATGATTCTTTGGTCAATATCTTCTCTTCTTGCAATTTATTATGTTACTTCTGCTTTTTGCTCTAAATTGTTGCCAGTAACTTCTGATGCATCTGATGGGGGCCTTACTGCCTAATGAGCCAAGTAGTATTCCACATGTTCTTTCTTGCAGTAATTTCTTCTACAGTTGAAGGAGATTAGCACAATAGTATTAAGATATATTTAGGATTACACTTGATGGTAGTCTGCCTGAGTAGTTAGTGTGAGGGAGGTCCAGAGGACCCATTATCTGCAGTAGGGAGGTTTCTACTAGTTTTTAGATTACAAGTTGCAGTGGCATTTGTTCTCTTTTTGAATACAGAAATATAAAGACATTTTTAGACAGTTTTCTCAGTCACCTTTAATATCTGTGATCTTCAGACTTTATTGATAATTCTTTTTTAGTACTTTTTATATCATAAAAGGGAATTGAAATCCTATCAGAAAGTGTTATGATGTAATCCTACAGCTGTAGTTATCTTAGGAAAATTTAGTAACATGATAATTAAATAAAAACAAATATTTAAAAAAATTTCAGATTTACGTACCACCTGAATAATGTAGCATTTAGAATTTATATCAGAACATAAATCTTCATCTTAGCAACTAAAGAACACAAATATTTGCCTTCTGTAACACACAAGTTATTAACTAAAGCTTAAGTTACTAAAAACACAGTATTCAAAGTACATTGGTTTACATACAAAGTATAATTATCTGCACAGATTGAATCCAGTGTCATGATCCCAAATAGACTGGATTCATTAGTTGTCTATAAATTACTTAAGAGAGATATGTATGAAAATGGTATTTTGTTGCTATTTGGTGATGTGATTGTGAAAATGAGCTTTGCAACCCAGACAGATGGTGCTATTCTTGAATCTGTCTGCAAGATCCTATAACATTTAATTAAAACAGTGGAATGATTCTCATGAGAACCCATACTTTGGTATGTATAAGCTAATAAACAGGCTTTAGTAAATTATATAAATTTTATTTGAAGTAGAAGTATTTACCTAATCTTTGAAAACTTTTCTGATGAATCTGTTAAGATGCATAGTATGTGTTGGTAATTTATAAGGTAAACTTAAGGAATATTCCAGATGGAAAAATGAGTGGGACTAACTAAGGTAGGCGTTTATCTTTTAAAGTAACTTTGATTTTTGTTGCCAAACTTTCTCGTGTGGTAGGTGTGATACGCCGTTAAGAGCCCACAGAGCTGACTTTAACAATTTCTAGAAAGCTGTGAGAAATTAGTGATAGATTAGATAGGCCAAAATATCAATTTGATTTCTTATAGTCTACTCTATATTTTAACTTGGGAATTGAAAATAGAAATATTTTTAAAAATCCAGGCTAGTATAAACTTTTCTTTTTTAATTTTTCTTTTTCTTTTAGAGTTAGGGTCACTGTCTCACCAGGTTATAGTGCAGTGCTGTGATCTTAGGTCCCTGCAGCCTTGAACTCCTTCCTAGGCTCAAGTGATCATCTTCCCCTCAGCCTCTTAAGTAGCTGAAACTACAGGTGCTTCCCACCATTCCTGACTATTTATTTTTTAGTTTTTGTAGAGTTAAGTTCTCTTGTATTGTCCAGGTTGATCCTGAATTCTGGCTTCGACCTCCCAAGGTGGGGGACTGCTGGGATTACAGTCATGAGCCACTGTGCCCAGTTTTAATGTTATGTGATTATAACTGTTTAGCTGCTTTGTAAAAAGTTTGTGTTTGGTGAGAATACTGTATGATCGATATAAGTAAATTTGTCACTTGTATAAATAATGACATAAATAATATAATAGGACATAAAACAACATTTTCGGACATCATTATAAATATTCTCTTTTCTTAAATTTATTTATCTTTAATACCTATTTTTTACTAGATCTGAGATAAGTCTGAAAGGTGACTATTGATGCCAGATTGGATAGCATAAGAGTCGAGATTTGTGTATAGTGAGATACCTGAAGGGTTTTAAGGAGAAAAACAGCATGATCAGATTTATTTTGTAGAGAGAAAACTCATATAGGCTCTGTGGAATATGAATTATAATAGAGGAGAAACCAAAGACAAGGAGAAAGCTTTAGGAGAGAAGTCCAGGTGTGAGAAATAATGCAAGGCCAATAGAAATGGAGAGAAGGAAATGGATTTAAGTAATATTTTGGAGGTAGACTTGACAAGGCTTGGTGACCAATTATATGTCATAGGAGAGGAATCAAATGGTAAACATATATTCTTGGTTTTTGGCATTTTTGTTTTTTTGTATGCAAAACTGAGAGGTACAGTTGACAACATCTATGAAGTACAGTTGTTAAACAGACTTATGCTTTGATCACAGGTAGGAAGGTATTCACTGAACCTGTGTTCTTGATGCTAAATTAAGTCCTATAGAACTCTTGAGTTTTAAGGCCGGGAACAGTGAAAAGAAAGTGAAAACAAAGATTAGTATTTATAACTTGTCTATTTCTAGTAAAGATTTGAGGTAGTAAGAATTAGATTTATAAGGAAAGGTAGAGGCAGAGGAAAAAGGGAGGGGGAGGGAAGGAGAAGCCGGACTCGTGTGGGTAGAGTGGGGCCCTTTGACAAGTAGTGGGTGGTAATGGTGGTTGTTGGAGGTGTAATTCAGACTATTTTAGAGGGAGAAGATCTCATGAAATTTTAGTTATCAGAAATGGGCATGGAGAATCCCTGATAGGAAGAAAGAAAATGGGGGAGGGAGAATAGCCTAATAGCAGTTGGCTCTCTTATTTTTAGCCTTTCATTACATGGATCCTCCACTTTTAATAGGGGTAAGCTCAGAAAGCGGATATATTTTTCCTCTGTAGATCTGCTTTGGGATGTTTTCCGCTGATTTTTTTATATAAAGGTTTTATTTATATTAATTTCGTATCAGTGATATTTTTGGTAAGAGGATGAAATAGACTTTTTCCCTCTGTTTTCTTTCATGCCAAAATACGGACATGTTTTGAGAAGCAGTAGCTACGCAGAATAGAGGGGGTCTTTGTTGAGACAAGTCAGTGTTTATCATCGGTGCCTATTCCTCATTCTGTTTAGAGTTTTTAGATTTTCATTCCTGTTATTCTATTATTCTATTCTTTGTTTCCTTAGCACTTACTTTCTGAAATACAAAGCTTTTATAGTTGTTGAGAGTGCGATTATTCCATGTTATGTTTTTGCCTCACATACTGGGAAGATTTTTTCTTTCCTTCCTTCTTCATCCCCTCTTTGGCCATCCTTCCCTAGTCTCTTCATTTTTTTTCAGTCCCTTCCTGGGTTCCTTGTGCTCTGAAGCCTTCACTGTGGCTGTTGCACTTTTATGTGGCAGCGGCAAGTTCTTAGTTAAGTGCTAAAATGTACATATGCACTTCAAAACCTTTTGATGTAATCTCCTTGGTGTGGTGGGGAACTCTCCAGTTGTTTTGAGTGCACTTACTGGCACAGCATGTACTATCCATTGTAAGCTGGCTGTAAATTCATTCAGCCTTCCTGTGTGGAGAGATTTTTTACTTGGCTACACTGAAGGTAGGCTTTTCCTGCAGTTGTCATCTTTCTTTAATTTCTCTCCAAGTGAGGTAGTATACATAATATTTCCAAGACATAAAACTTACAAGAAGTGAAAACTGTAAAAAATATACCTGTGTTCCAGCCACTCTGTTAGATCAGATTTACCCCATTTCTTCTTTTCTTGTATTATGTGCACATTTTTGTACGTAGATGTAATCATGGTGTAAATAGAATTCTTTATTCAGCTGTATTCACTAACATTTTCCATGTGGTTACAATTTTCATAATTAGAATTTTAATGAAAAACTAATTTCTTTGAAAAATTTAGTAAAAAATTAAATAATTCGTCTCAGATTCAAACAATATGAAAGTGTCTCTGCTTCCTTCCAGGAGGATAAGTACTGGTAGTTTAATTTATATCATTCTAGGACTTTTTTCTTGCTTTTGCATACACGTGCCTATACACATAGGCAGTTTTAAAACTGTTTTATTAGATATTGACTAGATTAAAATAATGGGTAAATCACACATAAGATAAAATTGTAATACCTGTGTATCTCAGTGGGTGGACACTAGCCACATACACTGAGGCTGGCAGGTTTGAACCTGGCCTGGACCAGCTAAACAACAGTGACAGCAACAAGAACAACAACAACAAATAGCTGGGTGTTGTGGATGCTTGTAGTCCCAGCTACTTGGGAGGCTGAGGCAAGAGAATCACTTAAGCCCAAGAGTTTGAGGTTGCTGTGAGCTGTGAAGTAATGGCACTCTACCTAGGGCGGCAGCTTGAGACTCTGTCTCAGAAAAAAAAAGAAAAAGAAAAAAAGAATATTTTGAATATTTTGCCATTTATGGGATTCTGTCTCTGTTTCTCTCTCATTCTCTTTCTTCTTCCTTCAGAGGTAACTCTTACCTTGAATTTTGTGTGTATCCTAATTTTTTTTTTAAAGACAATCTCACTGTTGCCTTGTTTAGAGTGCTATGGCATCATAGTCTCTTGCCCTGGGTAGAGTGCTGTGGCATCATAGCTCACAGCAACCTTAGACTCTTGGGTTTGAGCAATACTCTTGCCTCAGCTACACTGGCTAGTTTTTCTATTTTTAGTAGAGACAGGGTCTCACTCTTGCTCAGGTTGGTTTTGAATTCCTGAGCTTAAGCAACCCACCTTGGCCTTCCACAGTGCTACGATTACAGATGTGAGCTGCTGCACTTGGCCTATCATTCATAATTTAAAAAAAATTTTAATTGTGTATATTTACACATAGTTTTGTATGTTTTGAACTTTTGTTTTGAACTTTTAAATAAATGGAATCTTTAGTATTATATTCCAACAACGTACCGTTGTAATTTGGTCTTACACCACAGTTTACTTATTCATCCTGTTGATGATGGGCAGATTTGTAGTTTTAAAAATTACAGATGGGGATAATTCTTTACCTTTTCCTACAACCTGGTTTTTCCACTTAACAGTGGCTTAAAATATTTTCATGTCAATAAATTTAGATATACTTCATATTTTTATTTTTAGAGATGGAGTCTCACTTTGTCACCCTCGGTAGAGTGCAGTGGCATCACAGCTCACAGCAACCTCCAGCTATTGGGCTTAGGATATTCTCTTGCCTTAGCCTCTGAGTAGCTGGGACTACAGGTGGCCACCACAACACCTGGTTATTTTTTATTGCAGTTTGGCCGGGGCTGGGTTTGAACCCGTCACCCTCAGCATATGGGGCTGGTGTCCTACTCACTGAGCCACAGGTGCCACCCTTATTATGTTTTTAAATAGCTATATCCTGTTTAATAAGATAGATATACTGTTTGTTTAACCATCAACTATGAGAACATTAAGATTCTTCCAGTTTTTTTGTTTTTATAGTGCAATTATATGTTATATTTTGAAAGTTATAGCTATAAACTCTTCGAAGAGAAGCATCAGTTTACATTTCTTTGAGCAATACATAACACCCATTTCTTTTGTCTTTGCCTGCTAATGATACTCATTTTTAACTTACTCTGAGCAAAAAGTCTTAATATTTTAATTTTTAATTTCTTCATTTCTGGTGAGAGTATGAACATTTTTTCATATGTATGGGGATACAGATTTCTGTGAGTTGTTTTCTTATTTTTCTTTTTCTTTTTTTTTTTTTTTGAGACTGAGCCTCAAGCTATCCCCCTGGGTAGAGTGCTGTGGCATCACAGCTCACAGCAACCTCCAACTCCTGGGCTCAAGTGAGTCTCCTGCCTCAGCCTCCCGAGTAGCTGGGACCACAGGCGCCTGCTACAATGCCCGGCTTTTTTTTTTTGTTGTTGCAGCTGTCGTTGTTTGGCGGGCTCCGGCTGGATTCGAACTGGCCACCTTAGGTGTATGTGGCTGGCGCCTTAGCCACTTGAGCCACAGGTGCTGAGCCGTTTTCTTATTTTTCAAAAGTGTTTAATCTCTAAACAACCTTTTGTTTTCGTTTTAAAAACTATCCAACTACTCACTGATAGGAATCTGTATTTCGGTCAGACTCTTATGTGCTATGTTGTGCACATTCTCACTTCTGAGCTTTTGCTGTTTTAAGAGTGCTTACTGCAAGCCTGGCAGTGCTTTAATAAGTGCCAGCTACATGCGTTTTTCTAATTTAATGTTCACAAGGTCTTATGAGGTAGATAGTACTACTCCCATTTTTCAATTAAGAAAGCTGAAGCAAGAAATTTAAGTGACTTACCCAAGTTTACACAGTAGCTGATCTCTTGACTCAGAGCCTGAACTTTTAACCAGTACATATGGTCTTCTTTCTTCTCCTGTCTAATTTTTTTAGAACGTTAGTGAAACTTCTACCCGTTCCAAACATTACTGGTCTCTTTCTTTTCTGACCCTTTTAAAAATTAACAGTGTAGACCATATAATTTTGGGTAAGCACTAAGGTAGAAATCACTGGAGCATATAGATTTCCCTGATATTAATGGAGTGATAATACAGTTTACATTTTTTAAAAGTTTCATCAGAGATTAATGGAGTAATAATGCAGCTTAAAATTTCTTCCCACAGATAGGGAAATAGATTATTTTTCTTTCAGACTATTTCAAATTGAGGAATCATTTGGAAAATGAAAAATTATGACAGTTCATTGTTTTGATCAATGACTGGGCCAAGGTAAAAAACCTACCTTAACTACATAATCTAAAAAAGAAATCGTTACCTCCCTAATTGTCTTAGTTTTTTAAAAATAAAAAGACAGTCACCACAATACTCAAATCAAGAATGATTTAGTAACTAATCATGTATATTTAAAAATAGATAAGCAGCTTAAAAAGAAATTATTTTCTTTTATATAGACAAGAACTTTGGAGTCAGGTATCTTAGAACTGGTTTGGTCTTGAGGAGACCTGGGTCCTTTCTGTCTTATTCCTTCCTTATACTTACTTTATAACTAGTAGTGTATAGTTCAGCTCTAATCATCATGGTGACATAAGAACACACCCTCTTTTAAGGAAACTTCCAGGAAGTTCCTTACAACATGTCTGGTTGTACTTAACTTTAAGGCCAGACTTAACTTCAGGGACATTGAGAAATGTAGTTTTTTAAATGGGCATGTTGTTATCCATAGTAATGTAGAGTATATGTTACTATTTCATGTTTGCATAGAAAATGTCTGCTACACATAGAAAATAATACACATTTTTGTTTATAGTCTGTTACTGCAGTTGGGAAATACTATCCTAATACTACTAATGACCTTCATTAAATACTTTAGTTGCCAGAAATTTCACAAGAATTTTGTTTTAGTCAGAGTTAAGATAAATTATTAATCAGTGTCCTAATGAAGAGTTAGACATGAAAATCATTGGTTACCTTCGAGATGAGTAAGATGGTATTTTGTTTATGTTAAAAGTAGTTTTTTTTTTTAAGAGATTGTTTACATGGATTCTTCCACTAACACATCTTTGATTATTTTTATTGAAGTATAATTTACATTCAATAAAATTACTCATTTTAAGTGTCTAGTTTCATAAGTTTTGACAGATGTCTACATCTGTGAAACTACCACTAAAATCAAAGTAAAGAACATGTTTATGATGCAAAAAAGTTTCTATGTGCCTTTCTGCAGTCAGTCTTCCCTTCTGACTCCCAGCCCTCACTCACCTCCAGGCAAGCACTGATCTGGATTTAATATGGAATCATTTTGCCCTTTCTAGAATTTTGTGTACACAGAATCATATAGTATATAGTCTTTGTGTCTGGCTTCATATTGTTGCCTTATTAAGTAGGTCATTCCTTTTTATTGCTAAATAGTAGTCCCTTGTACAGATGTGGCACAGTTTAGGTTTAGGCTTGTGATCTAGTGACCCATTTTGAGTCAGTTCATAGGATGTGGCATAATGATGAAGTTCTGTTTTTCTTTTGCATGTGTATATCTAATTGTTTTAGTATCATTTGATGACGACTGTTCTTTTCCTATTGAATTACCTACACATTTTTGCAAAAAAATCAGTGGTATGGTTTCTCTCCTTTAGAGAGTTGAATTTTGTGTTATGGGCTGTTAAGTTACCAGCAGTTAATAAGATTATGTTATTATTATTGCTACTAGTTTTGGAGGCTTTATTAAAAGGGTAGGTTGAAATAGCCTTTTGCTGGAGTTAGTTTCCTACTTAACATTTTTTTTGCTTTCAGTGTTCAGAACTTGACTACTTTCCAGCTTTATGTGAGCTCTTCTAAGAGTTCTTTCCCTGGCCTTGTTGAATTTTCCTGTTTGAATGTGAAGCTTAGTCTTTAGAAACAGATTCAAAAGAACTATCAAATCTTTGGAGCTTTTTTCTGTGTGTTAATCTTCTTTCTAGTGACCTGCTCTCATAAATTCTAGCTGCCTCAGCTTTTGTATGGTCTGCCTCATTTGTTTTCCTTCTCTCAGGGATTCTACTCTGTACTGCCTGTTGTCCAGTGTTGTTTATTGTTGGGTACCAATCTAGTGCTGCTTATTTATATTTTAAATGTCACGTTTGCCTGTGTATGTTGTTCCAGTTCAGAGATCAGCAATTTTTTTCTTATAGAACCAGAAAATAATTAGTTCAGGCTGTAGGCCATATGGACCCTCTTGCAACTCTGTGGTTGTAGTGTGAAAATGTCCATAGACACTGTGTAAATAAGTCGACATAATTGTGTACTAATAAAACTTTATTTACAAAACCAGGTGGTCAAGCCTACAGGCCACAGTTTGCCACCCCTGAGCTAGTTTACTGAAATACAAATGATAGAATTATGAAGTCTCATTGTTGGAAGGAATGTTTAGGACTTGTATTTCAGGTTTGAAATGAACCTTATAAATCATGTTGTTCAACTAGCTCTTTGATATTTGAAGTCACTCCACATTCTTTGTCTAGTATTGATCAACTTCTTAATCCCCCATATCTATGATTAACTCTTAGTAAATTTTTTCTTGAAGGACCTCTGTTGTTTTAATCATCATTTTTTCCATTTGGTTCTGCTGTTACCACTTGGGACTGTGCTGAACAAATTAATTAAATCTCCTGCATATCAGTTTTTCATATAATAGAAGATTTTAAGTAACTTCAGGATCATCTTAAGTACATACTATCTGTAGTTGTATTCATTCAACTGTTTTTTTAATCATATGGCTTTTATTTTTATTTTTGTTGCTGTGTTAATTTGCTCAAAAGGATTGAACATGAAGCCAAACAGCTTCTAGCCAACTGAAATGTTTAGATTTCTTCACAAACTTAGTCTTTCATCTGTTTATTTCGTTCTGTTTTATCTTCATTCTTCTCAGTGTAGTAGGAGCTGAAAGTAATATTGGCTAGTGATATGATTAAGTTAGGTCAGTTATATAGCACCTGGCTTTTGTTTTTACTTATTAATGTATCTTTAGGATAGCAATAACTTCAAAATTTTATTAAACTTACTATCAAAAATATTAAAACTTCTGAGTCCTTTTCACTCATATTTCTGCTAAATGAACTTTAAAAAAACTTTATATTTTTGAAGAAATATTGATAAACTGAGCAGTGAAGAGAAAATTACTCCCGAGGAATAAAGTTAATATGAATAAACAAATATGTATTAGTAGACTTCTTTTATATATGGCCTTATATGGACGAATAGCATATTGCATTTCTCACAATGTGGAAGTAACCAGTGAGTTGGAAGGCCCCTGTCTTATCAATAGCCCCGCTGCATAGGGAATCCCTAGCCAGCAGCATGGCCACAGCTACAGTGTGGGCACAGCCAGGTGGAAGGGCATGAACAGTTGAAGGTCTTTCTCTGTCCAGCTGGACTTCCAAAAGGGAGAAGAGAAACAGTTAACAGCAGTGCATTATTTTAACACATGGGCAATAACTTTTTGGCTTTTGTGATACAATTGATGGGACACTAAATTGTTCTTAAGATCAGGAATTTGTATAGAATAAGTCTGTAAAATGGTACAAGTTCTCAGTATTAGAAGTAACTTGGCATTAAATACATTTTGTTACTACATTTTGATTGGTTTTGTTCAAATTTCATTTTCTTTTTTTTGTAATGCAGAGTTATACTTTTATATACACAATCAAATGGTTCTGCAAGGTTTATAACAATAGTATTCTGCTGCTAGCCCTTACTTCTCCAGAGGTAAACATTCACCCTCTTTTGTTTATTATCTTGCTTAAATGTTTCTAACTGTTAAGCTAATGGATACTTTTAGGTTATTTATTTATTTATTTTTATTCATTACTTATTGTTTGGGATTCATTGAGGGTACAAAGAATTAAGTTACATTGGTTGCATTTGTAAATAAAGTCCCTCTTATAATTGTGTCCCACCCCCAAGAGGTGTGCCATGCACTGTGACCCCCAACCCCCTTCCTCCTCTCCCCACTTGCTCATCCCCCCCCCCCATATTAGCTCATCTCCTGCCTTCATATTAGAATAAAATACCTTGGATTCTTGCTTCTCTATTTTTGTGATGCTTTACTAAGAAGAATGTGTTCCATCTCCATCCTGGTTAATACAAAAAATTTAGAGTCTCCATCTTTTTTAGTGGCTGAATAAAATACATGGAATACATACTGAATATATATTCCATGATATACATATAACACAACTTGTTAATCTATTCCTGGGTTGGCAGGCATTTAAGCTATTTCCATATTTTAATAATTGTAAATTGAGCTGCAATAAACAGTGTAGTGGAAATGTCCTTATGATAAAAGGATTTTCTTTTTCTTCTGGGTAGATGCCAGTAATGGGAAGGCAGGATGCCTTCTTATGCCTAGTAAATGGGATTGCAGGATCAAATGGGAAGTCTAATTTGAGTTCTTTGAGGATTCTCTATACTTCCTTCCAAAAAGGTTGTATTAGTTTGCAGCCCCACCAGCAGGTAAAAGTGTTCCCTTCTCTCCACATCCATGCCAGCATGTGCAGCTTGAGACTGTGATGTGGGCCATTCTCACTGGGGTTAGGTGATACCTCAGGGTAGTTTAGATTTTCATTTCTCTGATAATTAGGGATGATGAGCATTTTTTCAAGTTTATTAGCCATTCATCTGTCTTCTTTAGAGCAGGTTCCATTCATCTCTCTTGTACAGTGATATATGGGATTGTTGTGTCTTTTTTGTTGGTTAATTTGAATTCTCTATAGATCCTAGTTATCAAGCTTTGGCCTAATTCATAATATGCAAATATCTTTTCCCATTCTGAAGGCTGTCAAACAGCTTTGGATGTTGTCTCCTTAGCAGTACAGAAGCTTTTCAGTTTAATTAAGTCCCATTTGTTTATTTTTGTTGTTGCAGTTGCCATGGAAGTCTTCATAAAATCTTTCCCCCAGCCCATATCTGCAAGTGTTTTCCCCACACTTTTTCTTCAAGGATTTTTATTTTTTCATGCCATAGATTTAAACCTTTTACCCATCTTGAATCAATTTTTGTAAGTGGTGAGAGGTGCAGGTCCAGTTTCAGTCTTTGACTTGTGGTTATCCAGTTCTCCCAACACTATTGAATAGGGATCCTTTTCCTCAGTGTATATTCTTGTTTGGTTTATCAAAGATCAGGTAGCTGTAAGATATTAGTTTCATCTCATGGTTTTCCATTCGTTTCCAATGTCAATGTCTTTATTTTTGTGCCAATACCATGCTGTTTTGATCACTGTGGCCTTGTAGTATAGCCAAAAGTCTGGTAGGGTGATACCCCCGGCTTTGTTTTTATTACTAAGAATTGCTTTGGCTATATGGGATTCCTTCTGGTTCCATATAAAACAAAAAATTATTTTTTCCAAACCTTGAAAGTATGGTGATGGTATTTTAATGGGGATTGCATTGAATAGATTGCTGTGGGTAGTATAGACATTTTCACAATGTTAATTCTTCCCAGCCATGAGCATGGCATGTTCCTCCATTTGTTAATCTTCTACTATTTCTTTTTTTCTTAGGGTTTGATAATTTGTTTTGTAGAAGTCCTTCACCTCTTTTGTTATGTATATTCCTCTCTCTGTGTGTGTGTGTGTGTGTGTGTGTGTGTGTGTGTATTTTATAGGCAGAGTTTCACTTTGTTGCCCAGGGTAGAGTGCTGTGGCGTCATAGCTTACAGCAACCTGTAACTTCTGGGCTCACGCAGTTCATTTGCCTCAGTCTCCCAAGTAGCTGGGGCTACAGGTGCCCACCACTACACACAGCTAATTTTTCTATTTTTAGTAGAGATGGGGTCTTGTTCTTTTCTCAGGCTGCTCTTGAACTCATGAGCTCAAGCAATACACCTGCCTCAGCCTCCCAGAGTACTAGGATTACAGGCATGAGCCACCATACCCAGCCTGATATTTCATTTCTTTTTTTTTTTTTTTGGCCCGGGCCAGGTTTGAACCTGCCGCCTCTGGTATATGGGGCCAGTGCCCTACTCCTTTGAGCCTTAGGCACCACCTGATATTTCATTTTTTTTTGAAGCTGTGTGAAGGGAATTGTGTCCTTGATTAGCTTCTCATCTTGGCTGTTATTGGCATTTACAAAGGCTACTGATTTTTGGATATTGATTTTATATCCTGAGACATTACTGTATTTTTTGATCACTTCCAGTAGTCTTGTGGTTGAGTCTTGGGGGTTCTTTAAGTATAAGATCATATCATTGGCAAAGAACGTTTGATCTCCTCTATACACATTTGGATGCCCCTGCCCGATTGTATTGGCTAGAATGTCCAGCACTATGTTGAATAGTAGTGGCGATAGAGGACAACCTTGTCTGGTTCTGGTTCTAAGTAGTAAAGCTTTCAGTTTTATTTCCTTCAGTATAATATTAGCTGTGGGTTTGTCGTAGATGGCTTTGTTTCAATCAAGTTCAGAAATATGCCACCTGTGCCTATTTTCTTACGTGTTCTAATTAGAAAAGGATGCTGAATTTTATTTTATCGATGCTTTTTCTGCATCTATTGAGAGGATCATACGGTCTTTGGTTTTGCTTCTGTTGATATGGTGAATTATATTTATGGACTTGCATCTCTGGGATGAAACCTACATGATAGTGATGAATGATTTTTTTTTTTAAGTGTGTAGCTGTAATCTATTGGCTAGGATTTTATTGAGAATTTTTGCATCTACATTCAAGGATGAAATTGGTCTGAAATTCTACTTTTTAGTCGGGGTCTTTTCCTGGTTTTGATATCAGGGTGATGATTACTTCGTAGAACGTGATGGGGGAAGATTCCTTCCTTATCATTTTTTGGAATAATTTCTGCAGTATGGGTATAAGCTCCTTTTTGAAGGTTTGATAGAATTCTGATGTGAAAAGCCATCTGGACTAGGCCTTTTTTTGGTTGGGAGGTTTTTTTTGTTTGTTCACTGTCAGTTCTTGAAATTGGTCTGTTCAAGAGATCTATTTCTTCTTCTTTTTTTTTTTGAGACAGAGTCTCACTTTGTTGCCTTTGGTAGAGTGCTGTGGTGTCACAACTCACAGCAACCTCCAGCTCTTGGGCTTAGATGATTCTCATGCCTTAGCCTCCCGAGTAGCTGGGACTACAGGAGGGTGCCACAATGCCCGGTTATTTTTTTTTGTTGTTGTTGTTTGTTTGTTTGCAGTTGTCATTGTTGTTTGGCAGGCCCAGGTTGGATTTGAACCTGTCAGCTCTGGTTATGTGGCTGGCGCCTTAGCCACTGAGCTACAGGAGCCGAGCCTCTGTTTATTCTTGATTAAGTCTAAGGAGAGGGTGTGATTCAGGTATTGATCTATTTCTTCCACATTGTCAAATTTCTGGGCATAGAGTTTCTTATAGTACTCAGAGATGATACCATGTATCTCTGTGGCATCTGTTATTTTCTGGGCATAGAGTTTCTTGTAGTACTCAGAGATGATACCCTGTATCTCTGTGGCATCTGTTATTTCCCCTTCATTGTTTCTAATTGAGCTTATTAGAGATTTTACTTTTCTGTTTCTAGTTAATCTGGCCAAGGTTTATTTATTTTATTTTTTGAAAAACCAACTTTTTGTTTTAGTCTTCTGAATGTTTCTTTTGTTTTTAATTTCATTAATCTCTGATTTAATTTTAGTTATTTCTTTTTCTGGGTTTGGGATTAGATTATTCTTTTTCCAATTCTCTAAGATGGTTTATGAGTTGATGTGCTCTATTTCTGTTTTTTGAGTGTAGGTATCTAATGCGATAAATTTCCCTCTTAGGACTGCTTTTGCTGTATCCCATAGGTTTTGGTAACTAATCATTATTGTTATTTTGAGGAATTTAATGATTTCCTCTTTTAACTCTTCCTGAACCCAATTATCATTCAGCATAAGGTTGTTTAATTTCCAAGTCTTTGTGTGGGGATGAATGTTTTTGTTGGAGTTGAGTTCCACCTTTATTGCCGTGGGGTCTGAGAAGATACAAAGTATTATTTCTGTTCTTTTAATTTTACTGAGGTCTGATTTTTATCCTAGGATATAGGCAAATTTGGAGTATGTACCATGGGCTGATGAGAAAAATGTATATTCCTTAGCTTTTGCGGTGTGTTCTGTATATGTCTATTAATCTCATTTGTTCTAGGGTCACATTTAAGTCCTTTGTATCTTTGTTTAGTTTCCATTTAGAGGATCTGTTCAATTCTGTCAGAGGGATGTTAAAGTCCCTGCCTATTATGGTGTTATGGGATATCATATTGCTTAGACCCATCAAGATTTGTTTCACAAATCTGGGAGTATTTAAGTTGGGTGCATAAATATTTAAAATTAAAATTAAATGTCTTTTTGTTGCATTGTTCCTTTGACCAGTAGACAGTGTCGATTTTTGTCTTTCTTAATTTTAGTTGCTTTAGATCTGCTTGTATCTGACAATAAGATTGCAACCCCTCTTTTCTTCTGATTTCCATTTATTTGAAACACTGTTTTCCATCCCTTAACCCTGAGTCTTGATCTGTCCTTCAAGGTTAGGTGTGTCTTCTGTAGACAGCATATGGATGGTGGCTTGTGCTTTTTTATCCAGTCACCCGGCCTGTGCCTCTTCAGTGATGAATTCAGTCCATTAACATTTATTGAGACAATTAATACATGTGAAATTCTATTCATCTTATTTTGTGAAAGTCCAGGGTGTAGTTTTATCCTTTGCACCATTGTGCAAACTTAGTTTTGACTTTTAGCTTTTGAGTGTTCACTTTGCTGGTGTTCCATTGTGGTGGTCAGTGATATGCCTTCTGTGAGACTCTCTTAATCCATAGTTCTGGGCACTCAGGGAACTCTTTCAATCTAGAAATTCATGGTTCTTGGGAAATAATTATTATTTTATTAATCATTTCCTCTGTGTTTTCTCTTTCTGAAAGATCCTGTATTTGGATTTGAATTTCCTGGGTTGCTCCTCTAGTTTAATCTCTTGCTTAATCCGTCATTTTGCAGTTTTGTTTATTTGCTTTACATTCTGGCAGATTTCCTAAACTTTATCTTCTAGACATTTTACTGAGCGTTATCACTTTTGGTATCAGTATTTAAAAATTTCCAACAGCTTTAAAAAACTTCTTTTTCTTTTCTGAAATAACATCCTATCCTTTTTTACTGGTTCCACTGTTTTAGGTGTTTGAGGATATCAGTTATAGGTGGTTTTTTTTTTTTTTTCTTCTCCAATGTTGTCTCTTTCCTTCAAGTTACTGTTCTGTTTGTTTTTGTCTCTATAATACCTCATTGGTTTTCTTCAACTGTTTGGTTGGCTGTTCTTGTTTAGGAATGGTGGCCAAAAAAACTGTTTGGAATTTCTGAGTTTATGAGTGGCGTTTGTTTACTTTACATGTCACTGATCTGGGTTAGCTCTATAGTTGGGAACCTCTGATTACAGTATCTTGAAGTCTTTTCTCTGGAGCTGGTAAGATATCTCATATCGTCATTTCTGGGGGATGAAGGACTGGCTGCCAGCTTTTTGGGTGTTTAGAGGGCAGTGGTGGGGAGAGGGTGGTTCTTGGCCTTTGTTCTGTGTATGTTCACCCAGTGCCCTGTTTTCACTCTGGTTCTCTGTCTTCTATTTGTCTGTGTCCCCCCACCCCAGTCTAGGCACCCTTTGTTTTACTGTCTCCAGAGATTATAATTCTGATTATTTGCTGAGGTTGAAGAAGTGGGCAGTAGCTCAACTCTGTGCAATAGGGGAGGGTACCTGGGTACCTGAGTGCCTTTTAAGCAGACTTTCAAACAGTTTTCCTTATTTTATTAACTCTTGCCTTTCAACTGTACTTCTGGAAATATCTGTATCTAAATTCCTGAGACTGAGGGCATTACTTATTAATTGGATTGTGTCCCTGCTTTCTTCTTGTCTTAAGTTTTCTTAGGTATTATAAGTCTCTTTACCTCTTGAGCATCTACTTCTTAGCTTTCGAAATTTTGATGCTACCTCCCCTCCTGTTGTACCTATCCTTGTGATTTTATGATTTAAGGTAAACCCCTCCCACAACAAAACAAAGAAATAAACATCTCTAGTGATGTTTTAGAAGGATTTAAGAGAAAGTAAAAGCAGATGTGTGTGTTTACTTTGTCATCTTTACCTACAGTTGATGAGTTATGTTTTAACAGAAGTTTTCTATTATATGTGACATTTTTTTCTTCCTTTGATTGAAAAGGTGATGTAATATGCTTACTATTTGATATATTACCCTGATCTACTACAGTAGTAACCCTATCATGGGAGGAAGTGAGGTTAGGCAGGGATAGAATTTCCTAGTACATTTTTATGATCACAGCTGCCTTTTCTGTACACCATCCTTGCCCAAGATTAATGTTAAGCTAATTGTTCTGCAGTTTTAGGAATCTTTCTTTCAGTTGTTTCTTGAAATTTTGAATTCTTCTGGCTAGCTCTTCTGTTCTCTTGCTGATCATTTAAGATGTCTAATAAGGGTTCTGTCTCAATTGCAGGTTGCCTTTGTGGGTGGGATGTAATTAGTCTGGGCCAGGAGACTTGAACTCATTTATAGTATCTAGGTCAACTCTATCATTTTACAGGTCCCAAAGCTGAGGCATCGTGAGGTGGAGTAGATTTCCTAACATACAGGTAAATTGTTAAAAAACCAGGCCTAGAACCTAAATCTCTTGATCTCTAGACAATGTTCTTTCCATAATACTACACGCTAGGTTCATTCTTACCAGTGCCTGTTAGTTTTACTGTTCTATGACCACTAAATGTGGTTTTAACTCTGGGGAGCCATATTATATGTTTCTTAGTCTCAAAGAATGTGGTTGCATTGGGTCACTGCAAATAAATGAACTCCACTGGGAGACTTTATCAGCTCATTTCCTTCATATTCCAGAAGAATAGGACCCTAAGAATCAATATAAATTTTCTTTAAATCACATTCATGGGCTCGGAGCCCATAGCACAGTGGTTATGGTGCTAGCCACCTACACTGAGGTTGGCGGGTTCGAAACTGGCCCAGGCCAGCTAAACAACGACAACTGCAACAAAAAAATAGCTGGGCGTTGTGGTAGGCACCTGTAGTCTCAGCTACTTGGGAGGCTGAGGCAAGAGAATCACTTAAGCCCATGAGTTTGAGGTTGCTGTGAGCTGTGATGCCATGGCACTCTACTGAGGGTGACATTAGTAAGACTCTGTCTCAAAAAGAAAAAAATTACATTCATGGACTTAGGAAGTACATTTATCCTGATTCGGTTATAATCTAATTAGAACTTTCTGAACTGACTATAGTGGCCTTCTGTTTAGGCCGGGGTGTCTCTGCCAGTTAAGTTCAATTTTCTGAAAACCGTGACTACCTCTACAACAGATGCCAGCCATTGCTAAGCAAATTTTCTTCCAGCATCTGGTATTAGAATAGTTATTTTCTTGGTTTCATGTATGTATATTCTCAGAATTAGTTTGTGCAGATATTGTCTTATGTGATAACATGTAAAAGAAGGTATATTGCTATCTGAGTGAAATAAAGTCTTTTCTAGTCATTGGATGATGTGTGGACACACTTAGACTAGTTTTCTTATTCTTAATACCTCAGGAAGACTAAAGAAAGATGAACTTTCTTAAATTACACAGTTTGGCCATGAGATCTAGTCATTGCTAAATTGAGTTGATGACAGTTTCTTTGTACTATTTTATAATCCTCTAGGGCTAATTTTTACTATTAACTCTGTGAAGCAGCATGACAGAGTGGAAAGAATTTATGCTTTGAATTCATTTATGGTTTAAATTCAGTTATATTTGTCATCTACCATTTGCTATCTCTGTGGCTATGAGAGAATTATTTATCCTTTCTGAGTTCTGATTTCTTTAGCTATCTGTTGTGAAGATTTGAAATTATGTATGAAGACCTTGGAATGGTGCCTGGTATTAAGTAGGTGCTTAATAAATGATGGTGGTGGTGGTGATTGGTATAGTAGATATATATGCATACTGGTTTTGTTCCATATGTATGGAACAAAATATATATACATATATATATTTTGCAGTTTTTGACTGGGGCTGGGTTTGAAACTGCCACCTCTGGTATATGGGGCCGGCTCCCTACTCCTTTGAGCTACAGGTACCTCCTTGTTCCTTGTATATTTTAATTTCGTCTTTTGTTTCTGTATTTTTAAAACCATGGAATTTTAACTTAAATATAATTATGGATTATTTGTCTTTTAGGGAGTCAGAAGTGATTGTGCTTTTGGGATGATTTGTATGTAGAAATATTTGAAAGGTTTGCTTCAAAATTCTGAAATTATTAGGTAAAGAATTTTGTGTTTTAAAAAATCTGTCAGAAAATAGGATAGCAGGACTTGGGGTAGACTTGATTTTTAAACATGATCATGGTATATGAAAGACATTAATTGAATAAACATTCAGCATGGGAGTTTTTTTTCTTGGCTAAACTATTTTGGTATCATTAAGTTGTCCTTCTTACCAAACATTAATTTGAAATTTAAAGCTAAATCTTTGAACATCCATTTTATCCTTAGTTATCTCTGTTAGACTTGATTAGTGTTTGTTAACATTTTCCTGTGAAACTGGTATAATGATATTTAATTTTAGCTTTAAAGTAAAGGAAGTAAATTGTTTAAAAATAATTGCACATTTTTTCAGTTCTTTTGGGTGAATTAGTTATTTGAAGTGATTTAGTTTGTAGTCTTGCTGTTGTGTCATATGCATTTGTTATATTACCTGCTAGAACAACTTTGTGAAAAACACAGAGCAGGTGGTAGCAGCTTCCCTTTGCTACTGAGAGCATAGAAACGGCTGATAGGAAGTTAGTGGAAGTGCTAGGATTAGGCAAAACATTCTCCTGAATCAAAGCCAAATATTTTGTCTGTTCAACTGTGCTGGGTTTTACAGGTGAAAGTGTTATAGTGAGTAAATTTCTGTGCATAGAATTTCTTGGGGACTCACTCGCCTAATGTTTAAACTCTGATATGTCTTAATTTTCTAACCCTTGAAATGTCACTCTTAGTGGTTCATAGTTATCAATGTAGTTTTATTCCTCATTTCTCTTCCATCTACCTCCCCCACAAGATCCTTAGACACAGAGCACTATCTTTAATTGAGGTGATAATAAAAAAAGTTGCCCTTTTTATTATTTTTATTTTGTTTCCTTCTTTGACATTTATCTGAAGATTGATGTTAGGCCTTTTGATTAAAACACACATGCTGTTTTTATTTGAAGAAATAAAGGAAATTGTAAGATAGAAAAATGGAAAAAGTGTATGAACAGACAACTCAAAGTAATAGTATTGTTAACATGATAGTTTTTGACATGTGTTAGATATTGCCTTAAGTGTTTTATGTGTTTGCTAACTCATTTACTCAACAACCCTGTAAGTACTATTATCTTCGTTTAACAAGTGAGGTAGCTGAGGGACAGAGGTTAAGTAACTTGCGAGGTACTTATAGCTAGTAAGTACAGAGTTGGGATTCAAACCCAGGAAGCCTGGCCTCAGATTATAACTCTGATCAAATATGTCTTAATGATTTCCAAGCAGAATGAGGATTCTAAATTAGAACAGGGACATAGCCTTCTATTAAATTGGCAGGTATTTTAAAAGGCATGTAATTTGGAAGGTGGTTATTTGTATTGAGGGGACAATTAATTGAAAGGTAGTGTGGGGCCGGTGCCTGAGGCTCAGTGGATAGGGTGCTGGCTCCATATATCCAGGGTGGAGGTTTCGAACCCAGCTCCAGCCAAACTGCAACAAAAAAAAATAGCTGGGCATTGTGGCAGGCGCCTGTAGTCCTAGCTACTTGGGAGGCTAAGGTAAGAGAACTGCCTAACTCCAGGAGTTGGAGGTTTCTGTGAGCTGTGATACAACAGCACTCTACCGAGGGTGATAAAGTGAGACTCTGTCCCTAAAAAAAAAAAAGCAGTGTGGTAGCACCCATAATGAGTCTTAAAATACTCATTTTTTGGTAATTCTATATCAAGCAGTCTCTTTTAAGGAAATAATAAAATAATGTTCAAGTATGTTCTTCAATTTTAATGATTATAATAGCATAAAAAAGGAAGATTGTCCAGTTGTTATGGGATGGTTAAGTTATTTTTTCTACAGTGAATACGATATGCAAACATTAAAATTGTTTTTGAAGAATAACTAGTAATTATAAAAATATTTATATTAAGTGAAAAAGGAGGGCACAAAATTGTGCAGTGTGGTTCTGTCAACATGTATATGTACAGAAGAACAGGAAGGACTTGCAGTATGATGCTAATAATAATTTCAAGTGTGTTTATGCTTTATTATTTTTTAACATTTTACATTGACCATGTAGTACTTTTATATTTAGAGGAAACCAAGTGTCACATAGGGAAAGTCTTAACTGTTGACAATACCAGCTTCTACTAAGAATGTTCCTTAAAGATTAGATTTAGTAGGTCCCATACTGTTAAGAGTAAGTTAATAACTTTCAGATAGTTTTAATTTGGATGTTATCTTTGTAACTTTTTTTCCTTCGAGTGTGAAACCTTTTTTATTTGGATTGAAAAAATACGATTTTTTTCTTTTAAATGTGATCTTTATAGTGATGGATTGTTGTAGTACTTTAAATTAGTTTTAGTTGTGTTGATAGAAGATATGACTGCCTACCCAGTGGTATTTGTTTGAAAAAATATCTTGTTGACAAAAATTATTGACTTTGTGTGGAAGGAGAAGAATGAGTTAGGATTGAATACGAGGAACACATGGGCTGTTTGGTACAGAATTTTCTTATAAGTTGATTTTATTATCAATTTTGAATATGTAATTGTAGTTTACAGTTGCATAAGTAGGATCCAGCTTTTGTTTGTGTTGAAATATCTTTGAAGTTTAGTTCTGAAAACCCAAGATTTAAGGAATCTTAAAATATGTAATGGAGCAACGATAACAGTATTTTGTTCTATGCTGGTTTAAAGTTCTCATGTTTTGAAATATGTTTAACAAACAAAAGATCAAACTACATTAGAGATTTGTTATAGAAACAAAGCTTTTCTGGGTGCAATGTGTTAAATAACATGAACAATTGCTGATGACTTGGCATAAGTTTTGTAAGCAACTTCTTCCTAAATGTTAGCCTTTTGTCATTCATGATGAAGCACTATGGGACTGCATGCTGATTTCCTGATTAAAAAGGATTTAAACTGTAGCTTCTGAATTGGAAGAAATTGAAGAAATCCTTGAAAGAAATTATTTCCTTATCTATTTTTTATTTTATTATTTTTTGTAGAAGTCTCACTATGTTGCCCAGGTGGTCTCAAACATCTGGCCTTAAGTGATTCTCTTGCCTTGGCCTGGGAAAGCTCTGGGATTGCAGCCAAGAGCTACTATGCCTGGTCAAATTATTTCAATTCTACAAACTTACTTTTAAACTCTTACCTGATTTCTAAACGTAATTTATGGTTTAAATGACGAATAATAATATAGAACATAGTTTCTATATTTATATGTATCATGGGGTCGTTATAGTAAGTGCTTAGGCAAGTAAAATGGTTCATCAGGAAATGATTATCAGCTTGTTTTATTTTGTTGTTTAACATAGACACATATTGATAGGAATTAGCTTTTCCTCCCTTTGAAATTAAGAAGGATTGGCATACATTCTTCATGGGAGAAATCTTAGAATATAGGGGTTAGTGTATTTTAGCACATTTGCTTTTCTGTATGGAAGCCTGGTTTTAGTGGTCTGTAGGTAAAAATAAAAGTCAAAACTTGAAATTTTCTTGTCTTTTTCCAGGCTGAACTCACGGGAATCAAATGGCGTAGGTACAATTTTGGAGGGCATGGGGACTGTGGACCCATAATTTCAGCCCCAGCCCAAGATGATCCAATCCTGTTAAGTTTCATCCGCTGCCTGCAAGCCAACCTCCTGTGTGTATGGCGTCGTGATGTCAAACCAGATTGCAAAGAGTTATGGATATTCTGGTGGGGAGATGAGCCCAACCTTGTGGGTGTAATACATCATGAACTGCAGGGTAAGGTTTTTGCTTTCTCTTAAAAATTATTTGCATCACATGTTTTAAAAACAATGGTAAAATTTGAAAAGGTTTGACAACGCCTGTGGCTTAAAAGAGTAGGGCACCGGCCCCATGTGCCAGAGGTGGCAGGTTCAAACCCAGCCCCAGCCTAAAATTGCAACAACAACAAAAAACTCTTAATGCCTTTAGGGCAGCACCTGTGGCTCAAAGGAGTAGGGCGCTGCCCCCATATGTCAGAGGTGGCGGGTTCAAACCCAACTTCGGCCAAAAACTGTAAAAAAAAAAAAAAAAAAAAAATTGAAAAGGTTATTAAGACTTGCAAAAAAGAAACATCTCAAGTGTCTAATAGGTGTGTCTTTCAAAAAGAATGTCCTTGTTCTCACCCCTCTTCCTTCCACCCCCATTTGTTCAAGCTTTCTTGTCCTTTCCCAGTCATGCAGAGAATCAGAATCTTGTGAACCACTATTGGCAGGTATTTTAAAAGACATGTAATTTGGAAGATGGTTGTATTGAGGGGACAATTAATTGAAAAGTAGTGTGGGGGCGGCGCTATTATCAAATGAAAGTATTGTGTCCACTGGGTATGCTGGGGTAGAAACAAGGGTAAGATCCAGGGTTTTTAAGTGATAGTAAATTGTGAGTAATTAATAAGACAGTGAAATGAACAAAATTGGTTTTTCTTTTACTGTGTCTGTTGTGGCTCATTGACAGCTGAACTCTTTGGTGGAAAATTGATAAGTAATGTAGAAACTTATTAGTAAGCTTTTTTGCACAAAATTATGAGATGACACTGGATGGCATTTGAAGAGCGATTAATAGAAAGGATCTGGTCTGATTTTGGTGTAGCATATTTTCCCTTGGTTTGTTGCTGCTTTTTATTTAAGCAGGTGATTCCAGGACATATTGGATAGCTCTAGTGTTGGATAGTTTTAAACTTCACATTACATCTGATATCTGGAAACTTTGAATTAATATGAAAGTTTCATTATTGTAAGCTACCTTGTATATTTTGCACAGATTTATAACCTGGGAAAATTTTATCAATATTTTTTAGATTCCTGGTAGAAATTTTTACCTCTTTATCTAAATGTGTCTATCTAATATGTTAAGGAAATTTTTTAAATCAAGACTAGTTCTTGATTTAGTCATTAGTTAGGGTATTAACTCTTTTGACTTAGTCTCCTACAACCAACTTTTATTATCTCCAGATTATATTTTGCTAATTTGTGGTTGAAAAATTTCAGGTAATGTTTGAAGTGTTTTGCTAGTTGGCATTTTTAATACTTTTTAAAGGAAGGAGTAAAACTAAGTAATGTATATTTGAGGATCTGTTCTAAAGCTTTTAAATTTGCCTAAAGAATTTCCTGCCAAACTTCTGCTTGACACCTTCCTAGTTTTTCTTGGCAGCCATTTTTTATCTGTGATATCTCCTGACACAGCAGCCAGAGGGCAGTAAACCACAATGGACTAATTGAGCTGTTTACCTTAAGGTTCATTTATCTGTTCAAGTCAGACTTTTCTCTTGTTATTTTTTAGGGTATTTGGGTTATCAATATAAGAGCCCATTCTGGGTGAGACCATTTTCCTCAGCAAGATCTCAGAACTTAACATTCATCTCAAAACCTCTCTTATGTAGTTAGACGTTCACACAGGTAAAATTAGGGTTTTAGAACATCTGGATTCTATGTATCAGAATTTGCAAAATAAGATATCTCCTAGAAGATACTTATAATATTTTTGTTTGTTTATGTAAATATTAAAACATATATTATTCTTTCAAAATATTTTAAACATGTAATAGGGGTATATAGCATTCTTCTGTTTTGGTTTCATTCTCATTTTTTCACGATTGTTTCTGACTCTCATTTTCCATTTTTGTACTCTGTATAAATCCCTTATGTTTTAACTTTTTGCTTTGCTCTTTGTTACCAGCACAAGGTGTCATTTTGTAATGATGAGGAAACTATCATTTGGGCTTATTTTATTCATATGTAGAGTGAGGTTGTTTATAACAACAAACAAATTATCAGTATTCTTTGAAATAGCTTACTAAACTATTGTATTATTTCTCATAGGCTTTGTTATTGAGTTAACAAAGAGATACAAGCTTTTTAAATTTCTTTCTTTTTTTTTTTGAGACAGAGTCTCTCACTTTGTTGCCCTTGGTAGAGTGCCATGGTGTCACAGCTCACAGCAACCTCCAGCTCTTGGGTTTAGATGATTCTCATGCTTCAGCCTCCTGAGTACCTGGGACTACTGGCACCAGCCACAATGCCTGGCTATTTTTTGTTGTTGTTGTTGCAGTTTGGCTGGGGCCAGGCTTGAACCCGCCACCGTCAGTATATGGGACCAGTGCCCTACTCACTGAGCCACAGGTGCTGCCCCCCTTAAATTTCTTTTAATAGTTGCTTTTGATTTAGATTGCACATATTTAGAATCATTAAGAAAAGATTTATTTTTAGATTGCTTTAAAAAATTACATTAATACTACATTTAAATTAGAAAATTTGGAAAACATAGAATTGCCAAAGAGAATGGAGAAGTAAAAATCCTGGAGTCTAAAACCATTTTAATAATAGATGTTTTTATGTGTAAATGAAGTTGGTAGCATACTATTATTCTATAACTCAGGCCTTTTCACTTAACAGTATATTGTGAGTAATTTCTTTTGAGATGAAAATGGTATAAACTGGTTATCCTTTGTGTTTAGGAAAATATCACAGTGATAGAATAGTTTAACTTCATGAGTGCTTCTGCTCTTTTTTAATATGTTGAATTTTGAGAGAGTTATTAGAACCAATCATATGAAATGCCCAGTTTTATAGGTAAAGGTGGTTGAAAAGGGTAATTTTTTTTTTTTTTTTTTGAGACAGTCTTACTTTCTTGCCTTTGGTAAAGTGCCGTGATATCATAGCTCACAGCAACCTCAAACTCTTGGGTTCAAGTGATCTCTTGCTTCAGCCTCCCAAGTAGCTAGCTGGGAATATAGGCACCAGCGATTTTTTTTTTGGAGAGGAGGTCTTGCTCTGGCTTAGGCTGGTCTCAAACCTGTGAGCTCACTCAGTCCACCTACCTTGGCCTCCCAGAGTGTTAGGATTACAGTTGTGAGTCACCGCGCCTGGCTGAAAAGGGTAATATTATGTAGTTCAGTCTAATACTGGAAAACATCTGAGGCCTGATAAGTGCCATAGAGACAACTTTGTTTTAAATAAGTATAAATATGGCAGGGAAAGCAATCATAAAGAAAAATGAAGGATATGAAGGGAATATTTTAATTAGTAGCCATCTAAATTGAGAATATTTTGGAATCTATTTAATTCTCTAATATATTTGAGTCCTTTTGTTTTGGTTAAATTAAATTATAGCAGAATCCTGGGGCGGTGCCTATGGCTCAGCTGGTAGGGTGCTGGCCCCATATACCGAGGGTGGTGGGTTCAAACCCACACCTGACCAAAGTGCAACAAAAAAATAGCTGGGCATTGTGGCAGATGCCTGTAGTCCCAGCTACTTGGGAGGCTGAGGTAAGAGAATCACCTAAGCCCAAGAGCTGGAGGTTGCTGTGAGCTGTGTGACACCTCAGCACTCTACTGAGGACAATAAAGTGAGAGTCTATCTCTTAAAAAAAAAATTATAGCAGAATCCTGTTAGCAGGCTTTAGTAATTAAGTCTGACATTACCATTATTGGTAGAATTCTTATTTATGGGGATATTTTACTGTTCTTTAAGTTGCTTTTTAGTTACATTATTTGGTATTTCTCTTGTCTTTACAGTGTACCCCAAATAGCATACTACTAAGAAACATCACAATAAAATACAACGCTAAAGCAGCCATCTTGAATATAAATCTATAAAGTATCCCTGTAAATTGAGAATAATTCTAACAGGATATACACATGTTAGCTTTATGATACTACATTTTTTGTTTAAATGCTTAAAATATCTATGAAATAGTCTGGGAGAAGACTATAACACATCTATAGTCTGTGTCTGTGTCTGTCTTTGGATAAGTACTTTGGGCTTTTGTACTGTTTACATTGTATGGTATTGAGGTTCAGAGCATGGGCTCTGGATTTGCATGGGTTTGAATGCCTTCATATTCACTTATTAGCTGTGTATTCTTTGTCAGATAATTTGACCTGTGCCTCAGTTTTCTCATTGTAAATTGGGATACAAGGTTTAAAAAAGTTAAAATACTTAGCAACATATAAAGCAGTTTATCTATAATTGTAACTATGGCTGTTCTTCCTAGGATGACAACTCCTACATGATAATTACAATGTATTGGTAGTTTTTAAACAATTGGTTTTGTATTACACCAGTGCTTACTAATGTTCATCAAATATTAATTTTCAAGAATACTTTTTGGTTGAAGTGACTTTTTGATTTTTAATGTTTAGGTGGAATAATTGGAAATGATAAAACCTTAGAGAAGTGAAGAATATTCCTACTTGGATGAAATTCGTCTTAATTTATGCTATAAACAAAATTTCATAGTAAACTAAATTATATTATGAAGACTTCAATACTTTAAGATTTGATACTATTGGATCTCTGTAAGGTAGAGTTACAACTTCTTCCCATAGTAATATTAATGCAGGGTACATACTGAATATGTGTGTATGTTCATTTTGGGGTGATGCCTCAGCACTCTACCGAGGGCAATAAAGTGAGACTGTCTCTAAAAAAAAAAGAATTATAGCAGAATCCTGTTAGCAATCCAGAGCCCATGCTCTGAACCTTGATACCATGCATCCTTATGTCCACATGAGTGCCTCTCCCTGTAGATCCAATTATAGGGGTTTTATGTAATCCCTACCCTTTATAAGATTTTAGTCAAAAAAGGATATAAGATAAGCACACAAATATATAGAAGGCTGATAATGTAAGAACATAAAAGAAGTGGACAAGGTTGAATGCTTTTTAGATAGGCAGAGGCTCAATTCCAGGACATAAGTTTCAGACAGCATTCTATAAACTTAAAACAGGACCACTGTGAACCCTGTTGCCAGCGTAGCTACTCTTCATGGTTTCTGGTCCATGTAGTCAACCTGTGCATTTGATAGGAACTTTGACTAGTGCTGCATACGTAAAATGAGTCTTCATTGTTAAAAAGCTTGCAGTCTCATTGGAAAGGTAGCTAAATGAATCTCTAATTCTGACACAATGGAGTAAATGCTATAAATGATGTAAGTTATGAGATCTTGCAGTAGTATCACATTTAGCCTTGAGAATTGGAGGGGAGATGGTAGGGGAAGCCCAGACTTGGTGAAACATGGGGTGACTCTATTATACCTTTACTGTTTTGGCTTGACTAAATAATTCCCTACATTTCCAATTTGAATTTAAGATTAATAACAGTATGCTGAGTTGACTTCTAAACTACCAAACAAAATCATACTAAAAAACACAATGTTCTGTCCATTTCATCTTCTATTAGTCAGTGGTGGGAAAGACATGCAATCTTGAAACCCAGGATAGTACAGATTGCAAGTATAGACCTCTAAGGTCTGGAGATGGCTTGTCCCAAGGCATTGAGAGTCCCTGATCCAGAAGGAGAAGTATCAGACACAGCTAGTATGTGGTAAAGAATGTTTGATGTATCAGTGAGTGAAACCTATTTTATGTGGCTCTAACAAAGCATACAGTATTGCACTCTCAGGTTGAATTATAATTAATTTGCAAAATTTTAAAATGATAAAGTGAGAAAATTAAAATCTAATTATTATAATTTCTAGTTTTAATTCCTAAGGGGGTACAATTATCCAATTTATTTTATTTATTTTCTACCAAAACATTTACCACTAAATATGCACTGTCTGTAATTTCAAAGTTTTGTTTATCAAGTCTGGTGTGGTGGGAGGTGCCTGTAGTCCTGCGTAGTTGGAAGTCTACGACTGGAGGATATCTTGAGCCTAGGAGTTTGAGGTTGCAATGAGCAATCATCATGCAGTTGTTTTTCAGCCTAGATACCAGAGTGAGAGTTGATCTGTTTAAGAAACACAAACCCCAATAATTTATAAATAAACAATAAATTATAGCAAGAACACATTTGTACAGTCTAAAAATGATTATCAAAGTGTCAATATCAGAAATCTTAGGAATTGACTTCATTATCAGTGTAAAGACAGATTGGTAGTTGCTACCCTTATTGTGTATTTAGAGATGTAATTAATTTTAGTATTTTTTTCAGCGCTGCCACCTATGTCAGGAGGTGTAGGCCATTGTAAAAACAGCATTAGATGTTACAGAACTAGGAAAAATGGATCTGATTTTCTGATAGTGACCAGTATAAGATAATTTAAGATGCTAATACTGAACTAATTGCAAGCTTTAGGAGAAGGAAGTAGGGTGTTTTGTAGGGATGAGAAAAGGCTGAGAGGAAGAAAATAGGGAGCCAGTTCGTTAGTATTGTTCTAATCTACACCTATAGATTGTAATCTGTTGTTCTAAGTGATGGATGGTGTAATGTAACCTTTGCTTAGATATCTCCAAGGGAGAACCTAACTCCTTCACTTTTCCCATCTTTTTATTTTGAAGAATGTTTACACATACATGTATATTCCTTTTTTTCCAACTAAAGTATTTGTAAGTAATTTTCACACTTCATGAACAAAATATTTCAAGTCCTATGAGAATGTGGGACTTTTCCCTTCATAACCATAATGCTATCCTCATACTCAAGAAATTCAACAGTGATATAATCAAATTATCTAATATTCAGTTTATATTCACTTTCCCCAGTTGTTCCAATAATAGCTTCATAGTTTACTCTCTCTGATGTATTGTCTCTTCTAATGTGGAACATTCTCCAAGTTATCTCTTTTTTTGTTTGATTCTTCAGTGATACTTATAGTTCTTGAAGGAAGTAGTTCTGTTGTCCTGTATCAGTGAGTGAAACCTATTTTATGCGGCTCTAACAAAGCATACAGTATTGCACTCTCAGGTTGAATTATAATTAATTTGCAAAATTTTAAAATGATAAAGTGAGAAAATTGATAAAGTGAGAAATATTTTGTTCAAAAATGTTCCATTTTTTGAATTTGTCTGATTAGAGTCAGGTTAAACATTGTTGGCAATAATATTGAGTAGGTGATTTTGTGTACTTTCCATGGCACCACATCAGGGACACATCACGTCATTTTGTCCTAACATTGATGGTGCTAATTTAGTTTTTGTATTTTTTTTTATTTTTAGAGACAGAGTCTCACTTTATCGCCCATGGTAGAGTGCTGTGGCGTCACAGCTCACAGCAACCTCCAGCTCTTGGGCTTAGGCGATTCTGATGGTGCTAATTTTGATCATTGGTAAAGATAGGCCAGATTTCTCCTATGTAAAGATGTTTTTTCTTTTGTAAATATTAAGTAAACGTAAGGTGAAAGTTGGATACCATGTGAATATCCTTTTCCTCAAAAGAGCCTATTGTTTACCCCTTAAACCAACAGAACAATCTGCTTCTATAAAAGCAGTTAAAAGTTGAAATGAACAGTCCATTCTTGAGTCACAGGAGAGATGAAGAGGAGAAGGGAGGAGAAACATTTGAAGGTCTAGGAAAGGCACATTCTGATAGCAAAGTCAGACTCTTCAGAATTAACAACTTCTGTTGCTTAGCATACTAAGAGGGAGTGTTGATGTTGAATTTTTCTAATATAGACATTAAAGTATGTAAGAATATATTACTGTGTATTTTAGAATCTGAGCTTCCAGTTGATTTGTGGTGATTTCTGATTGAGTAAATAAAATAAATAATTTTAATCAATATTATAAATGGATCTATCATCAACTGAAAAAATTGCTTTCTGGGAAATTAATGACTCTTTTATGTATAAAATTTATAGGAATGAAATTATCTTTAGGTGAAATGTCAGTTTGAAAATTTATTTGGAGGAGAAAATCTTATCCCTGACCTCTTTTTTCACTGTTATCTTTTTTATTATTGGTAGTGAATTTGTAAATCATTGAAATTAATCTCTGAGTGAATTGGAAAATAATTTTTTTTGGCTGGGGTTGGGTTTGAACCCACCTCCTCTGGCATATGGGGCTGGTGCCCTACCCTTTTGAGCCACAGGCGCCACTTGGAAAGTAATTTTTTTTAAAGATTATTTAGGCTTACAAGTTTAGAATTTTTGTGGTTTTGGAAATATGAATTATATTGTGCACCATTGGTGTGTAGTATTTTATGAATCAATACACCATTTTAGAGATTGTTAACACAGTGTACCTGAAAAGTAAATTTTACCTTTTATATTTGTCATAATTTTGTGGGTAACAATAGAAAAATACATTTGTAGTTCATGAGAAAAAAAGCACTTTGAAGGGAAATACATACCCAGTGGTAAATGGTAGCTAGATCTGAGTAGTTTATAAAGTATGGCTTAATTTACTTGGATCTAAATTATTGAAGTCCTGATACAAGTTTTCTGCTTCTTTGAATAATTATATTACTGTTTTCCCTCTATTTTATTTTGAAAGAATTAGACAAAGCTAAGAAAAGTAGTATTTTTCATTGTTTGATGATAATCTAAATGATTGTAGTGCATAGTGCTTAAATATTAGAATTAATGATTATATCCTTAAAAGAAAAAATAGAATACTTATTAGGTAAACAGACATTCATATTATAAATTATGATGAGACTATTATGATTTCAGAATTATTTCATGTGAAGAATAGAAAAAGATCGAATGAATTAGAATTATTAAGCTAAATGTACTTGAAATTGAGAGAACAAGCTAAAGTCTAACTTTTGAATGTGAATAAAATCAATGTGTTACAGGCAACTTACTGAACCATGTAATTAGTTTTTTCTGTGAAAAATGAGACATTTATATTCGAGATTGTGGTGAAATATGTAAAGGGGCTTATATTCTAATGATATGAAAATTAAACAGTTGATAAAATATTATAATTTAAGATTGTTGCTTTGAGAGAAGAGTTTAATCTGTTGATGGGAGGGGAATCTGTATATTGGTAAGTATAAACATTGTGGTCTTATCTTTTTGCATTGATATAAAGTCACTTATTTGTATAAGGTAAACCTTAGTAAAATCTCCTTTAATGAGGTAGTATAGTCACCACTGGAAAAAATAGGGTTGAAAATGGACTGAACACGAGGTAAACTATTGCTTGGTGTATTATAGTCTTTTTTTTTGATGTGAGTAATTTTAGTGATGAATACATGATACTCTAACTCAGGCATCCTCAAACTGCGGCCCGCCTAGGACATTTATCTGGCCTGCCAGCTGTTTTTGCCACCCCTGCCTGTCCTGCCTATCAGCCAACTTGTCCTGGGGCCCACAGTCCGGCCCTTCAACGGTCTGAGGGACAGTGAACTGGCCCCCTGTTTAAAAAGTTTGAGGACCCCTGCATCTAACCCTTTGATACTCTTAACTCTTCAGTGTCATTCCTTCTCCCCTAAACTTTTTGGCACCAGGGACCGTAATAAAATGAGTCACAATTTTTTTGGTTTCCCAGTGAATATTAAATGTTATGTTTACACTATACTATAAAGTGTGCAATAGTGTTATGTCTCAGGAGCAATGTATTAAATACATACCTTAATTAAAAATACGTCTGCTAAAAGGGCTAATGATCAATTGAGCTTTCAGCAATTGCAATCTTTTTGCTGGTGGAGGGTCTTGTGGTCATGTGGGTAGCTGCTGACTAATGAGCATGGTGGTTGTCAAAAGTTGGGTGACTGCCGCAATTTAAAAAAATAAGGCAACCAGAAAGTTTGTGACATTGATCGACTCTTCTTTTTATGAAAGATTTCTCTGTAGCATGTGATGCTGTTTTGATAGCTGGCATTTTACCCATAATAGAGCTTCTTTCAAAATTGGAGTTAAAAAAAAATTGGAGTCCATTGTCAAATGAGTTTATGTAATATTCTAAATCCTTCCAGTGTTCACATAGGAGTAGATTCCGTATCAGGAAACCACTTTCTTTGCTCATCCATGAGAAGCAATGCATCATCCAATTAAAGTTTATCATGAGATTGCAGCAATTCAATCATATCTTTAGGTTCCACTTCTAATTTTAGTTATCTTGGTATTTCCACCGTATCTGTAGTCACTTCCTCCACTGAAGCCTTAAACCCCTTCAAGTTATCCTTCAGGGTGAGAATTAACTTCTTTCAAACTCCTATTAATGTTGATATTTTGACATCCTCTTGTGAATGACAAATGTTCTCAATGTCATTTAGAATGTTGAATCTTTTGCAGAGGTTTTCAATTGAATTTGCCCAAATTCATCACAGGAATCACCATGGCAGTTCTAGCTTTATGAAATGTATTTATGAACAAGACTTGAAGAATAAAATTACTCCTTGATCCATGGACTGCATGTTGTGTTAGCAGGCATGAAAACAACATTAATCTTGTATCTTTCCATCAGAGCTCTTGGGTGACTAGGCGCTTTATCAATGAGCAGTAATATTTTGAAAGGAATCTTTATTTATTTATTTATTTATTTAGTTTTTGAGTTGTAGATCTCAATAGTGGGTTTAAAATATTCTGTAAACCATACTGTAAACGAATGTGCTTTCATCATCTAGGCTTTTTGTTCTGTTTATAGAGCACAAGCAGAGTGGATTTAGCATAATTCCTAAGGACTTTAGGACTTTTGGAATGGTAAACGAGTATTGGCTCCAGTTTAACGACTCCAGCTCTATTAGCCCTTAACAAAACAGTCCATCCTTTGAAATTTTGAAACTAGGCATTGACTTCTTTCATTTCCAGGATGAAAGTCCTAGATGACATCTTCTTCCAGTATGAGGTTGTTTCATCTACTTTGTAAGTCTGTTGTCTAGTGTAGCTGCTTTCATCAATTATGTTAGGCAAATCTAGACAACTTGCTGCAGCTTCTACATCAGCATTTGCTGCTTCATCTTGCACTTTTGGGTTATGGAGCTGTTCTTTAAACCTCAGGAACCAACTTCTGCTAGCTTTCAAGTTTTCTTCCGCAGCTTCCTCACCTTTATCAACCTTCGTTATGTATGTAGAATTGAAGAGAGAACGTTGAACATTGGGACTCTGGATTATGCTTTGGTTTAAGGGAATATTGTGGTTGGTTTGATGTTCTAGGTAGAGCACTAAAACTTCTGTATCAGCAATTAGGCTCTTCACGTACCATTTGAGCAGCACTTGTAATTTCCTTCAAGAACTTTTCCTATGCATTTACAACTTAGCTATTTGGCATAGGAGCCCTACCATTTGGCCTACTGTGTCTTTGACATGCCTTTCTCATTAAGCTTAATCAGTTGTAGCTTTTGATTAAAAGTGAGAGACATCTGACTCTTCACCTTAACGCTTAGAGCAGCAGTTCTCAACCTGTGGGTTGTGACCCCTTTGTAACAAAATACATCCTGCATATCAGATATTTACATTGCAATTCATAACAGTAGCAAAATTATAGTTATGAAGTAGCAACGAAAATAATTTTATGTTTGGGGGTCACCACAACATGAGAAACTGTATTAAAGGGTTGCAGAATTAGGAGGCATTAGGAAGGTTAAGAACCACCTTAGAGGCAATTGTAGGGTTATTAATTGGCCTAAATTTTAGTATTATTCTGTTTCAGGGAATAGGGAGGCCTGAGGAGAGGGAGAGAGATTTTGAGGGGAGGAGGGAATGACTGGTTTGTGGAGCAGTCAGAACACATGCAACATTTAAGGATTAATTTCCCCATCTTATGAGTATGGTTGTGTTGCCCCCAAACAATTATAGTAGTAACACCAAAGCTCACAGATCACTGTAAAAGATGTAATAATAATGAAAAAGTTTGAAATATTGTGAGAATTACTAAAATGGCACACAGTGACCCAAAGTAAGCACATGCTATTGGAAGAATGGTGCCCAATAGACTTGTTTGACCTAAACTTTCAATTTGTAAAAAATACAGTATTTGCAAAGCTCAATAAAGTGAACCATAACAAATATGGCATGCCTGTATATTATTGAGGTAATTGAAAAGCTGGAATTACGTATCTGTTGTCATTAGAGATCTTTTCTTTCTTCCCTTCTGTTTTTATAGATCTATTTTCATAGGTCCTGATGTTAAAAAATCGATATACCTAGCAAAAGAATGGGATAGCTTTTGAGTGAAGCAGGAGGTGGTTGCTCAGGCTACCATTTAGTTGTGTGGTTGCACGGTCACTGGATCTGTTTAAAATATGGCAGACTAAGTTGATTTATAGATCCGTGCTTAACTTTCTGTGAGTAATTGAAAAGTATTTACAAATGGTTTCCATTTGACTTTGTTTTATAACGTTTAAGGAAATTGAAATTAGAACTTTGTATATTCAACCATGGGTATCACTGTGAGCTGGATTTTTTTTTTTTTTTTAAGAGTCTCACTCTGTTGCCCTTGGTAGAGTGCTGTGGCGTCACAGCTCACAGCAACCTCCAGCTCTTGGGCTTCAGCAATTCTCTTGCCTCAGCCTCCTGAGTAGCTGGGACTATAGGCGCCCACCACGCCTGGCTATTTTTTTGTTGCAGTTTTCCGGGGCCAGGTTTGAACCTGCCACCCTCCGTATATGGGGCCAGCACCCTACTCACTGGGCCATAGGCTCTGTCCAGGAGCTGGAATTTTTAAAATCATTAAAAAAAAGTTTTGGTGGTAGAAATAACACATAAATATGCCTCCCCAATCCAGACAGTACAGAAATACGTGTTTTAAGTACTAAAGAATTGTGAAATTAGATTGTGTTGCTTTAAACATGTTCTGACTGAGCTGCTCTCCTGATGCTACCTGAAGAGATTCTCATTTAATATCATTCTGGCTAGTAAGTGTTTGATAATTTTCTTTAAAGCTCCATCTATGTAAATATTTTTGAACAATTTTCTATAAGTACAGGGCCACATACCTATTTCTTATAAACCCAACATTGATAAAATGAACTCTTTGTATAATTGGGTCTTGTTTTGATCTTGGCTCTTTTCATATTGTCATTTGGCAGTGATTTCAACAGAATAAGCATTATCCTCTTGAGGCCCATCTAGGATTGAACTAAAGGGCTTCTACAATATCCACATGATCATACAATTAGTTCTCTCCCCCCCCCCCCGCTTTTTTGTGCTCTGTAATAATGTAACTGAATATGAGCTAGTTGCCAGGGTATTGTGGTGGAATAATACCCTGTAGTTTGTAGTTAATCATGCAGCAGAACTAGCCTGATTTTTTTTTTTTTAAAGCACAAGATAAAAATTGGCTAAAGATGAAGTGTCTGTGTTGAAAAAGATTATATGTATACAGTGATAAAGTGAAGGTTCAAGTGCTCATAAATTTGTCCTTAGTAGTCTCTTTTCCCCTATTCCATATAATGTCATACAAAGATCTCCTTTTTAAAAAATTCTTTTGTCTCTTGACTTTTCTATCCTTGGGGTGGGTGAGACTTTGTGCTCATCTTCTTGACTTCTTACTCTCTGAAATCAGAAGTAAATTAGTAAATATTTGTGGAATGACTCCCTGAATAGGGGAAGTTGGACCTCTTCAAAATGAGATCGTTAAGATTTTATTTTTCACAGGTATTCTTAAACTTGTTTAAAAGTAAGCTGTTCTGGTGTTTACTATTTATAGGAAGGAAATACAGTTTAAAGGTAAAGTTTAGATACTCTGAGTTAAATTTCAGGCACATATTTTTAGCTTATTTAAAAAGTAGCTTTGTAGGTGTTAATAATGAAAAGGATGCCTGCCCTGGGATATTACCCACATTACATACAACTCTGACTGTTTAGGAGGAAATAGCATTTGTTGGTAGTGACTCTTTTTATTTGTCATACCATTTATTGGTTTCATGAAGAACATAACAAAGAGGGGCCCTTGATTTGAGTAGCTGAGGTGCCTTGGACAATTATCCTTATTGCTGAGGTAAAGGCTTCATTAAGCAGAGCTCAGCCAGAGCCCTCAAGCATATTTAAATGTTCTCCCCTATCACCAATAAAACATATGCCATTTATAAAAAAAGGTTAAATGACTTAAATATAGCAATATCAATGATTAGTGCAGATATGCAGATATCTATTTGATAAAGGCAATGTGCTACAGGATACTCAGGGGACAGAAACACTTTGATGGAACATTCAGAGGTCAGTACTGATCAGCTCATTTGCCCACACATTTAAAATGATACTTTTTTTTTTTTTTTAAAAGACAGAATCTCTGTTGCTCAGGCTAGAGTATTGTGGCATCAGCCTAGCTAACAGCAACCTCAAACTCCTGGGTTCAAGTGATCCTCTTGCCTCAACCTTCCTGGCAGCTGGGACTAGAGACGCCTGCTTAAACACCCAGCTAATTTTTCTATTTTTAGTAAAAATGGGGTCTCACTTTGCCCAGTCTGGTCTGGAACTCCTGAGCTCGAGCAGTCCTCAGCTTTGGGATTACAGGTATGAGCCACCATGCCCTGCATAAAGTGATAGTATTATGTAATAATAGTATTCAAATGGTGTATGAGTGGATGCTTTAAAAGCAATCTTTGAGCTTTAGAAAATTAAAGTGTTATTGTTTAACCAATTTTTTATATTTAGAATTGCTACCATTTGAGTCCACTTTATGTTAAGTTTTAAGCAGAATATAGAAATGAATCAAAAAATTTTGCATTTTAGAAGGTGAGAACCCAGTAGAGCACATGCACGAAAAGCATTTTGTTTGTTTGTTTGTTTATTTTGAGTCTCAGGTACCCTGGGTAGAGTGCCCTGGCGTCATCATAGCTCACAGTAACCTTAGACTCCTGGGCTTAAGCAATCCTCTTGTCTTAGCCTCCCGAGTAGCTGGGACTATAGGTGTCTGCCACTAAACCTGGCTAGTTTTTCTATTTTTGGTAGAGACGGAGGTCTTACGCTTGCTCAGGCTGGTCTTGAACTCCTGAGCTCAAGCAATCCACCTGCCTTTACCTCCCAGAGTGCTAGGATTACAGGTGTGAGCCACCACACCTGCCCCACCAGAGCTTTGAGGGAGAATGGATTCTTAAGGTGAACCATAAAGGATGGATCGAATTTGGCTATATGGCTTTGTCAGGCAAGAACGTTTGTGTAATTGCATGTGGAAGGATGTTTAATTGCATATGCAAGGTTACTAATGTCTGGAATGTTTATTAGGGAACAGTTAAAAATGGAAAATTAATTGAAAATTCATATTTGTGTCTGTTGGGGATGGAGTGTAAACTCTAGATAGGTAGTTTGGACTTTATAGGTAGTTAGGGGTTTTGAAGGTTTTTGAGTAGGACTGAGTGGAAGTGCCCACTAGACTATAATAAACTGCATGGGGGCAGGTCCTGCGTCTGACTTTTGTCCATCATTGTAATTCCAGGACCAGCATAATTCTTGGCACTTTCTGAATAAATTAATAGATTAATGAATGTGATAGAAATCTGTGTAAAGATTAGCATTCTAGCACCATTGTTTGCTAGGAGGCCTTCCCAGTGTCCTAGATGACACAGAAAGCATGCTGTTGTTATGTCATACTTTGAAAGAGAGTGTGTGGCCAGATTTGAAAGATTTTCTGAGTGCATTGATTTCTTTAGTTGCATATTGAAAAGACAGTGATACAATTTTGTTCTTCTTTTGTAGTGTCTTATTTTTTTAATAGTCTATAGTTTAATTTTTAAAATGGAAATTGAAAATTCTACTTACAATTGATTGAATAATTTTTCATAAATTACTTTTATTTGTGTAGTAGATAGTAGTTTGGGCATTTTGCAAAAAATTTGTATTGTAATTGTCCTGTAGAATAGATGGCTGTGGAAGAGTACTGTTTATTGGTGCTTAATGATATTTATATGTCAGGATCCTTGTTAACTTACAAATACATCAGGACTTGAATGACCTTGGCTATCCTACATATGTTATATAGATTGCTAGACCAACACTAAAGTTGATATTTGCTTCATGGAAGTGATTAGTAAGGTTGCTTGACAGAGGCACTACTGAGAAAGTCCTGAGTGTGTGTTTTACTGTAGAATCAAATTGGTACCTTTCAGTGAGCTTTCTGTCACTCTGAAAACCTGAATTAATTACTAGTTTTTAAAATATCATGGCTATAGACTATATGATAAAATGGGATAGTAAGAATATGATTTAGGTGAATATTTTCAATGAAATCTTTAGTAGACAGTATACAACTTTTGTTCAGTTGTTATGAAGATGGTCTTTTGGTTACATCCGCTTTCTAAATATTTAAGATAACAGGGCAGTACATTGTTAATACTGTAATTTTAAAATATTATTTTTCTAAGACTTTTAACAAAGTAGATCTGTCCCCTCCAAAGATGATTGCAGACCCACTCACACATATACCTAGGGTTGCTTGGATTCCCTGTATTAGTTGAAATTTGGTTTTACAGCGTATGAAATGCTGCCCTGTCTTGCAGAGGATGCTCCCAGAGTCCTCACACAGTAGTGAGTGAGGCAGACTTTCTTGGTCAAAAACCATTGCTCATTCTCTTTTTCCACTCAACAGAAGTATAGTCATAGATTGTGTATTACTGCCTATTCATTCTCACATTCAAAATGGAACAGAGATGGGGAAGAAATTTATTCTTTTGTTGTCTTTTATCTTTGGAAAGGTGGAGATCATAGAATGGTAAGTAAACTAAAAATAAGGGATTGAGCATTCACTTAATTCCTCTTTTTATTACGTGTGCCATCGTAGACAAGAAGACATTTACATTTGTCTTAACATCATTAGTAATATGGGAATTACATCTTTATTTTATGAAACACACATAGATTTAAATGTTGCGTAAATGCGTTCTATAGTCATATTTTACCTTAAATGACTTTCATTGTCAAAATATTTAAATCTTCATGAATTTAGATGCTCAATAAGGGTATAATTTTCATTTTATAGTTTTGTCCACAGTTTTTACCTGTTGATAAAATTTGAATTCTCTTCCATCTCGCGTTGTGTATAGTCTTAGTTAAATCATACATAGACATTTGAGGTTTAAAAATATGGTCTCAAAATTGATCCTTTTCTGGCTTGGGCTATGTAAGAATGATTATAATATCTTATGCCTTTGCTCTTAAAGTTATTTTAGAATAAAAAAATTGTGTTCTAGGCCAGATGTGGTGGTTCATGTCTATAAAATCTAGCACTCTGGGAGGCTGAGGCGGGTGGATAGCATGAGCTCACAAGTTTGAGATCATCCTGAGCAAAAGCATGACCCAGTCTCTACTAAAAAAAAAAACAAAAAACAAAACTGAGGCAAGAACATCACTTGAGCCCAAGAGTTGGAGGTTACTGTGAGCTATGATGATACTATACCCAGGGCGACAGCTTGAGACTCTGTCTCAGAAAAAGAAAAAAAAAATTTTTTTTTTTGCAGTTTTTGGCCAGGACTGGGTTTGAACCCGTCACCTCTGGCATATGGGGCTGGTGCTCTACTCCTTTGAGCCACAGGCACTGCCCAAGAAAAAAAAATTTAATAGGGATTGTAATCTAATCCTGTAAAAATTACAGTTTATGATTCTTTTAATTATCAATTGACCAGAGAATTTTTGAATTTGTTATTAGTATCACATATACAGAATTAGCAAGAGTATTTTGTTGGGCATGGGGGTTCATGTCAGTAGTAATGTGAGCTACTTGGAAGGCTGAAGTGGTGAAGGGGGAGGGGAATCAGTTGAGCACAGAAGTTCAAGACCAGCCTGGGCAACATAGACCCTAATTATCAAGGATTACTACTTCACATTCATTCTTGGTGCCATAATAAACCCAATATCCTTTTCCCTATTTTTTTTTATTTGTAGAATAATTTCTTGTGCTTACTGTACCTAACTTTACAGTAGCAATACACTAAGAATGAATGATGGTTTGAGTTATATGTTGAAAACTAGGAACAGATAATAATCAGATTATTTATGGTTTTGTTCTTATGTGTTAGGCATCATGGTAGGTGCTTGATGCACAATCTTACGATGCAAAGAGATTTGGATTTATTCTTTCTTTCTGAATCTTAATTTAAATGATTTAGGCAATACTTCAAGATTCTGCCAATTATTTTTTTGTACCTTCTTATGTCTTTTTTGTGTTTTTTCACTTTAATGTGTGGGATAGAGTTAGTGGTTATGAAAATAAGTGATAGTTTTTACCGTATTGAGACTGTTAATTTAACTAGTTGAACACTAGAGGGATGGCTGAGCAATCACTGACTTTTAGTTGAGATGCTTTATTTAAATAGCAGAACCACACAGTTTTCTTTACCTTTTTAATTTTCATGATTAAGTATTGTGTCTAAATATTTACCTGGTAACTTTTATTTGGTTAATTAATTCTCAGGTGCATAGACTATAAAGTTTAGCCTCTCTCCATGTAGGTATCTGAAAGCGAAAAACCATTGGTTGTTTATATCCTCTTTTAGAACTCAGTCTATGTATTTTGATGCTAAGAGAAGTGGGAACCTAGCATTTGGCTAGACAAATAAAAGTTTTCTCTGGGAAATCTCTGAGTGGAAGGCAATACAGTTTGGATGAAGTAAATATTCATTGAAGCAGTAATTCGTACTATCATTTTAGGGGGATTTTAATGAATTCTATGATTATCTGATGTGTATTTTGTAAAAAAAAAAAAAAAAACCAGTCATTTTATAATGATACTAACGGAGCTTGAGCTAATTTGTTACAGCTTTAGTAACAAATAATTAGCAAATAATTTTGCCATTTTACTCTTAAGAACTAGCAGTTGAATTTAATTTGCTAAGAACATTAAACAGTTGTACTTCAGGCATTAAAATCTTGAACATTTATTAAACTTTCTTGAATTTTGGCATTAACATTTTGCTCTCAAAATAATTTTGCCTTGGAAATGCTGTAATTATAAGTTACAAAAGTTATAATTAATATGTATACCATAAATGAATGCCTCTGAAAGTTAGGTTTGCTGGTTACTTAGGGATTTTAATAGAGGCTGCATTATGGACATAAAAATGATTTAATATTTATATTCATTACACCTCTTTGTAAAGAAGTCCTAAAGATTGCTTAAAGGTTAATGAAAAGAATGAATTGGGTATAGAAGTCTTTATTCTCTTCAGACAAAAATTTATTTCTTCACTTTTATATTTGTCTTTCTGATTTAACTTTAGTTTTTCCTAAATAGTTAAAATGCTAGAATACTGATAAAAGTAGGCATCTGCCTTTACCTTTAACAATGTGCTAGGTAGGTTTTGGTTCTTAATGTCATGGAAATGTACACTAATGACATAAATGTTATTTAAATTTAATTTTTTTTTTTTGAGACAGAGTCTTACTATGTCACCCTTGGTGGAGTGCTGTTGGTCACAGCAACCTCAAACTCTTGGGCTTAAGTGATTCTCTTGCCTCAGCCTCCCAAGTAGCTGGGACTACAGGCACCTGCCACGATGCCTGGCTATTTTTTTCATTGTAATTGTCATTGTTATTTGGCAGGCCGGGGCTGGGTTCGAACCTTCCAGCCCCATTGTATGTGGCTAGCACCCTAACTGCTGAGCTACAGGTGCCGAGCCTAAATTTAATTCTTGATGTTTGTGAGTAATACTCTTTATTTCATTTTCATTGATTATATGTTTATAAAATTTATTATAAGTTAAAAGTAAGTTCATTTATATATAGGAAAGAGTATTATAAAACCTATCTCTATATTATTTCTAATTGCTTCCAAAATGTTTTGAACTGACTAAAATGATGTATGGAATTGGCTTTTTTTTCTTGATTATCCATCAGTACTTTTTTTTTCTTGTGAGACAGTCTGTTGCTCTGGGTAGAGTCCCATGGCATCATTTTATCTTACAGCAACCTCAATCTCTTGGGCTCACGTGATCATTTTGCCTCAGCCTCCTGAGTAGCTGGGACTACAGGTACCAGTCATGATGCCCAGCTAGTTTTTCTATTTGTAGTAGAGACGGGGTCTCACTCTTGCTCAGACTGGTGAACTCCTGAGTTCAAGCAATCTACCTGTCTCAGCCTCTGAGAGTGCTAGGATTACATACATGAGCCACTGTACATGGCCAGTATTTTTCATTCTGACTTTTAAAGAACTAATGGTATAAATTCTTAACGTATACATTTGTTTAGATCTTTTAAAAATAAAATATGTGTATATATAATATATAGTCAGTTCATTTGTGTTCCTTTTATAAAAGGAAAAGCCTTTAAAGTTATCCTCCATGGACTTCTGGATTTCTGAGAGTAGGGAAATTTTAAGTTTACCAGTAGTTCTAAATGTAGTCAGTGCTTTGGGAAAACTAGCCCTAGAATATTTTACTTCATGTCTTAAATGCTTTGCATAGTGCTGATAAGTCCCCTATTAAATTATAAATTTTTCTGTTGAGTTATTTGGAGCAGAAATTGAAATTGGGAGAGTGTTTTAAAATTTCTTTACTCTTCGCTCAAAAGTCTGATTTTAATGTCATTAAAAAAATGCTTGTTTATTAAGTACTAAACTGTTATCTATATTTTTGGAAGATGCCAAAAAGTACATAGAGTACTTAACTGTGAATTTCATAGGTAGGGTAAATCATGTTGGATATCAAAAGCATGTTTTTCTTATAAATGTTGTCTTGTTGATGTAATTGTTGATATTATAGGAATCTTCGAGTCTGTTTTAAACAGGGTAAAACTAATCTTGACTCTCTTCTCTGTATTTAGAGGGAATAGGAAGTAATTGCCAATGTATTAAGTATTAGATTTAAAGAGACTGTTTTACACACGGAGCTAAGGTTAAGGTTATTGGACACTGTTATGGAAAGCTAGAAAAAATAAACACCTAATTTTATTAGTTCTCTTTCATTCTTTGTTTTTGCTTTTTCAAAAAGTATGACTTGAAGTAAATTTGATCTTTAAATGCCTCTGGTTTAAAATAAAATTCAGTAGTTTCTAATTGGAGAAAGCCTGATTAGATAGTTATCCTCTTGAGTTTCTTTATATTATCAAATCTCTTATACTTGGAGGAGGAGGGGAAGTATAAAATTAAGTTCAACAAGTACATGTTGAGTGCTGGGCACTGTGCTTGTGTGGGGCAAGCCCTCGTAAGTGACTTCCAGGAGATTGAAGTATGTAATTACAGTAGCACCTCTGTAAGTTGATGATTCAAGGGACTGTAACAAAACTGGCCAACATACAGAGGTGGCCTGCATGGGGAGCTAGCTGTACTGTACAGATACGTACATGTGATGTATGTCTGACCTATGAAAATTAGGTCAATTTAAGGAGGTGGTTCAGGTAGGGGGATGGTCAACTATGAAGGTCTACTGTAGTGGCTCATTTTTCCCCCAGAAACTTAATTAATAAATTTTGAATTTAGGACACCTTACACTTTGGTGCTTGTGAGGTGTTGGTGTATTCTGTATACAGTGCCTTTTATTTTTTTTT
>NW_003852433.1:11981454-11998229 GCF_000181295.1 Otolemur garnettii
GGGATTTGAACCCGCCACCTTAGGTGTACATGGCTGGCGCCTTAGCCGGTTGAGCTATAGGCGCCGAGCCTGGAGAAGTACTTTTGCTCTGTTTATATTTTGCCTCTTCCAAGGTCTTGTTCCTTCTGCTACATCAGGGATTTGTTTCTTCAGTTTAGAATATTTAGCTGACCTAAGTTTCTTGAATTCTGTCTTTTTTGTTGTTGTTGTTGAGACAGAGTCTCACTCTGTCACGCTAGGTAGAGTGCTGTGGCTCATCATAGCTCATAGCAACCTCAAACTTTTGGGTTCAAGAGATCCTCTTTCCTCAGCCATTCCCATAGCTGGGACTACAGGTACCTGCTATGAGGCCAGTTTTTCTGTTTTTAAGTAGAGATGGTGTCTCACTCTTCCTCAGGCTCGTGCTCGCGTATGCTCTCTCTCTCTTTCTCTCTCCCACACTTTCTGTTCCATTCCCACACAGGTTATTATGCAACCTCTTGGTCATGCTCACATGTCATGCTGTCTTTTCTGGGTAGTGAATAACTGTCACAGGGAAGAGCACACATTTCAACACAATTGAGTTAAGATCTTCAGTTAATATTCTATCAAGCAAACGGGAAAGACTTCCTAATTTATCATCAAATCATAAAAATGTCAAAGTATTAGGGTGGCGCCTGTGGCTCAAAGGAGTAGGGTGCCAGCCCCATATACTGGAGGTGGCAGGTTCAAACCCGACCCCGGCAAAAAAATAAAAAAAAAAAAACTGCAAAAATGTCAAAGTATTAAGGCTTTCTTCTTTGAGTTGAAGACAGTGGATTTTTGCATAGTGTTCTCTGTCCTCAATATTAACTTTGCTGCCATATATTACTGTGGAGTGGTTTACCTTGATACCAGATTTTCTTGCTAGTTAGATACATCTTTGTTGGAGATTTTCAGTTTCAAATCAGACAGAGTTGTTCTTCGCTGCAGTAACTATTTCTCCAATCAAATTTGTCTTGATGAGCCCTACATTGTCTGGTACATTGAATAGAATGTTTTTGAGTATGGAATAGAGAGAATGGATATTCAATACCTGGCATGGCTTCATGTTTTTATGTTTACCAGTAAAGTGATCTTTCACAGTTTTTTTCAACAGCCAGTACATATTAAATACCATGGTGTTTTCCATGAGCAGCCATTGCAGTGTTTTTCACTTTTCCCACCTACTTTAAGAACTTTACATAGCTTTCTTCCGGAAGCATCTCTGTCCCCTTCTTTCCTGAGTCAAATGTTGATTCTTGAAGATTTAGATGTTAATAGGAATGATGACTATCAGTAACAGTGTATACTCTACTTGTCATAGGAACCATAACAAAGGTTCAGTTAAAGTGTTATGGGCATTGGAAAGAGTAGAGGTGACTTGTAGTTACCAGCTCTTTTAAAAAAGTGGTATTTAAAGTGATGCTTCATAGAATGAATTGGAACATGTTGGTTTCAGGGGCAGGAGATAGGAAAGATCATCTGGTAAAAGTGTAGTTTCAGGGCAAAGGCACAGTGGAGAAGTACAGGTCATAGCTAGAATTTCAGTTTGACTGTTCAGAAGGGTGTAATAAAGAGAAGAGGAAGAAATAAGTTTGAAATAATAATTTTAAGTCAGGGGATGTTGAATACTGTCTTTTTTTTTTTGGAGACAGAGTTTCACTTTGTTGCTCTGGGTAGAGGGCCCTGGCGTCATAGCCCACAGCAATCTCAAACTCTTGGGTTTAAGCAATTCTCTTGCCTCAGTGTCCTAAGTAGTTGAGACTACAGGTGTCCGCCAGAATGACCGGCTAATTTTAGACACGAAATCTCACTTTGGCTCAGGCTGGTCTCAAACTCAAGAGCTCATGTGATCCACCTGCCTCAGCCTCCCAGTGTCCTGGGATTACAGGTGTGAGCCACTGTGTCTGGCCTTGAATACTGTCTTAATGCATTACTATTGTTCAAAGATCAGTGATTTTCAACTGGTGGTGTGCCGCAAAAATTTTTAAAGATCATTAAATTATTTTGAAGAGAAGTTCAAAGCACAGTAAGTATATTCCTTTTTTACTCTTTTGTTTTGAACAGCATAATTTAAGTGTATCACAGGAGTTTATAGGTTCAAGTGTGCTATGATATAAAAAAGGTTGAAAAACCTTGCAGTAGACCAGTAGAGGGATCTTTAGACCATTAGAGGAATCTTTTGAGAGTTTTGAGCAGAGAATTATGTGGATAGTTCAGAGGAGTAAGATGGGCTACAATACCTTAAATAAACATGGCCAGAGAAGTTGGTGGTACAGAGGAATATTAGGAGCTTATTCCAATATTCTTGGTGAGATAAAATGAGGGCCATTAAATTGCTATTTTGTGTATTTTTAATCACATTTGGTTTTGTGATCTTTAAATATGGAACTTTTGTGTGAGAGGAGAGTTTCAAGTCACTGGTATCAAAATTAATCAACTGAAGTGTAGGGAAAGGGGCTTCGTGGATGCATTTTATTCACTAAACGCACACTGAACAAATACTCTTTCCTAGCTAGTGTGCTAGGCATTGTGGATCTGAAAGTAAATATATGAATGATCTCATCACTTTAGATTTTTGTATTTGGGGAAAATAGGAGAAATGAAATTGGATTCTGAGTAACTCCATGTGCTCAGGGTGTACAAACCTGTTTTCCTACAGTGAATGTGATAGAAAAGGGAACAAGTTAATAGAGATTGCTTGAGGCTGGAAAGGTAGGGAGATAGGAACCACATTGTGTGGCTTAATCTCTTGACTTAGACAATGGATGAAAGCCTTTGAAGGTTATATGGAATGTATGGTAACAGATTTCTCCAAGACAGATGAGAAAAATAGCTTATAATATACTTTCTTCCCTTCTGAAAAAAAAGACATTAGGGATGTTCAGTTAACAAAAGTATTGATTATATTTTTAGACTACTTCATTTGTGGGTGAAAAAACACAAAGATAATATTACAATGTGCTAGATTATTGAATAACTAAAGCTAGGTTACTCAGAGTAACTAAAGCAGAAATATAATATTTTTTAAACACTCCCTCTCCAAAACACGCCTCTTTATTGGAATATTAAGAAAGAATTAACATAGTCTGGTAGTTTAATTTATGTATATATAATAATATCCTTCGAAATTTTAGTGTAGATTTTGATTAATTAATTAAATTAAGGGTGCCCTGAATGTTGGGACATATTACCAAGGATTTTATGGTGGAGTGAGACATGATTGATGGGCTTACATTTTTATATAGGATGACCTGAATTTAGTTTATCAGTCCAATAAAAATATATATCTGTGAGGCAGTAAAGATTATTATGTTTGAGTATTTTTTTTTGGGGGGGGGGTGATAAAGTAGTGCAAAGTTAACTAAATACGCTTATGGCCATTTGATAGAAATTGCAAGAGTTAGGTAAGAGTTTTTGATTATAACCTAGACTGGACTGTTTGCTTTTGAGCATGTTGAATGAAGTGATTTTGTGTCAGTCATTCTTATTCCTAAGTTGTTTGAAGGAAATCAATAGGAAAAAAGCTGTCATTGAAAATTATGTTTTCCTTAGGCATTGCTGGTACCCACATGGGAAGAAATATTTTTATTTTTTATATTTTATCTAAATTTTAGATAAAGATAGTATTGAAATTTTGATTTTGTGTTGGTTAGATTTTTGGTTTGTATTTTAAAAATCGCCTCATATCTTAGAGAAATAGGTGCTCTGAAGCTTTTCTTTTCTTTTGCAGTTTTTGGCCAGGGTCAGGTTTGAACCCACCACCTCCAGTATATGGGGCTGGCACCCTGCTTCTTTAAGCCACAGGCACTACCCTGAAGCTTTTCTTTTTTTAATTCTTTAACCCTTTGACAGTCTAAGGGAAGAGAGAATGTTTCTTGGTAGTTCCAGTTTCATTAAATGGCTCTTGACTTTTAAGAACTGAGGTTACTGCTTAACAAGATGAGTCAGATGGTCTAACAGTTTAGAGTTTTTTGTTATGACTACAACATATTGGCAGGAGAATATTTATAGTTATCATTTAACCTGCCTTGTTCATTAAAAAGAAGAAAAGTTTTAGGACTTTGTATCCAGTGGAATTGTTTACATGACTAAGGAATTACTTCTGCGACTTATTATACTTGAAGACCTTTCAGGTCTCTCCCCTCTTTCAAGGGGTATATGTGTATATATGTTTATAGGGAAATCTAGAAAAGGTAGATGTAATGCTGTGTCAGATATGAACTTTAAATTCTGGGCTGATGGGCAGAGATTTCAGAAAGCATTTCTTGGCTATTTCTAACTGGCAGCTAAGTTATTCTCTACCACATATATGCCCCTTGAAATGATGAAGTATCTCTTACTGTTATTGGTTACGTAAATCAGAAACATACGATTTAGGAATTTGGGAGAGTAAATTACAAAGTGATAAAAATAAAAAAAGAGCTTTTGCACCCTGGAAGAAACTTGCAGAAATTTTAGTGTTATTTTTTACATCAAAATATTCACCCTTTCATATTTGCCTTTACCTTTAATTTGCAGGCAATTCAAAGGTAAAAATTCCTGGGTGGTTTTTTTTTTTTTTTTTTTTTTTTTTTGAGACTTAGTCTCACTTTGTCACCCTGGGTAGAGAACTGTGGGATCATAGCTCATAGCAACCTTAGATTCTTGGGCTAAAGTGATTCTCTTGCCTCAGCCTCCTGAGTGCTGGGACTATAGGCATCCACAACAACGCCCTGCTAGTTTTAGAGATGGGGTCTCCTCTAGCTAAAGTTGGCCTCTGAACTCCTGAGTTTAGGCTATCTGCCTGCCTTGGCCTCCCAGAGTGCTGAATGAGTACAGGCCTGAGCCACCATGCTGGCCCTGATTTGTTTTTATATAGCTAGGAGGGCCCTGCTTCCTTCTGTCCTCCCTCCCTCCCTATCTTCTCCTTCCTTCCCTTCCTTCTTGCTCTCCCCTCATTTCCCACCTCATCACTCCCTCCCTCCTTCCCTGTGAAAAGGGAACTATAAAAGTTTTATCATGCCATGCAAATTATGAGAGCAGTGGGCTTTCATTTACAAATGACTCTTCTTACAGTGTAGGATTTTTTTAGATTCTAGTATTGACACCATAATTAATAGTAGTTTTTTTCTTTTTACAGTAGCCATCTCTGATAGCCACAGCAGCATTCCAGAAGACAATATGCTTGATCTAATGGCAGCATGGCAAGGAGCATAACTCACAATTTTCTGAGATAGTATTGGGATTTTTAGTGTGAGAAGAAAGGTGATAATTATGTGTTACAATTCTTTATGTACTTTTGGCTATAGTTTTGTTGTCAGTGAGGACTATGTATATTTAGAAATCACTTGAGGTTCTTGATAGTATTTTGCTTATGTTGTTTTGTATAATTTGATTATTTGGGCTGAACATATTTGGTTTTGTTTCCTGTACATGTGTTTTGCTCTGACTATAGGTTAAAGTGTTTTTTTGTGTGAGCTACAGGAGATTTAACTTTGAATACCATATAAGGATGGAGAAGCATATTTTATTTAACTTGTTCCATATGTGCTTATTTGTGGAATGATTTTAACTATCTTTAATTGTTTGGACTTTAAAAAAAAACTTTCTGGTTGAAAAGGCCAACTAATAAGAAATACTGTCATAGTATACCCAGAGAAAAGGAAATTGTGGGATTGAATTCTCTGATGCTCAGACGTTTTGGATGATTTCATGTGAAAGAATGTATTATTGTTGAGTAGTCTTTATTCAGATATTAAAATAATATCATTGACCCTTAATCATCTATAAAATTAACTTTATTATTTCTTTCTTTTTTGGCAGTTTTTGGCTGGGGCTGGGTTTGAACCCTCCACCTCCAGCATATGGGGCTGGAGCCCTACTCCTTTGAGCCACAGGCACCGCCCCAAATTAACTTTATTGTTACTAAACAATTATCAGTTTAATCTCATAGGTTTGTTTCTTAGAGGATATTATTTATAAACTAGCATTATGTTTTAATTATGGAAATGTGTTTCTCCCTTAATGTCTGTATGTTGTTGATAGGTTCTTGAGAACTGTGACTTTAAGTGAAATGATTTATAGTAGACATTTGAATACTGTCATTGTTGTTTTCTTCAATTTTTTGTAGTATAAAGTTGATAAGGAAAAAAGAAAGATTTGTTATACATCATTTTGCTTACAGTCAGTTTCCAAAAATCCAAGGATGCTGCTAAGTGAGGACTTAATGTACTATAATATGATTATCTGATAGATTTTTGCTTCCTCAGAGAAAATGTTATATGTATATATACTTTCATTAATATTTCAAAAGCTTTTATCCATTATTTCACCTTATTTCAGTAGTTATTTATTGAACTATAGTGCTATATTTTCATTCTAATATTATTGCCATATGGAAATGTCATCATACTAATTAGAAAATGCTACTTAGCAGAGCCATAGACAACTAAAGTTTAAACTTAATGTAATCAAAGATTAAAATTTGGTATAGGCAGGAGTAAAATGGAGAAGGGGATTTTTTTTAAACTAGGGATGTAGAGGTAGGAAGTTTAGAACTTGTGATGAGAAGTTGCTTTTATTTTTAAAAGAGTTTAAGCAAAATCTTAAAACTTTCTCAGATGTATTTTTCTATCTTTTTGTCAGTTAAAAGTTTTATGCAGTTTTATCTTGCATATTGTTAAAATTATTTCTAACTCCCAAATTCAGCTGATCCAAAGTATAAAGAAAGCAGTTTCAGGGTATGTCTTTTAGTATTTAGGAGCCTTGTAGGGTATAGAGATATCTAGATCTTTCAGATATCTTGAGGTGTATCTTTCTAGAGATCTTGAGGTATAGCTCTAGAATCTTGTGTGTGTGTTTGTATGTTCCCCCCCTTTTGAGTTCATGCCTCTTTAAGACAGATTCAGCCACCCTTCTAACTTAAAGGTACATTTTGTTGGCAAAACTGCCTTTAACAATAAAATATCAGGGGCTTTGACTCTCAAGTAGCACTATTCATTGTGGTACCCACTTACTACACATGGCTGTTTAAATTAATTAAAATTAATTAAAATTCAGATTCTTGGTCTCATGATACGTTTCTGGCACTTACTGCACACCGCTGCCCTGTTGGATTATATGTAGATACACGTCATTTTCATAACTCCTGAAAGTTTGGTTGAAAAGTGCCGGTCTAGGTTTTAGCAATGGTTAGAAATGACCGATAGGCTGATTTGGGTGCCATCTTAAGAAAGAGGCACTAAAGGTTTTCTAACAGAAGATCACTAAGCAGTAATTGGGTAGGAAGTTTTTTTCTTCTGGTTGAGGGCATAATTAGAGTGTCACACACTTTCTCCAAGTCCTCCTGCCATCCCTGTCCTCTTCCTTTTTCTCTCTTCTTTTTCTTTCTTCCTTTTTGAGATGGTGGTAAATTGATTTATTATGGTGGGCTACTAGTTTTCTTGATGATTTTCCTAGGCTTTTCAAGTTGACAGCTTTAGGTGGTAGACCATGAGAGAGTGCTTTTCAACATTTCCTCATGAGCTTTCATTTATAAATGCTGCTCCACTTACATTAGCTTTATTTAGAAGATTCTTTATTCATTATCATGGCAGTTTACTATTTACATGTTTTCCCTGAAGTTCAGGCAGGGTTTGTGGAGGCTTATTTTGGTACATTTCTGATTATGTGCTAAAATAAGTGTGATAGATTAATTGTGCTAATTTTGGATTTTAGAATCTTTGGGTACTTTTGTTTAGTAGTTTGTATAATTGATGTAAGTACTATACAGAGCATAAGTATTTTCCCCAAAGGATATGTGATTAGATTGTGGGCCTCTACAATACCACTACAGAAATGTTTGTTGGCTACCCTCTAAAGCAGCAGTTTTCAACCTGTGGGTTGCGACCCCTTTTTAACAATGAAAATACATTGTGGCATTAGGAAGGTTGAGAACCACTGCTCTAAAGGTTGCTTTTGGGTCTGTAACTTTTTTATTTTATTTTGGGGAGATATTAAAAAGAAATTTTAGGAGATATGATATATATTCCTTGAAATAAGGCAGTTCATTCAACAAACGTTTATTAATTGCTCTCAGAGTTTTGAGAAAACTAACAGTTTTATTCAAACCATTTGCTTAGAGTTTTTCTAATTTCCTGTAGGAATGTTAGTGTGGCAGTATTTCAAAGCAGTTAACTTTCCTTGAATGTAGATCCAGATATGTAATCCAATTTATAGTTTATCCTGAAATGATTTCACTGAAGATTCTGATCCTTTGAACATAGTCTAGAGCAGGGGTCCTCAAACTTTTTAAACAGGGGCCCTTTCACTCTTCCTCAGACTGTTGGAGGGCTGGACTGCGGACCCTGGGACGAGTCAGCTGCTAAGCAGGACAGGCAGCAGTGGCAAAAACACCCGGTGGGCTGGATAAATGTCCTACGCGGGCTGCATGTGGCCCGTGGGCTGTGGTTTGAGGACGCTTGGTCTAGAGAATGTCTGTGTGCTATCATAGTGATTAAAAATCATTTCAAGGTACCTCTGCTTTACCATACTTGTAAAACTTACTCTTTAGAATAATACTGCCCGCTCACTTCCCACAGTGCCACATCTCCTGTCATATGTAAGTGCTTCTCATATCATGCGATGGGAAGTGGGGGCAGCTGAATTTGTCTTGAACTGTTTTTCCTTAAATTGGCTTAGTCTAGTTTGTGGCAATTAAATGTCCAAAATGTTAGAAAAATGGTTAATGCTTTTAGAAATTTTAGAAGAAAATTTCAGGAGGAAGCCTAATTTTGGTTTTAAATTGTTATTAAATCTTACTAGAATTAAGAACCTAGAATAGAGTAGGATCACTTGAAATCTTCTGGGGTTTCCACAGTTTGAAGGCTCAATATCATTTAAGGAAGTATCATGGTTTTATTTTGGCTTTGGTACTGTGTAAGTAGGTCTGGAACAGATCTCACTGTGGTAGGTTAGGCCTTAATAGTTATCTGACCACTCCCTCAGCAGTCAATAGGAAGCAATAAGGAATAATAAGAAAAATGCTTAGAAGGAAAGCATGGTAGGGAGTAGATGGGTTAGAGTCATGATTTTTGAGGTGGTATTTCAGGAAAATGTGGAGTGGTGATGGTTAGCTGAACAAGCCTTTCCTCTCTGGAAAGGTCCAGAGAGTTGATAATGTGGCAAAAAGTAATATTTGTCCTTTTATTTTTATTTTATTTTATTATTTTTGTTGAGACAGAGTCTTACCCTGTGCCCTGGGTAGAGTGCTGTGATGACATCATAGCTCACAGTAACCTCAAGCTCTTGAGCTCAAGAGATCTCCTTGGCCTCAGCTTCCCGAGTAGCTGGAACTATAGGCATGTGCTACTATGCCTGGCTAGTTTTTCTATTTTTCAGTAGAGATGACAGGGTTTTGCTTTTCCTCAGGCTGATCCCAAACTCCTGAGCTCAGGCGATCCACCCACCTCAGCCTCCCAGAATGTTAGGATTACAGGCATGAGCCACTGTTCCTGGCCAATAGTTGTGTTTTTAAAGAAACAAAGCCGTGAAGCTCTAGCATGTATGATTTTTCTGGGGCCAATTTAAAAAAGTTTCCTCAGTATGGCCTTAACAGTTTTCATTTAAACTAAAGTAGAAATTCTACTTTAGTAGAATTCAACAAACCTCTAGCACGTTTGATTTTTCTGGAGCCAATTTAAAAATGTTTCCTCAGTATGGCCTTGAGAGTTCTCATTTAAACTAAAGTAGAAATTCTGTAAGGATGTTGAATGTGGAGGTATATAGCTCCTTGGTTTGTAGTTTTTCCTTAGAAATCAAACATTAAAGCCAACAACCCTCTGTGTAACATACTTGCAGTTTTTAAAGTCTAGTAATGGGTACAAAAGTCATTACTGGTAATGGGCACAAAAGATTGGAAATTTTAAAGACCATTAAGCTCTGAGCAATCTTCACAATTGACTTGGGTGGGGGGAGGCTTTAACATTTAAATTTTTGTATCATAACCTTTTTTTTTTTTTTTGAAACTCTCAAGCTGTGACCCTGAGCCTTGGTGTCATAGCTCATAGCAACCTCTGACTCTTAGGGCTCAAGTGATTTTTTTGCCTCAGTTTTTATATTTTTAGTAGAGACAGGGGTCCCACTTTTGCTCTAGCTGGTCTTGAACTCCTGAGCTTAAGTAATCCATGCACTTTGGCTTTCCTGAGTGCTAGGATTATAGGCGTGAGTCACTGTGCCCGGCCACATATCATAACTTTTAATCAAGTAATGCTATTTTATTTTTTTTTGATATGCAGACTATTTCTCTTTATACAGAATATTTGAATTAATTTTGCCCCCTTTTGCTTATGTTTACAATAGTTGACTCTTTTGAGTTATCAAAATAAGTGTGATTTGAATAGCATTTTAAGAAAGATTTTCAAAGAAATGTGTCCACACTAACTTTACTTTATGGAGTTATAGTTAATTGTTTCTCCAAAGATGACTTGTGAATTTTTATTTTTGAATAGTATTGTAAACACATGGTTTTAAACATATTGGGTTTGAATTTATTGTAGTTTTTTTTTTTTTTTTTTAATGTTTGAAATTTCATTTCTTTGGTCCATGGAGGCCTATTCAAGTGGCTTCTCAGTCCTTTTGACATGACTGTGAGTGGTCACTGATAGAACCCTTACTTTTTTTGGTATGACAAGATATTCTAAGTTTATCTTGAACATTTTATGCTCCTGATCACTCATTTTACTAAGGCATTATAGTTCTTTTAATTGGGGCATAGTATTTAGAGACCACAATTTGAGCACTGGGGATTCTGATTGCTACTAACTTAGTCATTGTTTCTAGGCCTTTTCAGTAAATAGACCTAGATACATGTCTTTTTTTTCCAAAATATAAAAAACATAGTAATTCATCCTAATACTTGGCAATTCAGGTTTAGGAATATATGATTTTTATCTGTCTGTACCTTCTCTTTTCCTATGCCTTAAGTGCTGGCTCTCAAAATAATTTATTTGCTTTATCCCATGAATAACACTTCCATCAACAACATCATTACCAGAAATGCTAAATTTTTGGTGTTCTTGTCAGTTACCGATAAATACTCAGTATGTTGTTCAATACTGGGATATATTCTGAGAAGTGCATCTTCAGACAATTTCATTGTGTATTTAACACAAACTTAGATGGTACAGCCTATTGTTCCTAGACTATAAATCTGTACAGCATGGTACTGTACTGAATGCTGCAGGCAGTTGTAACACAGGGGAAATACTTATGTATCTAAATGCAGAAAAGGTACAGTAAAAATAGTTTTGTTTGTTTGTTTGTTTTTGTTTTTTAGATAGAATCTTACTTTATTGCCTTGGGTAGAGTGCTGTGGCATCACAGCTCACAGGCTCACAGCAACCTCAAACTCTTGGGCATAAGCAATTCTCTTGCTTCAGCCTTCCAAGTAGTTGGGACTATAGGCACCCACCACAATGCCTGGCTATTTTTTAGAGACGAAGTCCTGCTCTGGCTCAGGCTGGTCTTGAACCTGTGAACTCAGGCAATGTACCCACCTCGGCCTCCCAGAGTGCTAGGATTATAGGCATGAGCCACTGCACTTGGCTAAAAATATAGTTTTATATCATAAGGGACTGTCAAATAGTATGTGGTCCATCTGATGACCGAAATGTCATGTGACACATGACTTGTTTCTGTGTTTTTTACAGGTTTTATTTGCTCTTAGTATATATTCCGTTAAAAATGTGCCCTTACCCACTGTACTTTAAAGTTGCTCTGAATAATTCCTCTCATGGTTTTGTCACCAACTGTTTATACAACAAGGTAAATTTCTTTCATTTCACTTTTGATTTTTATGGGTTTTATATAAAAAAAATTTATCTGATTCCAAAATCAAATCTACAGAACAAGGCATATATGAAGAAGTCTAGCAAGAACATGTATTTTCTTTCCTACCTTGGTAAACAGTGATCTCTATAGAGGATACAGATTTACTTTTGTGTTTTGTCTTCTTCTAGGATATTTAAATAGGAATAGATACATGGTTGCAAATCAGTGTTTCAGTAACTTTTTAATGCTTTGTATCCCCAGAAAACTGGCAGTAAGAGAGAAAGAGTGTGTTTGAAAAAAAAGGCTACTTGCCATTTTCCAAAAGATGGTCCTTTAAATTTTACATATAGTTACAGGCTTTTTCCATTTCTGTAGGTTTTCTTCATCCTTCTTCACTGATAGATGCTCATTCCTGAGACTGATGATGTCTTGAATGTATTGGTGTAGATACAGTTACTTCTGTCTTGTGCTAAGAGGAAGCATCATTATTCTACTGTTCAAGTGGTATAGCTTGGCTCTGTTAGCTTGTACTTAAGGTAATGTTTTAGATGTTCCTTTTGGTTGACAACATTTTAAATGTAATAATACCTAAGTATCTCTTTATCTGGTGAAGTGACTCCCCACGAGTATAGTAGATTTCTTAATTTTGTCTAATTTATCACTGCTGTTTGAAGTTTTATGGTTTTTATACACATAAAACAAAAAATTAAGTATTTCCTTATGCAGTGTATTTTAAGTTTTTTAAAGAAGAAAACATTGCGCTTATATTAAATGTATTTTTATGTGGGATTTAATATATGTGGTTATGATTATCCCAGTGCTGAAGTTTTTATTTCCTGAAAACATGAATTGTTACGACTTTTTTAGACTCTAGGAATGGTAGAGATGGATTTGCATGAAAGGATTTTAAAATAATTAGAGTCAGTCTTGAGTGGATGAGATTGATGGCCGTTTATCAGAATTCACCTATTTTTCTAATTGTTTGTTCTCATTTTATTCTTAATGCTCTGGTAGCTCAGGTGTGGGCCAAAAAAAGCAGGGAGGAAGGTACCTGAAGTAGGAGAGTCTAGGAAAAGGAGTCAGCATTTCTTTAAAAAGACTTTTATGGTAGAACGGTTGAGAGGGGGACAAGGAAGGAATATTGCAGTGAAGAGCACATGTCTTTTTTTTCGTGAGACAGAGTCTCACTCTTTTGCCCTGGGTAGAGTGTTGTGGTGTCATAGTTCACAGCAACCTCAAACTCCTGGGCTTAAGGGTTCTTTTTACCTCGGTCTCCCAAATAGCTGGGACTAGAGGTGCCTGCCACAATATCCAGCTGAGTTTTCTATTTTTAATAGAGATGGAGTCTTATTCAGGCTGAACTCCTGAGCTTAAGCAATCTACCTGCCGTGGCTTCTCAGAGTGCTAAGATTATAGGCGTGAGCCAACACGTCCTGCCAAGAGCCCATGTCTTTCTCCCAAGTAGCTGTTGAGAAGAGGACTAGTTACAGTTGAGTGTCCCTGAGTGAAAAGAAACTAGGAAGAAAGAAGTAAATAAGGACCATATAGGAAAAAAAGCTTTTTACAGTATATCTTTTTGAAGTACCATCTCATTTTCCATGTATTATCTGTATACATATTTAACTGATGTTTTGAAGTGCTCCTTAAATCAGAACTCTAGAACAAATGGATGAAGATAAAATAGGACCAGGCACAGGCTTATGTCTATAAACCTAGCACTTTGGAAAGCCAAGACTGAAGAATGGCTTGAGGTCAAGAGCTCAAGATCAGCCTGAGCAAGAATGAGATCCTTTTTCTACAAAAAAATAGAAAAATTAACCAAGTGTGGTAGCATGCGTCACACTTGAGGTGGAAGGATTGCTTAAGCCCAGGAGTTTGAGGCTGCAGTGAGCTGTGATGTTGTCACTGCACTGTAGCGAGATCCTGTCTCAAAGGAAAAAAAAGAAAAATAAAATCTGACCCCTCTCTCTCTCTTTCCTGGTAGATAACTTTGCATTTTCCATCACTCTTTTCTGAGTTCTTAGGCTTTGGCAGCAATATGAAGATCAACCTGTGTGTCCCAGAAGGCCAACCACCTGAGTAATTATATTAAGTAGGAGGCAGTGTGCAGTGGGAGGAAAGGGTTATTAACTTCCACTCATTGTTAGGAATCATGAGAAGAAATAGTGAAGAAAGTAGTATTTGTTAGAGAATGCTCATTGTGATCAATGCTTTTTTTTTTAGTGGCAGTATTTTGCAATTCTTTCACATAAACCATTTCATAAATTCCGAAAGGAATCACTCCCTATTCTTTGCCAATTTTGAACTCTGGCTGGGGTAGTTTATGGAAGTAAAACAGCTAACTGAGGTCCACAGATAGGATGAGGAAGTTTTAGGATTAAGGGCAGGAGCCAGGTCTAGGGAATATAGTAGGTCATAGTGAGATAAGGGTAGACCAAAAGAAGACACACAAAGTGGAGAGTGAGATAAAGGATGAACTGGTCTGAACCTGTCACCTCTGGCGTATGGGGCCCGTACCCTACTCCTTTGAGCTACAGGTGCCGCCCTTACATTCTCTTCTTTCTCAAAGTAGACAGATTTCTAGATCATAGTCCATAAAAACTCAATCTCTTTGTGTGCAGAAATTTGGAGTTAGGTTGATTCTTGGAAGTAGATCACTAGATAATTGTGATAGGGCACACCATTGACATTTGGAAGAGATGTATCTCGAAGCCTTCCAAAAGTCCCACTTATGCAAATACCATTATGACATATAATTTTCCTCCATAAAATAACATTTTTGCCCTTGCTGTCCCATTTACCAAATATATTTGTTCACATGGCTTTTCCTTATTTCTTACTAAGCATATGGTTAACTGGTTCATTTCATAAGTCTGACTGATTACCTAATGACTTTCACCCTTGTATTTTTGGAACGTGAGTGGTTCCTTAAACCTTTTATCTTTTACTAGAAGCTGTAGCTGTTGTCTAGTCTTTTATGTTCGTTTTCAGTTGAAAAAAATCTTTTAAAACAATAGCTTCGGGAAAGTTAACTGTGTTTGTGGCATCAAGTAGAGAAAAATAAATATCACCACAAAGTAATTACATTGCACCTACAGAATGTCACAGCTTTAAGGACTATTTCTTTCAACAACATATGCAATTAGTCTTAAGCAGAACTTGTGAAACTAAATTTTACATGGAACACTAAGTATAAAACTGTGACCATTCCTGCTTAAAGATGACATGAAAACGTTTGTTCTGAGGTCTCTGAAACTTGCACAAAACCAGAAGTGTTCAGAGAAATACAGTTTGAAGGCCATTGATTAATCTAGGCCCCCCTCTCTATTTTGCAAAGGAAGAAACTCAGACTAGAAATTCCTGTGTTGATTTCTGTGGAAAACAATCATGAAATAAATTTGAAAATTTCAACAAAGCCCATTCCTCTGCTTTCCCAATATTTAGCTTTAAGCCTTGACAAGAACTGGAATGCTTTTGTAAAAGTTGGTAATTTCTCTTTGAGCTCTCTTTTGCCAGATTTTCTTACCTTCTTGAGAATCTCCTCTAACTTTACATTTACTCCCCAGCCTTTTGTGAAAAGGTACTTTTAGTTTTCATGAAGCGTTAAAATTGCCTTATTGAGCAGGACTTGAATCTGTGGAAAGATGCTGACCATGAAAAACCCCAGAGGCTGGGGGCAGAGAGGTTAGAGGTTGGTGGTTCTTAGGGAGATTAGGGGTTCCAGATTGGGGATTCCTTGTGTATCACAGCCACAGGCAGTTTAGAAATGAATAAGCTAAGGCAGCAGCAGTGAAGTAAATTGCTTAAAGTTATACAGCTTGTTAGTGGCAGAGTCAGAATTGCAACCAGATCTGCACTTTTTCAAACATTTCCTTTGTCCTTTTTTGCCTCCACCTGTTGTCTGGATAGCTATAATATTTGAGAAGATACAGTGTTCTGTTTCTCAAATAGGTGACATTTCATCCTTAAGTTTTAGACTTAGGTCTTATAAACTGGTGTTTTTCTTTATCTTTAAAAATATCTTAAGCTCTGTAAAAAGATTGTGCTTTGAATGAGAGTGCTTATATCTGCCAAAATCATTATTGAGATTCTCTAGTCATTTATTTTCTTGAAATTGAAATGAAACTTTCTGAACACAGCCTTACTGAATATGGATTTCAGAACCATAATAATGCTTCTTGCCTCTGCAGATTCTGAATTGATCTGAGTTTGGCAGTGAATTATGTATGTGTTATTTTAGGAATTTTGCACATGCCCTGCTTTAAACCACTGATTATTTTTGTAAAATGCTGTTGTGTGGATTTGGCTCATTCCATTGACGCTGAACTCATCAGATGGCTATATTGTCTTCTAGGAATGTGACTTGAATTGATTAAATGGCATAGGCAGCAACATCTGTTTTGTAAAACTAGTTTAGTTTCCTAAAACTTTAAATTTTCAAATTTATAGCTTACAAATACAATAAAGTATATTTCTTTAATTCTATCAAATTATTTTTGTGGAGATTTGATAGATTTGCTTTAAGCTTATTTTTAATCTATTGTTTTTATAACTTGTTTTCTTATTGTTCATTTTCAAGGAAAAGTCACATTAGCAGTGTTGGATGAGTGGCTCTTAATGTTTTTAGGCCATTCATCCATTTGAGGATCTGCAGAAAATTTGGGATCATTTCCTAGGGAAAAAACACCTATTATGCATATGCACTTAAACCTTTGCATGAAATTGTGGGGAGGTGGAACTCCCTTGTGCAGATCTCCTGAATTCTGTCTCTTGCTATTTGATGTACTTTGCTTTCCCATATGCTTGCTGTTAAATACACTAGTAATGTTGCTACCTATGTACTAAATTGTCTTTCTTCAAACACAGCTTATAGATTTTTACACTATTTGGATCACCATTTTTAAAATAAAATATTTTATGATATTGATATATGTATGTACCATTTTTATTACCCTGTGTTAATTGTCTGTTTTTTTTTTTTTTTT
>NW_003852433.1:11998464-12002123 GCF_000181295.1 Otolemur garnettii
AGGCGCCGAGCCAATTGTCTGTTTTTATTCTTATTCCTCATCCTTGGAATTTCTTTTTTAGTCAAGGAAACATATCCATCTCAGGACTTCTTTATTTATTATCACAACTCTTATTTGGAAACATTTGATAACCAGAACTTATAAATAGTTTTTATGACATTACAATAGACATATACTTGTCTGATTTTGATCTGGTGGTGGTTCTTTCTTCTGCACTTTCTGTGTGCAGTGTTTTCAAATGATATTTTCAATTTGGGTTAGAGTACTTAAAAAAAACATCTGGTGGAGATAGGTTCTCTCATATGCCAAGCTGTGGGGCTCTTTTACTGTACTAGTGGATATTTGGTTGCTTTATTTGTCTTTGTATAGTCACTTTTCTTTTTCTTTTTTGAGACAGAGTCTCACTTTGTTCTTAGGCTCAAGCGATTCTTTTGCCTCAATCTCCCAAGTAGCTGGGACTATAAGTACCTGCCACAACGCCTGGCTGTTTTTAGAGATGAGGTCTTGCTCTGGCTCAGGCTGGTCTCGTACCTATGAGCTAAGACAATCCACCCACCTCAGCCTCCCAAGTGCTGGGATTATAGGTGTGAACCACCATGGCTGGCACTTTTCTTTTACAGTATGGAATCTTGCCTATGGTTTCAGGTCTAGCAAAGGTATTTACTAATTAATCTTGAGGAGGCTGTTTTTTGTAACCTCCTGCCTCTGGGTCTGAACTGTATTTATTTTAAACTCAGAAGATGGGCCCATTTGCCCTCCCCGCCTTGTGTTAAATTATAACAATAGCTATCACAGTATTCCAAATATTTTATAAATAAAGGTACAGTTAGCTATAATTTCCCATTTCCTGTTTGTATGGTGACTGTGGGAGTGACTTTTGGGACACCCTATACTATGTGATGGGGATTTTTAGGATATTATCTCCCATCCCAGCTCTTTATTAAAAAAATTTAACTTGTTGACTAGTATCTTTTAGCTTATTAATTATCTTTAAAACAATTCAAATTTATTGATTTGAAAATCCATTGAAACATAGGAAGAGTACTGTCTTTGAAGGGTGTTTCATATAGACTTGGTGGGTTTCATGCATGGGAACTGTTTGATTATTGTGTGTCTTTCCCTCACGGTGGGCTGTAGTTCATTGAGGAGGAGTATACACACTGTGAATACCCTTCTGGTAGTTCTGTTAACATAGTGCCACAAAATAATTCAACGACACTTTAGCAATTGCTAGTTGAGTGAATTCAGAAGAGTTTTACAATTGAGACTTGAAAGATTAATTTGTTTTCTGTTTTTCTTAATGTTTTAAATTATTTTTGGACCTACAAATGGTCTTTTACTAGTAAGTGTGATAATTTATTATGATTGCAATTAATATCTTGGTTTAGCATCATTAATACAATGTGTGATGAGAAAGGTGGCTATAGTATGATGAATTGTTAACATTATAACCAGTACAAAGGTGCTTTGGAAATGTTGAAGACTTGTGTGGTTACTCTTGCTTTTTTTCCCCTGGTCTACGAAGTACATGCAACACTTAAAAAAGGTAGAGGATTGATGTCACTTTATTAAATCTTGTGTTGGTAGGAGAATTTAATCACATGTATTAATTCTTGTTTGGTAAGAGAATTTAATCACATATGACTTCAGTAATAGGCTTCTTCAAGTGTGCGTATGCCCCACTCCCCCTTTTATTTCAACCATGACAAAGTATTTTGGCTCTCTGCTGATTTAAATTATTTTATCTAGAAAACAGGCTAGCATAGAAAATGCTCATATAACCTTGAACTCAGAATTACTTTCCTGAGGATATATGTCTTCCTCATTGATGCTATTTAGTCTAATAGTTTTAGTTGATTAACTTCTTAAATGTTAGAAGTGTGGTTAGAGTAGCTATATTTCTCTTTAAAATTTTTAAAAAATTATTATAGGTACATATGCGGCAGCATGGGAGAACAAAGTTGAGACAAGATGGTGATATAAGGTCAATGTTACAGCTCTGACCAAAGTAGGAGAAAAAGATAATTTAAAAATAATTTTTTTTTGTCATAGTTCTCTAGTATCTTTTTGTTCCCTTTAACATTTACTAAAAAATTATTGGGTTCTTGGTGTGTGGAAGGAAAAGTAACAGATACGTCATGTTTTGGTTGTCCACCATACGTAAATAAACACTATGCGTGCTATTTTTATTGTTAATAAATTAGCCTATGCTTTCATAGGCATTTTCTGAGTTAACAGTCTCCTATATAAAATATCTTACCTAAGTAAATTTTTGCTTTTATGTGAACATGTTAATTTCTTTTGGCTTTCTATAAAAGAGAATGGATTGCTGGGTGATAGTTATACTCCTTTGATTAAATAATCATAAAGTGTTGCTTTCTAATTTTCATGATTTTTAGCTAGTAGCTGCTGAGTAACTGCTTTTGAAGCAGTTGGAGTTCCTGTTTTTGTTCTTAAAGAACATCTTACTGATGAAAATAGAGTAGTTGTTGTGCTAAATGACTGAAGAATGGACACAGTGATAAAGTAGAGAACAGAGATAGAGTTCCTTATGGCAATGGGCCAAAGGCCTACAGACATTTACAGATAACCTAAGAAAATGTGGTATGTTTCTCGTTCTGCCAGATAACTGCCTGATCTGTGCTTGTTAGTGAAACCAACTCTGCTGTATACACAGTTCCATTTGTGCAGCAAAGCTGCAGGACTGCTGCTGTGCTTTCATCCCCCAGAACTAGGGATTGCTATAGATCTTTAAAAGATTCTCATCAAAATAAGTTATTAATGTAGATATATTGATATACTTTTATATTTTGAAGTTATGTCTACATAACACTAACATTAAAGCACTATTATCAATCTAAGTGCCCCCAAACATATAAAACTTTAACCATCTATGTGTCTTAACCAGTTCTGAACCACCAAAAAGAGAGTTAAAATTTTATAATATAAATGCATCCTAAAACTACATATATTAAATTTAAAGGGAAAGGTTAAGACAGTTTTTTGCTTAAATAAATTATTGTTGGTAGTATTAGCTTTGCTTTTGTTTACATACTTGTTTTTCATTACCAAGTTTTATTATTTGCTGGATATCCTGTTATTTAGTTCTATAATCTACTTTTCTGTTACTCCTCTACCCCTAATCACAGGTTTTATTACCACAATTTTGGAAAGAAAGCACTTGTCAATCTCATACCTCATTTCTCTGGGCATAGAAACTGAATTTTAAGGACTATTGAGCTGTAGCTGAAGACTGGACCAGTCAGACATTTTTGTTATCTGCACCTTGTTCATTCACTCTCCATTTCAGTTTTCCTCTGTGGAAACACCCAGAGAGCCATCAATGGTGTTCTTGGGTAGCATGTATGCTGTACAAATTTTGGTCCTTCAAAGTAAGGTCAAGTTTAAAAAAAACTTGAAAAAACGTAATTTGAAAGCTAGCTTAGATGAGTTACACTAGCATTTTTTTCCTTGCCACTGAAAGTTAGATTATTAGATTATAATTTTCTGTTTGTGTAAGATTTGTTATACTGTTTATGTATCTGGATGTTATATGATTCAGTGTGATAATTTTTTTCTCTTTTCTGATATAAGGTTAATCTCTTCCTGTTGCCTCTCTGCTTGTTCTGAAACTGCTGTTAAATATATATGTGAATCTT
>NW_003852433.1:12002380-12013745 GCF_000181295.1 Otolemur garnettii
GTATGTGGCTGTGCCTTAGCCACTTGAGCCACAGGTGCTGAGCCCATAGTATGTATTTTTAAAAACTCTTTGTCTCTGCAACTTCATGGTTAAAGTCTTCATTATTTTAATTCCTTTTCAATATTTCCAATTTAAACTTTACCCCTCTATTCAATTTTTCATTTTCATTACTTATTTTAAAATTATTTAAAACTTATTTTAAATTAAATTATTCATTTTCAAGCTAATTCTTTTTCAATTTTACCTAGTATTGTTTTACTTGTGCTTGTTTTGTGATTAAATTCCTTTTATAAAAGAAACTTTATACATTTTCTTTTATTTATCTTTCAGGAATTATTAAGCATACTATTTTCAAACTTTCCTGTCTGTCTCTCTCTCTCTCTTTCACTCTCATTTTTGTTCTTTGTAAAAATATTTTTTTCAGAGACAGGATATTAGTTCACTATAGCCTCAAACTCCTGGACTCAAGTGATCCTCACGAATAGCTGGGACTATAGGTATGTACCAACATGCCTACCTAATTTATTTTAAATTTCTTGTAGAGATGAGATCTCATTATGGTGCTCAGACTGATCTCCAACTCTTAGCTTACAGCAGTCCCCCTGGCCTTAGACTCCTAAAGTGCTGAGATCACACATGTGAGCCATTGTACCTGGCCCACACTTTTTTGTTTCTGTTTGTATTGGAAGGGTTTTTATATTTCAGTTGCGGTGCCTTGTAGACTGTCTTTCTCATTTTCTTCATGTCATGGTTCAGTTCGACTGGGAATTTCCCCCACCCTTGACTATCCTTTCTTATCTGGTGGTTTTGCAGATGTTTAACTGGTTTTTACTACTGAGTACCTCCATCCAAAACCAGATCTTAGTTTGGCAGCTCAGGGCATCTCTTTGTAATGGTAGATATACCTTTGTTTTTGTTCTAGTCAGCCAGGTTGTTGGATGATGTGGCTCAGACTCTAGTATTCTCACTTTCCTAGGCACTCGGCTTCTGAGAAGTCATATTTCCTAGAAGGACATACAGCCTCCTTATGCCTAGGTAGCTGTTAGCAGTTCATTTCCAGCCCACTTTCAGCCTTAGTCCCTTATCTCCTTTTATTTCTGTTGCCATAGGACCTGTACTAGACTGCTACTGGTATCCTTAAACTGGAGCCCCACCCGCTCACATCTTCTGTCCATTTTATTGTTAATGTGTTTCTGTTTCATGGTGATACTGGTCTTTTTTTGCTCTCACTTCTTATTTTAAATGTGAGAATGTCTTTAATTTCTCTTCCTATATTTTATCCATACTATGTATTTGGGGAAGGTGGGTTTTTAAAGTAATTTATGATGCTACCTTGATAGAAAATCCTGAGGCTTATGTCTTCCATTATAAGTAAGGTATCTTTTCAAATATAGAATGATTTCCAGCTTTTTTGTAATATTTTAGTCATACCTAATATTTAACACTTGTGGTTTTTCTAAACAATTTTATGAATCTTTTTGTATTCTTCAGTACATACAAATATTTCCCCTTATGCAGTTTAGCCAAAATTTATTTAGCTTTGTTGGGCTTTATACTTCTGCGGTATTTCTGAAAGTGGTTAAGGTGAATTTGATCAAGCGTGAGGATTTGCAAATGAAGTAGTCCTGGATGATTTTTACTCTCCCTGAAATGACTAGGAAATATGCCTGTCCTTAAAAAGAAGTGGGGATGTGGGTATAAGCCGGGTTTCTTTTTTTATTTCCTTTCTTTCCACTTCCTCTTCTCCTTCCCCATCTCTATTGTCATTTATGTCTACCTTTATCAAAAATGGAGATAGAAAAGATTCTGACTGAATAATCTTATTTATGTTCTGGTTATTTGTAGTTTTATAAATTATTAGAGGGCCAGAAAGTTAATTGGAACTTTTAATAATAAACGGCTGGGTATGGTGGCTCACACCTGTAATCCTAACACTCTGGGAGGCCAAGGCAGGTGGATTGCTTGAGCTCAGGAGTTTGAGACCAGCCTAAAACTGAGGCAAGGGGATTGCTTGAACCCGAGAGTTTGATTGAGGTTGCTGTGAGCTATGACGACATGGTACTCTACCATGAGCGACAAATTGAGTCTCAAAAAAAAAAAAATTGAACTGTGTTTTAATGTCTACTTACTAATTACTTAAATTGCTCTAACCAATCATCTTCAAGCCCTAAAGCTTCTCATTGAGTTCACTGTTAAAAGTTTTTCTTATGAGACTTGTCAAGTTATTGGTTTACTTTTTTTTTGAGACAGAGTCTCACTATGTCATCCTTGGTAGAGTGCTGTGGTGTCACAACTCTCAGCAACCACAAATTCTTGGGCTTAAGCCATTCTCTTGCCTCAGCCTCCCACAACGTGCCACAATGCTCAGCTAATGTTGTTGTTGTTGATTAGCAGGCCCTGGCCGGGTTCAACCCTCCGGCCCCAATACATGTGGCCGGCGCCCTAGCCACTGAGCAACAGGCACCGAGCTGATTGGTTTACTTTTGAATTGCATTTTTCCTTTGGATGGAGGCAATTCTTGATCGTCATTCCCACTGTTCCTTGATTTCCTTCTTTTGCTAAGTAGGTATGTGTTTTTTATTTTTCTGTGCTTTTTCCTTTAATTCTGGGAACTCTGATTATTAGGAATTCTTCCTCATATTTATTTTTTGGAAGGGGATTATTGGTGATTAGGAGGAGCTGGTTTTCTTAAGAGGTTCTCTTTTACACTAAATCTTCATCTTGACTAGACCTTTTTTTTTTTTTTTTTTTTTGAGACACTCTCAAGCTGTCCCCCTGGGTAGAGTGCCGTGGCATTACAGCTCACAGCAACCTCCAACTCCTGGGCTCAAGCGAGTCTCCTGCCTCAGCCTCCCAAGTAGCTGGGACCACAGGTGCCTGCCACAACGCCCGGCTATTTTTTGGTTGCAGCCATCATTGTTGTTTGGCGGGTCCGGGCTGGGGATTCGAACCCGCCATTTTAGGTGTACATGGCTGGCGCCTTAGCCCGTTGAGCTATAGGCGACGAGCCCATCTTGACTAGACTTAATGATGTATTTAGGTAAACTGTTTTAGAACTGTTTCTGAAGAAATATTGAAAAAAAATTAGATGGCTCACATTTTAAATTATTTATTTATTTTTGGACACAGAATCTCATTCTGTTTCCCTGGGTAGAGTGCTGTGGCATTATCATAGCTCAGAGCATCCTCAAACTCTTAGGCAGGAGATCCTCTTGCCTCAGCCTCCTGAGTAGCTGGGACTATGGGTGCGTACCATTACTCCAGACTGATTTTTCTATTTGTAGTAGAGATAATGTCTCATTCTTGCTCAGGTTGGTCTTGAACTTCTCAGCTCAAGCAATGTGCACTTGGCTTCCCTGAGTGCTAGAGTTATAGGCTTCAAGTTTATTTCTGAAATAATAATATGTAGCTCTATTCTCAGTTGATATTTGTGTTTATTGAAGTTAAAGTTTAGATATTTTGTTTTTAAGATAAAGCATGGATAATATAGTACTTTTATTACATTGAAAAATATTTTTGATTTTTTTAAAGTTAATAAGTAAGTTTCAAAGTTATTTTTATAAACTTCAGAGTATTACAGATGTTTTTGTTATGTGGTTACTTTTATAATGATTAAGTCACAGCTATAAGTGTATAGTTTTACTTAGCTTCTTGGCATCTGATTATGTTGCTGGCTGTGTTGAACTCTGATCAATGTCTAGTTCTGTGACTGTTTCTATCTTTTATTGATTGTTGAAATTTGAGGTTCTTGAACAATATATCCTTTCATCTTGGCATAGATTAGTATTTTTCCTTTACTTTTTTGCATGAATAGTTATCCTCAAACTACTAAAAAAATGCTTTTAGAAATACAAAATTGGTCCTGTTAGCCATAATATAATTAATTTTTCCTAAATGTTTAGAATTTCTTTTTAGGACTAATAATAGCAGCTGTGATATGACAGTGATTTTATAATTTGTTAATTATGTTATGTAAAATGTAGTACTGGTGAGGAGCCAGTAATGTTACACAGATTATTATTATTTCCTCACTGAAAAACCGCCAGTGAATTCAGTGAATGAGGGAGGAAAGTGACACTATTATTGGCACTCTGAAATTCTGCAGGGACTTACATTGTAGCTAAAATCAACCCTATCTTCTTGCTGTGTTCAAGAGGCTTTTCATTGATTTCTGTTGACAAGAAAAGCCCTTTCTAACTTAGAAAAAAGGCAGTACTCTACAGGCTCTGTCTATTATTAAGATCTTTTAGTAGAAAGTTGCTCTTTCTTTGGGAAGTTTACTGTTAAAGTTAAAGGGAACGCTTAATAGTTTGCATGGTGTTAGATTAAATGGAACACTTGGATCAGCATAGATCCAGATTTAATGAAGGAGATATTCACCTGTATACATCCTCTATGATGAACATACTTATATTTTTTATATTATTGAAATACGATTTTAGGATATACTGTTTTACATTATAAAATAAAAGAAGTATTTCGAAGAAAACCTGATAAATTGAACTTTTTTTGGGAAAGACTGTAAAGCATATGATTAAAATATAACATAAATAAAACAGTATGTGTTCAGCATTGTGGGATAGTTTATAGTCTTGAGGAGAGCAAGCTAAGTGTAATATTCGAAGACATGACATTAGAGTATTATTTATGTGTCAGGCTTTGTTCAGAGCACTTTTTATGTATTGACTCGTTTTAGCATTTTATAATTACTGTTAGGTAGGGACTGTACTATGATTTGCCGTTCATAGACAGAAAACTGAAGCCTGGAGAGGTCACATACAAATGGTGGCGAGGACAGTGAAGCCAGGAGCCCTCCTCTACCCTTTACATGCTCCCAAACCAAGGCATTATATTTTCTGTGAAATCTGACTACTTACGTGGTAGGCTGGAATATGTGAGTTGAGTCACTAAGGCAGTTTTGATTGGTGAAAACAAAAATCCAGGGCAAGTGTGGGTGGAGAAGTGATAGCCACCCGAGTACAAAGCAATGGGTATTAATAACCATGCTGTGTGCTGCAGAGCAGGGAGCAGCTGTTTGGAGATGAAGGTTTGTTTGGAGAGCGATAGAAAAGATGCCTTGGATTAGTTAGGGAAAGAATTTTGAATTGAAGTGTGTAGACTTAGCACATTTTCTAGGCCTGTTTAGAGGTACAACAAAGATAGAGATGCAAAATGTGGACTTTAGAATAAGAGGAGATTATAATCTTTATATCTTTGCCCTTTAGGCTGTTGGCCCCTACTCTTAAGTTTTGCATTGTCCAGAGACAAGGTGATGTAATGAAACAAAAGCAATAAACTGAGAATCACACAGTTTGGACCATAATACCATCCTTTTCACTTTCTAGCTGTAAAGACATTACATGGGTTACTTAACCATTTGAGATTTATTCTCCTCAGCTGTATAATGGACTTAGCATCATATGCCTAATTCAAGTTTTCTGTTACAATTAACATGATATTCTGTATAAATATTTCTGAAAAAACAAGTTGCAGTGTAGTAAAGGCTGTTATATAGGAAAGAAAATGCAGGCTTAGAGATTGCAGCCTGATGTCATGACTCTCCTCCTACCCCCTGCAGTGCATTCTGTGTTGTGTGTAGGGAGACTTGTGTCTTTCTGTAAATCTATTATCTTATATCTTTTGGCTTTAGGTTTTATGCCTCACTGATTTCATTGATCAGGTGTGATCAAGTCATAGGAAACTCGGTGATGTGGGGGGAAGAAAACATAAAGATAAGTAACTAAATCAAATGTTGCATACAAAGTGATATTTCACATGAATAATTATAGCTATACTATGATCATTCATAAGCTATTATTTCTGTTTAGGGAAAATGGGAAGACATTGTTGGGTAGGTAATATTTGAAAATGATTAGGTTTGAAGAAAGTGTGTGATAAGGTGCTAAAAGAAGAGTATTGGAGTAATGGAGTATTTGTTTGAGGAAAAGGTCATTGAATAAGGGCATGGAGAAAGTAAAGAGTGTGATGAAAAAAATTGATATTTTTACATTAAGTGTGCCTGACCAGTAGTAACAGGAAAATGATCAGTAAGGCATGATGGGACCACATTACTGAGGGCCTTGATTGGGGTGCAAAGGCATTTTGGATTCAGCATGTTGTTACATGTCATAGTCAGCAGAGTTTGTTTTCATAATACATAACCTAGTAGCAATTATATAAACTTAGAAAGATCTTTGTTGCAAGCTTGTAAAATTTTTGTCAGAAATTATAGTTCAGGAATGAACTTGTATTACAGTGATCAAGTAAGTCTTGTTTCCATAGTCTAATTAGTATATAGATTTCTTGTGTTTTCAAAAAGAAGAAAGATGTTATTTTCTTAATTGGTTAATTTTAGTTATGCAGTATTATTGCTTTCTACTGACCAGTTTGTAGGGAGAGTAAAAATTTTGTGTTTTAGTTTTTCATAGCTTTATTAAAATAAATCTGATCTTACCACTTTGTGTTCTTATCATACTTTAAGTACTTCAAGACTAAAGATGTTTGTTATTTTTTTTTTATATAATTTAGGTGATTTGCTGTGTGCTGATAATATAAAACAAATATTTTAAGTGTCCTGGTCTTTTCTTAGGCTTCTTACAGTTCTCTAACACAAGAGACATTTCCTGTGATGATATATCTCAGTGTATTCTTTTGAAACTCTTAACAATGTGTGCTTGTGAAAAAGTCCACTACCATACACAATACTGTTTCCAGTGGACTTGGGTCCTAAATATTTGGTAAGGATTGTCAAATAAGCCTTATAGCGTTAGGAATGACTTTTAGTTCTCTTGTAAAACTGAGAATGCCAATTTGAGTGATAAATAGTTAATGGTTTTTAGATATTTGATGTAAATCAAAATGATGGCTTTCATTGATTTTTTGGGGGGAGGAGATTTGACATCAGAAAAGTAGTTTGAACCTGCAGCTTAGACTTAGAATTCTAATATAATTGACATCTCTGGAAATTGTTTGCATGCAGGTTTGATTGAATAAAAGATTTATTTCCATTTTGAATATTTGCCACAGAATTTCTTCTTAAGCTATGCTCCTTTGAATCCTAAAGTTTTATTATCATTATCATTTCCTGGAAAACGATTCAGTGACAGATTTGATTCAAAATGAGCTATCAGCTAGTTGCCACCTAGCTAAAAACTGTCCTCTTTTCATTGTTAGACCCCATGTTTCCTGAAAGTATAGTTTCCATTTATGTATTTTTAAACAGTTTTATTTGGTATATACTCCATGTTCTGCAATTGCTAATTTACTTCTATGAGTTTTCTTTAATATTGCAATAAAATATCATCTGCCAAATATACTGCAGATTGATTATAATTGTCTTAAGTTTAAGAGTTAACTAAAGATTGTGGCAACTTTACCAGAGGGAATGTGACTTTCTGAACTTTGATTAGTCGTCTTCTGTGTGTTGTCTGTACATTTGTTGAAACCCAGTATTTGCTTAATCAGTTCATTATACTCACCACTGAAATAGTGGCACAGTGAGGTTAGATTGTAGGCAGTAATCCTTCTTAAATGAAGCTTAAAGAGAGTTGAGATGGTGGTTTGTAAACTGTATTTGGTGCTTTGCTGGTTTCCACTAAGTGTAATGTTACAAACTCTGAGATTTCATGCTGACCCAGTTTATCTCAAAGAAATTGTCTCATTTGTTTGTTGAGGAAGCCAGTATATGTATTTTTCTTTTTCCTCATTTATCTTTATTACACATATGTGCACCCTTTTTTCTACATAGGAGAATTTATAGCCCATTTAGGGAAATATTCTGTTGACACGCCCCCCCCCCTTTTTACAAAAATAGTGCTACTTAATTTGAGTCATACAACTTTTTAAAAATAAATGTGCTGATATTGTGAACATACTATATCTGTTTTATGGTTGAAAAATGACATTTCACCTTATTGAGTGTTTTGTTGTGTTACAGAATTGACTTAAAGGTCCCAGCACCAAAGTACATGTTTGTTTATAGATGTTAGGAATTGTCAGTTTAGGATTTTATGAGCAGATGTTCAGAAATTTGATATTTTAAATTTAAATGTCATTCTTGGTAATACCTACTCATTTTACTTTGGTATGTTTTATAATACGTTTCAAACCTTAATTCAGTTTTACAGATTGAAATTACAAATTTGCCTTTTAAAACATAGCTTACCAATCTGATGTTTAAGTATCACTAAGCTGAAGAAGTTGCTTATAGGTGGTTTAATTTAAAAATTAATACACATTGGTTTCTCTTCAGATTGCATAAATATGTTGTCTTTCACTTAAAAACTATATTAGAATATTTGCTCACAAAATAGATTGTGAAAAACTGAACAGTTTTAGTACAAATATAACCTCGCGAGCAGCTTTAATCACGGTGAATTATTTCCTTGTATTTTAGATCCATCTAAAGAGCTGGTATAAACTTGTCAGTTCTGGACTCTTACTGTTTTCACATCTCTCTGATCCTTTTTAAAGTTGATTGTGCCACATTTAAATCAGCTTGTATCTGAACAAATTTGGTCATTATTTTTAATTTGTAAATTCTAGGAAATACATGCAATAATACATTCTTTTTTTCCCTTTGATGAACATTCACTGCCTGCCTGCTGCTTACCAGGCAGTGTGGTTACTAAGACACAGTCTTTAACCTTAAGTAGCTTAGAATCTCAAGAGGAGAGATAAACAGGTATACCTTTTAAGTGTAGTACAGGAAGAGCAGCATGTGACTATCACATGATCCAAGTGCTTTGAAGGTGCCTAGCAGGTTGAGAGGAGGGTGTCCTTGAACTGTCACCAGGATTTTGGGGTGGGGAGAGTAAATGTGATAAATGTTAGAGTCCCATTTGTTTCCAAATTTTGTTTTTGAGGTCTCTAATCACCTTTCTGCTTTTTTACTTGTCTGATGTTGGGAATGATAGAAAATGAGAAATTGACCACGTGTGTGTGTGTGGGGGGGCAGAATTTCCCAAAGTAGTGTTCTCCTTCAGCTAGCTCTAGGAAATGGGAGAAAGTACGGAAGTGAGGTGTTTGCCTTAGATAAGATCAAGGCCATATCATGGGTAGTGTAAGAGGGAAGGCAGAGTCTGTGGAGTGCAGGGGCATATAGGTTATAGATGTGGAATGTGGAATTTCTTTTTCAGTGATTTTTAACTTATTGAAGAAGGAAGCAGGGTATTGGTGGAAAGTGAAGATAGAGGCAGAGGTGTCAGAAGCCTGTGTAGAGTGCATGAGGAAATTGTTCTATGGAAGAATGATTAACAGTGAAGTTCTTAGGAAATATGATTCAGTCCTTTGCACAATATTAATAGTTATGCCTTTAGGGAAAGTAAGACCAGTTTGAGTGGGTTTACTTATTTTTTGTAGTCACATTTGGGGTGTATAGGTTTAGGCACAGATTAGGTGAGGAGATGGATTTAAGTAGAGTTTGCTAGTGTAAACCACAAAATGAAAGAGGACCAGGGATGATGAGGGCATAAGCACAGGAGTAATTATAATTACTGGCAATAGAATTTAAATTTCTTTGGAAGGCATAAATGAAGTGAGGAATAGTGAATGGTGGTTGAGCTTGTGGAGTATGAACTCTTGAGTTTTCCAGATCCCCACAGTTCATTGTGAAAATAGTAATTTGCCATATGATTTCAAGTTTTAGCGTTGGTAGTAAGAGCATTTTAAACAACCAAAAAGATTTTGTTCATATTCTTGCAGTGTTCCAATTTAAGAAAAATGTTGTCTGAAGAAATAGAATCCTTAAGTTTTTACATTTTGGTTCAATTCTCAAATTATTTCAGTTAGAACTCTGATTTACTTTAAATAAGTAATTGTTTTACTGTGTACTTTGTGATGATACTAGAGAGTGTTTTTTTTTTTTTTTCATTCCTATCTTAGGTTGCCAGTACCAGATTTCAAATGCTTGGTATTCCAAGGAAAGTAAGGGTTAGCTGATGCCATGAATGAGAAAAGATTTTTAAAAAGTTGAACTGGTAACTTTTTTTTTTTTTTTGAGACAGAGTCTCACTATGTTGCCTGTGTGGTATCACAGCTCATAGCAACTGTAAACTCTTAGACTTAAGCGATTCTGTTGCCTTAGTCTCCCAAGTAGCTTGGGACCAGAGGCACCTGCCATAACACCTGGCTATTTTTGTTGTTGTTGTTGTTGTTTAGCAGACCCAGGCCAGGTTTGAACCCAGCAGCCCCAGTATATGTGGCCTGTGCCCTAATCATTGAGTTACGGGTGCCAAGCGTAACTTTTTTTTTTTTAAAAGAAAGATTATTATAAATGATGTGTACAGATAAGATTTCATGGGGAATATTTCTTAAGAAAGAACTTTTTTTTTTAAGACAGCAACCCCAAACAAACTTTTGGGTTCAAGTAATCCACCTGCTTCAGCCTCCCAAAGTGCTAGGATTACAGGTGTGTAATCCACCATGCTTGGCTTAAGAACTCATTTTAAGGTGGTTCTTCAGAAATTTCCTTCATGTATAAACAGTGTTGTTACATAGTGTGGAAGAATTACTATAGTTTTGATTTGCCCTTCAGATTTGATTGGTACTTTGGGTATTATAAAATATATGTCACTTTAAGTAAAATTCTGTTGAATCCACTTAAGATTCTTTTGGGGCACACAAACAGATGCTTTGATGAGAGGCGAGAATTGCCTTTATTAATAGTTGAGAGAGGGTGGGATCTAGTACATAGATAGAGGGATTTACTTTAGATTAGAACACAGGTAATTCATCTATGCCAGGATTTCTTACTCTTGGCATTCCAGGTTGAGTGTGCTGTATCTGAAATGCTGAAGACCAGAAGTGTTGGGAGTTTTGGATTTTTTCAGATTTTGTTCTATTTGGGTATGCACAATGAAATATCTTGGGGATGGAGCCCAAGCCTAACATGAAATTCATTTATGTTTCATGTATACATTGTAGAAATAGCTTACAGTTAGTTTTATATGATATTTTTAATCATTTTGTCTATGAAACACATTTTGACTGCATTTTGACCATGACCTGTCAAATAAGGCCAAATGTGGAATTTTTCATTTGTGGCATCATGTCAGTGCTCAAAAAGTTTCAGATTTTCAGATCAGAGATGTTCAACTAGTATTGACATTTGGGCTGGATATTGTTTGTGCAGCTGTCCTGTACTTTGTAGGATGTTTAGCAACATCTGTGGTCCCTTGGTCCTTTTTGCAAGATGGCTATCAGTATAATTCCTCCTCTCCTAAATCTTGATGGTGAAAAATGTCTCCAGAAATAGCCAGCTCCTACTTGCCCAGATTGACTACAGAGATTTATGGTAATAGAATGGAGACCCAGGTTCTGTTGCCTTCAGAAGGACTAGTAAATACTTTTTTTTTTTTTTTTTTTT
>NW_003852433.1:12014256-12015383 GCF_000181295.1 Otolemur garnettii
CGCCTGGCTATTTTTTGGTTGCAGCCGTCATTGTTGTTTTGGTGGGTCCGGGCTGGGGATTTGAACCCGCCACCTTAGGTGTACGTAGCTGGCGCCTTAGCCCGTTGAGCTATAGGCGCCGAGCCTTTTTGTACGTTTTCAATTACATAATCAGTAATAAAAAGGTATTTCTTAAAAATAGTAAGAATAGTGTGGCTAGGTACCAAGTAAATAATATCAGTATAGAATACAATTTTCAAATAATGCTAAATATCATTCTACTTAGAATTGTATGAAATTTATTTGAGAAACTTTTCATGTGAAATGACTGAGACTTAAGGCCAAGTGATATTTCTAGGTCCACTTAAGGATAGTGTGAACAAGTAGAATCTCTATTGGCATCACAGCTCACAGCAACCTCAAAGTCTTGGGCTTTAGTGATCCTCTTGCATCATCCTTCTGAGTAATTGGGACTATACGCTCCTGCCACAATGCCCAGCTATTTTTGGAGATGAGATCTTGCTGTTGCTTAGGCTGGTCTTGAACTCATGAGCTCAGCTCAGGTTGGTCTCAAACTTGTGAGCTCAGGCAATCCACCTGTCTTGGCCTCCGCTAGTCTTGAGAGTTGCAAGTGGTATTCTTTCTTTTGTGTAAAGTTTAGACTCAGGCAAAATAAATTTATGGGCATAAAAATTGTGATAGTGGATATAAATTTTGGAGAATAAGTACTTGAGAGGGGCCATGATGGAGGTGGGAGGTAAGAGTTTTAGAAAGCTAATTATGTTCTGATTTTTGAGCAGTTGTGGTGGTGATGGGGCACTTGTTGCACAGGCGTGTTCACTTTGTGAAAGTTAATTGAGCTGTACCCTTAAAGTATGTGTACATTTTTGGTATATGTGTTTTTTGATACTTTGATAACAATTTACCTAATTATAACACTGTGATTTCTGCTTGCTGTTCAACATGTCTGGTGGAGGGAAAGGTGGAAAGGGCCTGGACAAAGTGCCACTGTAAAAGGTCTTGTAGGACAATATCACCAAGCCTGCCATTTGTTGCCTTGCTCATTGTGGTGGTGTCAACAGCAAGATGGTTGCAGCTATGGATGTTGTCTATGTGCTCAAGCTTCAAGGGTTCATTCTCTATGGCGT
>NW_003852433.1:12016088-12017805 GCF_000181295.1 Otolemur garnettii
TTTTTTTTTTTTTTTTTTTTTTTGTATGTGTGTGTTTTAATAATGGTGGCAACATATTTATTTATTGAGCTTTAGTACTAGTCAGATACTGTTAATATGGGCTTTCGTTTCTCTGATGTTTTGCATGTAGTTATGAGATGACAAAATGATGTGATTCACAGAACAGTACAAAGAGGAGGGTCTGCTGTCACCCCCATTTTATAGGTAAAAAATCTGAAGCATAGAAGAAACCTTACGGAACTTGCCCAGGTTCACACAGGTTCAGTGGTAGATCTGAGATCCCTTTCTAGGTAGCCTGGTATCAGGAGCTGTCCTCTTCACGTTAACTGTTTGAGTCCTTAGAATTTGTTCTCATTCCTCTTTCCCCCCCTCACTCTATTTGGATTTTTCAGTAGTCTGTTCTATTCCTCTGACTTTACTATTTGCTTCTCTGTTATTGAGACTTTCTATTACACTTCTGGTTATATTGTTTTCTTGAGTTCCGTTCTTACATTTCCAATATTCTGTTCTTACGGTTCAAATATTATGTTGAACTTCTCCATATGAATGTTTTACCAGCATCACAGATTTGACATGATTTGGTTAAACATTTGGGCCCTCCTCCACTTTTTACTATTACACATAACTGTGTTTCCCATCATGGTATTAATGGCATTGTTTGTCAGTTATTTACCCATATTTGAATCCCTGGAGTGAATTTTCTCCCCTTTTGTCTTTTTATCATTCCTAATTATAATCACTAATATTCTGCCAACTGTTTCTTAGTGTATCCAGGATATTATTCTGTTTTCCTTTCATTTCTGCTTTTCTAGGTCTTCATGTGAAGGCTTCCTCACTCATTTTCTTGTTTTTAGTTTCTCCTGTTGCTAATCTGTATCCTTCCAGTATCCCTGAGAATTATATTTCTTAAAAGTTTTGGTCATAATACTCCTGGGTTGAGAAACTGTTATTCTCCATTGTATTTACAAGAAGTATAAACTTCTCCTCAGCATGTTGTTTAAATTGTTCTCCTGCCTTTATATTCAGGTACTCCCGTGTCTTATTTTTTTGTTGTTTAGCTGTACCTACAATATCTTTCTTTTTGGTCAGCATTAACTTGGTGTCTGTGTGTTTCCCAGGCTGATTGATAATGATTTTGTAAACAATCTCACATAGTAGGAGATTTAAGAAATATTATACTTGTTAGGGTGAATTGAAATAATTTAAAATGGAATTTATTCATGATGCAAATTATGCTTGATATAAATCTTAACACTCTTGAGTGTGGTGAGGCTGGTGGTGTTGGTGGCAAGTGTATTAAGTCTTTGGAGTCTTAATGTTCTTTTTTATTTTCTGGCACGGGCAATTGCTAGCATTTTTTTCTCTGTGAATGTTTTTATGTATTTTCATATATATTGTAATACAAGTTTTTACTTGCCTTTTTCCTCATGTTGTAGAGTTTCACATTCACTTTCAAAACTCTATAAGCTAAGTTTGTGATCTGTTCAGATACGCGTTGGCAACTAGTCACATCTATCTCATACTAATATCCTATGGAGATAAATATATTAACCAAAACCTGAATTGGAGAAATTTGGTCATGGCAGGATTTATGTATTAACATCAAAATCCAATAGTCAATTGATGATTTTGACCTTAGGTTATTTTCAGTTAACCATTTTTGTGTTTTTTCCCTTATAAAGAAATAATCGGTTTGTACATGATTTATTTCTTTTTT
>NW_003852433.1:12018441-12041598 GCF_000181295.1 Otolemur garnettii
CCTCCCCATATTCTTAGGCTATTTGGTTATAGCTTTCATATAAAAGGTATAAATTAGTTTCATAATAGGGGTGTGCACATTGGATACTTTTTCCTCCATTCTTGTGATACTTTGCTCAGAAGAACATTCTCCAGCTGTGAATTTAATTTCTTTTAATTTGCTCATCTTAACTATAAGAAAGAAACTTGCATCTTACAGTATTTGCTGGCCTTTTCTAAAATAATTGTGGCTGGCACTTTTCTGCTTAGCCACTAAGAAACCTTCTTCTCTCTAGGTATTCTCTTTTTAATTTATAATACTTCTGTTAACTTTTGCCTGCAAAATGAAGTTGTGTTCTCAGATTTAATATGTGTGTTTGCACTAGGCTTTCCTGGCTGTCTTGGCTTTTCCATTCTTCCTGCTTATCATTTATAGTGGAAGATGAAAATATTCACTCAGTTGATCCCTTGTATGGGTAACTTTTTCTTCCTGATTCCATTGTAATTAAGGCATCTTATGTGATAGGTAGGTGTGATAGTGAATTTTATTAATTTAGTGAGGTGGAAATGAAAATAGAATGGATTGTATGGGTGATATTGAGCCAATATCAGTTGTTGAGCCAATATTTAGAAATATTTACCAATTTTATTGCATCTCTTATCTCTTTTGTTACCTAACAAATACAAAGTTCTAAGGCAGTTGAGGAAGGGAGTTGTAGTATGTTAAGCATCTCAGATTGAAATGTTTTTTACCATTTTGTAAAGGAAGACAGTAACGTGCTTGATTGCAACATAAAATAGGAATGTGTAATTAGTTTTCATTATAACATTTTTATTATATCATATTCAGAATGCCGTGTTAAAATAAGACAGTCCAACGTCTTACTAAAATAATAAGAAAAACATAGTCCTAACTGTGTCCTTGCCTTTGTCTCTGGATCACTGCAACATAGTTTCTTGAATTTGTCTTGATGTATGTGATAGTTGAAGAACACCCCAGTGCCATACCTGGCCAATTTATAATTAGCCATAGTTAGCCATTGGAGTTTTTATTTTAGACTCTTACAGTCATTTTTTTAAAACACGAGGGAAGAGTTTTTGATTGAAAAAGTTTCACTCGTGAGTCTTGACTTTACTTGTTTTTTTCCTATGGGTGGTCGTCCCTTAGGTTGCAGATACAGAATCACCAATTTGGCAAACTCCCCCCGTCCAACCCCCAGTACTCTAGTGTGCCATGCCCCTGTATCCAAACATGAGTGAGGTACTTTTTCTCATCTCAGTTATTTCACAGCCTATAATATCTTCTGTGAAAGTACTTTGTTAGTTCCCAAACTGGGAATGACAGCTTTTGTTTGCTGTGGAAACTCAGGATAGTACTTGGTTTTTGTCTTAAGTGGGTCTGAAGGAATCATAATTCTGGAATTTAGGAATGGTTCTTCCTTAGAAAACACTGCAGGAGGAAGGATTTAAACTAATATATATTGAAGATATAGTTTTAGTTTTTTAATCTGTGAAGCATTTTCATATATATCTCAGTTATTCACAATAATGCTATGAGATGTGCAATTATCTGAGTTTGCTGAGGTTCCAACAAATTGACAGATTCAAGGCCACACAGATGTTAAGTGAAGGCTTATGGTCACCATTCAGTTTTTTAAGGTGGTGAAGCTGGAACTCTAGGACTTTTTGACCTCAAAACTTTCCAATATGCCTATAATCCTAGTACTCTGGAAGGCTGAGGTGAGCAAATTGCTTGAGATCAGGAGTTGGAGACCAGACTGAGCAAGAGCAGGGAGATATCCTTTCTATTAAAAACAAAACAAACCAAAACAAAATGAGCTGGGCGCACATGCCTAGTCCCAGGTACTCAGGTACCTGAAGCAGGAGGATCACTTGAACCCAGAAGTTTGAGGTTGCAGTGAGCTATGATGATGCCACTGCACTCTACCCTTCATGATAGAGCAAGAGTCTCTCTTGAAAAAAGAAAAAAAAACTTTCTGTATCCTATGTTGCCACGAAGTGCGAAGGTAGTTACTTTCAGCATTCCAGGTAAAGTTACTTTCTGTAACTATTTACAGAAAACAAAAACTTCTCATTTCTAGAGAGTGAAACATGAAAGATGCTGTCCTTTCAGATATACCTAGGATGTATGGCCAGAAGGATCTCTGTGGCAGTGACACCACAGCCTACTTAAAATAGTGCAATAACAGTTTACCTGACCTTTCTCAGTGTCGAGAGGTGGGGTGAAATCACGTACTAATATTGCCATCTCAGTTTTTTACTCTGGAAATGTGAGATTCTTTGATTTTAAAAAGGAACACTTGTTAGCCTGGGTGCAGTGGGTGATGCCTGTAATCTTAGCTTATGTTTTCCTCCCTTCTTGGGGAGGCCAAGAGTTTGAGCCAGCCTGGACAACATAGCAAGACCCTGTCTTTACAGAAAAAAAATTAGCTGAGTGTGGTGGCACACATGTCTTTATTCATAATAGTGTAACTGCTCTCTGCTCTCAGTCAAGAGACTGAGGTGGGAAGATTGCTTGAGCTCAGGTGTTTGAGGCTACCATGAGCTATCATCACGCCTCTGGGCTCCTACCTGTGTGACAGAGACCGGGGCTCTTCATTTTATCTTATCTTATCCAATCTAAGACAGAGTCTCACTCTCTCGCCCTATGGTAGAGTGCATTGTCATCATAGCTCATAGCAACTTCAAACTCTTGGGCTCAAGTAGTCCTCTTGTATCAGCTTTGAAATCTTCATAACGTTGATGTTTCTTCTCATAAAGCTGATAGGGACATCCAGTATCTATTTGGTAGACCCAGTTTTTCAAAAGATTATCTTTAGTCTGTGTATATCATCAGTTGAATAGGTATAAATATGAAGACCTGTTATTGAGGTTTTTAAAAAGTAGATTGGCAGATATTGAACAGAGATATGTGGTTTGTAATTCTGTGAGTAAAAAAGAGTTGAATGTGTTGGTATGTGCCAATGAGTTAATATGATATCTAGCCTATTTTATGGAAGTATTGTACCTATTTTAGAATAAATTAATAGTATAACTGCTGTCTGTCTTCATCAGCGATCTGGAATGATATGCTTACTTTAGAAAACTGTTCTGAGGACTTAGAAAACTGGAGGCCTTGCAGAGGAGGTAGCTGGGAGGGTAAATCTGGGGACCATGGCATATGGAGAATGGTTTTAACAATTGGATATATTTAGTCTGGAGAGGGAAAGAGATGTATTGGATTTTTGAGGTCTTATAGTCTCTACTGTAGGCAGAAATTTATTTTGTGTTATTCCACAAGAAGTAGGTGTTAATTTATAGGACCAAGTATTTAACTCTAAGTAAAGATTATTAGAGGTTTCCATAAATCTTTCCAAGTAGGGAGCCCTCACCTTTGCATCTGAAAGAAATGTCTATGATCCACCTATGTGACTGCTCCAGGTGGGGTTTTTCAGTGGACAGGTTTGTTTTTTGTTTTATTTTTCACTCCCTCAATAAACTTTAGCATAGCACTTTTCAAAGTATAATCTGCACAGCACTATTTCAAGTAGGCTGTGGTGTCACTGCTATAGAGATCACTGCCCCACTGTCAGTGTCCCCATTGTCACCCAGGCTGGAGTACAATGGTGAAAAGGGGCCTTGGCCTCCCCAAGTGCTAGGATTATAGGCATGACCCACTGCACCCAGGCTAATAAGAATTACTTTTTCAAATCAAAGAATCACACATTTCCAGAGTAAAAGATTGAGATGGCAATATTAGCATGTGATTTCACCCCTTTAGACCCTTGCAGAGGATCCCTGAAGGTCAGAACTATTTTTGTATAATTTTAAGACATATTGGTCTTTTTCCACTTAGTTGATACTGGTACTGATGGTACCAAAGCAATGGTGGGTAAAACTGCTGGTTCCTAAGCAAGAAGACACAAGACAGTGGCACCAAATTACACTGATAATTGTTTTTCTTCAGAAAAAACAACCTTAAATTTTACTTAAGAATGTCCTTGATAGAGAGTAAGAATTATTAATTTTATGAAATCTTGACCCTTTGGTACATGTCTTTTTAATAGTCTGTGAGTGAAAATAGGAAGTATACATAAAGTGTTTCTGTCACATATAGTGATTACCTCAAGGGAGAGCAGTTGTGCAATTATCTGAGTTTTGTGTTGAACCATCCACTTTACTGATGGAACATCATTTGTATTTGAGAGACCCACTGATAACTATGGTTATTCAGACTTAGGTATTAGTCAGGTATTTTTTCTAAAATGAACAGTGAGCTTGGCAAGGAAAACTGACTATTTGTTACTTATGAAAGCATTTGCAATTGCAGTTGAAAAGAATTTTGGAGGGGCGGCGCCTGTGGCTCAAAGGAGTAAGGCACTAGCCCCATATGCTGGAGGTGGTGGGTTCAAACCCAGCCCAGGCCAAAAAACCAAAAAAAAAAAAAAAACCCACCAAAAAGCCAAAAAACAACAAAAGAAAAACAGAATTTTGGAAATCTTCTACCTGCTACTATGTGTTGATAGCTTCTTAATACTTAAAGATTTTTCTGCAGGGATTATTGGTAATACATGTCCAAGTAAATGCGATTTTTAAAATATTGAGTGGTAAAATGTGTTAACATATAGAAGATCTGCATAGCCCATCGAACCAGAATTTTCCAAATAACCAGTGCATGATATTAAAAATTATGCATAGTAAAAGATCCTTTAAAAGTACAATGTAGACTCTTAGGTTTTATGGTTTAACGTTCACTGATATAGTTTGTTTGTTTGTTTATTAATTTATTTATTGAGACAGAGTCTTGCTTGTCCACGCTAAAGTGCCCTGGTGCCAGTCTAGCTCCCAGCAACTTCAGACTCCTGGGTTCAGGTGACTGTCCTGCCTTAGCCTCCCAAGTTGTTGGTACAATGGGTGCCCTCAGCTAATTTTTCTATTTTAGTAGAGACTAGGTCTTCTTCTGATTTTTCAATTTTAGTAGAGACTGGTTCTTTTCTTGCTCAGGCTGATCTGGAACTCCTGAGCTCAAGAGGTTTTCTCCCCTTGGCCTCCTAGAGTGTTAGGGTTATGGGCTTGAGCCACAGCACTTGGCCTGAGAGGGTTTTAGATTTCATGTTTCAACTAACCTTTTAGAAATTACCATTTATTAAAATTTGATATAATATTAGAGAAGAATATCCATAATTAGCTGAAAATGTTAATAGAATGTTCCCCCCCTTTCCAACAATAAATTTGTGTGAGGCTAGATTTTCTTTGTATATGTCAACCAACACAACATATTACAGTGTTTTGAATGTAGAAGTAGATAAGACCATCTAGACACATAAGGCAGACATAAAAGCAGTTTGTGAAAATGAAAATCAGTGTCCCTTTTCTCACTAAATTTTTTTGTTTTGCAAAATACAATTATATTACCTAAAAATATCTTAGTTATATTAATGAGTAATGGGTTATTGTGTTTAAATGAATAATAGATATTAAATTGTTTTATTAGTTTTAATTCCCAATATGGTAAATATTGTTTAGATGAACAAAAACTTTTTGCAGTCCTTTGCAATTTTTAAGAGTGTAAAGGTGTCTCGGAACTAGGAAGTTTGTAAACAGTGCTTGTAGGCTAGCATCTTCAACTTTATAGCCTCAGCAGTTTGCCCAGGTTTGATCAACTCTGGGGCCTGAGCAATTAATCATACTAGGAAATAAGTTATTTATAACCCACAGTGCTTTCTAGTTAATTGACAGTGGGGAGGATAAACTTTTTTAGTGATTCAAATACTCATCATTTCTCTCTAACATTTCTTTCTTATGGTATCTCAGTATCTGTGACGTTAAGCTAGGAGTCCAGGAGTCAAGGGTTGCTTTCTTGGTGAACCTAGGATCAAAGGAATTGGATATATCTCTGTAATGTTTTACTCAGGTTGTGAAAAGCCCCATCAGTACATTCCTGCTCTGTGCTGTCTGTCTCTTTGGTGTCTAGTGTCAATTCTTACCATTTTTTGGCTTTGGACAAATTCCTTTTTAATTCTTTTTAAAATACATGTTAGGCTGGGCACCCAGTGGCTCAAACCTACAATCTCAGCAATTTGAGAGGCCTAAGTGAGACAATCACTTGAGGTAAAGAGTTTGAGACCAGCCTGGGCAACATATAACGAGTCACTGTCTTTACAAAAAATGTTTTAAAAATGAGTTGAGTGTAGTGGCTTGTGCCTTTAGTCTGAGTTACTAGGGAGGCTGAGCTGGAAGGATAGCCTGAGCCCAGGAGATGGAAGCTGCAGTGAGCTGTGATAGCACCATTGTGCTCCACTCTGGGTGACAAAGCCTCTTAAAAAAAAAAAGCAAGCAAGAAAGAAAAAGTCTCTCAGAATCTTATATTTGATTCAGTTGTATACAGTGCCTACACAAAAATTTTATTTTTGTTTTAATTGTTATGGGTACATAACAGTTGTATGTATTTTGGGGGTACATTTGATGTTTTGATACAGGCATACAATAATTAATAAACAAATCAGGGTAATTGAGGTATCCATCATCTCAAACATTTATTATTTCTTTGTGTTAGGAACATTCCAATTCCACTCTTTTAGTTATTTTAAAGTACAGTAACTTATTGTTGACCAACAGTTGTATTTGAGTAATGTTTTCCTGTTTTGAGTGGATTCACCAGACATCTTAGTTCTGTCATACTTTGAGAATTCCTTTAGTCTTTAGTCTTAGTTTATACTGCTGTTGGCTTTCCCTTCAGAAGATGTTTTGTTGTTTTTCCCAACCTTGTCTGCAACATCTGAGGGATATTGGATCATTTTCTTTTGGGGAGGAATATAAGTTTATTTTATATTAGAGAAAGGGAAGAGACTGGGGGAGAGAGATGAGAAAGAGAGAGAAGAAAGCAAGGAGAGAGAGAGGGGACGATGGGGTGGGGGAGTGAGAGAATAGGATGGCCTCCCAAAGGAAGAATTTCCCCTTGTGTTGTTTCCTCAGATATTTGAGAGCCTGTTGTTGTATGCCTGGCACTTGTTTGTTATTTCTTCTTTGTCTTATAACTATTACTGGAATTATGTAAACAGATGGTTTTATTTTCATGGACATATAAGAAAATATTTTATTTTATTTATTTTTTGAGACAGTCAGATTTTGTTGCCCACGGTAGAGTGCCACAGCATCATAACTTACAGCAACCTCAAACTCTTGGGCTCAAGCAATTCTTTTGCCTCAGCTCCCAAGTAGCTGGGATTATAGGTGCCTGCCACAGTGCCCGGCTGTTTCTAGAGACGAGGTCTTGCTCTGGCTCAGGCTGGTCTTGAGCCTGTGAACTAAGGCAATCCACCCACCTCGGCCTCCCATAGTGCTAGGATTACAGGCGTGAGCCAGAGAATTCTTATTTTAGTTTGTATCTTGCCTTGAATCGCCCCTGTGTTCCAACTAAAGCCTTAAGAGTTTATAAAACAGGAATACTTCTAAGATGTATTTGTCAGGTTAAAATTGTTGTGTGCATATAGAATTAGTTGGATTCTTAGGCTTATAGATCACCTAAGTTATAGACAACTTTAGTTTTCTCACCTTCCTTTCTGATTGAAGGCTGGGAGTGATCAGGGAAGGAGCCTAATACCTTCTCATTAGAAGGATTTGTGCCATTTGTTCATTTAGTCAGAAAAATGTTTATTAAGCACAAGACACTATTCTAGGAGTATAAAGAGGCATGTTGCTTCCATTTTGTGCTCTTATTTGTTCTCATTATTAATTTAATCTAACATTCAGGATTTTATATTTATAAATAAAAATGTCTTCATTTTGAACCTTGAGAGCTACATTCACATGTGTTCTTTGTTTTATACATCTGATAGTAGAGAGCATGAGAAGATTAGATTGGTTCAGCAGGTAGTGGTGATAGAATTGGCATTTGTCGCTTAGATGATCTGTGAAAATAATGTGTTTATGAAAATTGCATGTGGTGAATTATTATAGTGTTAAAGTGATTTTATAAGTTTTTTCTTACAAAAGCTAATATTTTATCTTGAATATTTTAAATGTGGCGAAAAGTGCTACGTAGAAAATGTCTTTCCTTAGAATAAACATCATTAAATAAACCTGTTAGTCAATTCATATAGATTTTTGTAAAATCTAGTCCATCAATTCTAGACAAGAAAGGCAGTATTATAGCTATTAGCATGATCAATACATGTCAAAATGTTAGTAGTGAAGCAATGTTAGTAGTGAAGAAATGTTAGTAGTGAAGCAATAATGAAAAAGACAGTCAAGAAAATAAAAATCTAAGCAAAGAAAGGCCGCAATTGGAATGTCTACAGTCCTTTTCAGGATAGCTAAGTTAAAATGGTTACCATGTGGTATTTATATTAAGGTTTTTTTTTTTTATAGTAATTGTATCCTAGAGGAATACAATACATAGAACATGATGAGTTAATCTCTTGACATTTCAGAGTGATCTCCACATAAAAGAAATACTTATAAATAATGGCCTTTACTGAAAGCACAAGACTTTTTTATAAGTATAAATATTATGGGGAAAAATTAAACCTCGAAATTTGTGAGTCAGTATAACTCTAAGAATGAAAAAAAAATGAATTCTATGCTTTATCTGCTGGCATGTTGATTGTGACACTTTTATAATAAAATATTGCATTATAATGGGCTGGCATCTAATGTCTTGCTCCCCATTTTTTTTGATCATTTAGTGTGCTTTTATTTGAGAGATGCTTTTCATTTGTAAACACGTACTGTTAATCTTTTCTCAAAAATTCTATATGTAGTTTCTTTTTATTGTAATAATAAAATATTTTCTTTTGTATAAAACATTCTCTTTAAGGAGTTTCTTTACTGTCTTTTTCTTTTCAATCCATTTTTCCAATCTTTTATCTTTACAAACTCATCTTTAATCTTTTATTGCTTTAAAGCATAGTCTGGTTTTTAAAGACTTAAGCCTAGAATACTCTAGTATTTTAGTGATATAAATTTATGGGCTCATGTATGAAGAATTTTATCTTCAAGCTTCAAGTCAAAGGATGAAAAATTTGATCCTTAAAGAGTTCTTTTTATAAATTTTCAATTTAGTTAAAATAAGGAATTGTAGGATTATGAATAAAAGTGTGGTAGTAATTCTTTTTAGTGATTGATGCATATTAATTTCTTAAGTGCCCTTCTTTACTCATTTAATAAATATTTATTAAGTGCCTAGTTTGTGCCAGTCACTGTAGCACTGGGGAATATAGTGGTAAAACCAAATTAGGTCTGTGCAGTCTGATGATTTATGTTATTGGTAGAGTGGAGGCAGACATTAATAAAATGACATAAATAAGTCGAAAAAATTCCAACTAAGTACAATTATGTACTATATGGTACTATGTAGATAATAATGAGAATTTGACCTAAGAGGAAGCCAGGAAACTGTTTTATCTGAAGAAATATTTGAACTCAGATCAGAAAATAGAATTGACTTGCAGTAGATGAGAGGAGTGACCATATTTTATGGCAGAAAATATAGCAGTCCTTGGTGGCAGAAGGCATGGTATAAAAGAAAAACCATACATGAGTACAGGGTTATTGATCCTTACTTGGTTTGTACTTTAGCTTCACTTTTTCCAAGTTATGTTGGCAACGAATACTTCTGATGTGAACAAATGACTAAAAGTAAACATAACTTGAAATTTTTATTAGTGTTGAGTAGTTCTTTAATTATATATCAGCTATGTCTTATAACAGGTGTGTAAAATTGGTTCTGTACCTGGTTTTTAAATTCTTTGTAACTAGTAGTACTTTCTTTGTAACTAGCAATACTTTTAAAATGTGAATTATGGTAGGCAAAGTAACACCACCCTTAGCAGTTGAAGTTACAAATCACCAATCTGTGGTCCTATGTATAAAGTGTCAGTGGTTAATCTGTGGTCCTATGGGTAATTGTACTGAAGCTATTATAGAAAACTAGTGTTCTCTTCTTTGACAAGTGTAGCTGAGTGTGGGAGATAATGCCTGAAACCTTAGTTGAGTAGACATCTGTTTAGAGTGGCTTTTAAATATAGCAACTCATGTCACATCAGTCAGAAGAGGCTCCTGCAGCTGCAGCAGCCTCTGTTTTGGTTAAATAAACAGAACGTTCCTTTTCATATTTTATTAGTCTATTCCTAAGTTTTGTTTTTGCAGTTTGGCTTTTTCATTTGTATTCATAGTATTTTGGTTGAGAAAATTGAATTGTTTATAAGCAGGTGAAGTTAGCTCATGAGTGCATGATCTGAGTTCATTAAAATACATTTTTATGCCTTGTCTGACATAAGAAAAGTGAAACTGTGAAGAGAAACTAGTCTTTTCTTTCATTCTTTCTTTCTTTCTTTCTTTCTTTTTTTTTTTTTTGATGTGCACTTGTCATGTGTCTTGCACATGCTGCTGATGGGAAAAGAATGAAATGGATATGATCAGACATTATGCTTAAGTAGCTACAAGTAAGTACCTGGGGGATGAGCAAGGACAAAGCATTTGAACCCAGTCATATATAGCTGATGAATCTGTGCATGGACCTGTTTCTTTTTAAATAGGTAAAAGGTTCTGGTAAATATTGCATAGATTTCCTCTTGCCATTACAAATTAAAATGTTTTCCTTTTCCTCCCAAAGAGAACATTAACATCATTAGTTTTACTTCTTTTTTTCATGTGATGACTTCACAGAATTAAAAAATATTATTTCATTCTCTTGATATTTTGGCACTGAAAATATATCATTATTGTAAATTTGATTTTCCTACCCCACTAAGACTTAGCAATTTGAAGATGTTAGTAGAAGGTCAGTTTCTATTAGGGAATAGTGTGTTTTAAACAAAATCAAAAATGCAATTTCAGTTTCATTTAGTTTTATGCAGATAGTGATAGACCTCCCAGTATGTGTGTGGTTTTTCTATTTAGAAGAACGTTACTATGAATTTTTATAAATACCCATCACAACTTATCTTAAAATTATTCACCTTATAAATAATGCAGTTATTCACGAATTTTATTACATAGTTAATAACTTGAAATGGTTTTTTTAAATTAATAAAGATGATATAATTAGCTTATTGATTGGTAAATACCTGCTTCTAGTGGCTTCTATTAATCTAAACCTTTTTAAATTTTGTTTTGTTTTGTAAGCATAAGAGACAGTTTTGTTTATATTCTATAACTTTTTGAGAAGAAATAGTTTGTTATGTAAAAATTAACTTATTTTCACAAGTCATGAACAATTCTGAAATACATTTTGTATTAAAAAGGTCTTGCTCTTAATAAAGCTTTAATGATGAGTTAACATGAATTTTTATTAATTACAATGTTAAAATACAGTAAAAGGGAGAAATTAAAAGGTCACTTGGCCAAAAGTATAATTTATAAGGAATTATATGTTAAAATTGATGGTCAGGATAACAAGTTGATCAGATTATATTTTTTCCCTAATATGGTTATTTGGAGATATATCAATTTGTTGCTTATCAAATAATCTTCTAGTTACTTTTACGTCTAGTACTGAGTGTTCTTCTCAAAATATCAATTAAGTAATTTCTAGGTCAGGTTAAAGATATGTGACAGCACTGAAAAGTTTAAAATATCTTTGGGCCTGAAAGATTTTGTGCATAATATAGTCTGTCCTCAATAAGAATTCCATGGATGGAGTTTATATGAATAACTATGCAGCCTTAGCCACCATAACCTTGCATTAATTTATATCCATGTAGATATTCATATATACTTTTACTCTTGAGTCAAAAGACAAAATTAGAAGATATTTAGTTATAGATCTCATTGGCTTTTATTCATGGTTTGTGAATGGGACAGGCTTTATTCTACGAAATAAAATGAGAGCTCCCAATGGGCAATGGCAGAATAGTGGTTTTTGTATTAATGAGAATAAGGAAATGGAACAATGGGTAAAAAGCTGATTGGTTAACATCAGATTACTTCAGGTCACTTTTTTGGTTAAGAGTTAAAGCAGAGAGGACTTCCTTACTATGATGATCCATGTAGACTAGAATCTCCTTTTTTCAGAAAAAATTGCTCTGTTTTGGGATCTCTGCTTTCATAGAGTTTCAGTTTGATTATGTGGCATTTAGTGTGAGTGATTCCATTTTGTTTAACAATTCAAAGGTAATTATTTCTTCTTATATAGATACATGACTATAGCCATGTCACTTATAATCAGAATAACGGATTGAGGTTAAAATTAGGTGTGGTAAGTAAAGGAGAGATAGGGAATACGAATAAAAAGTGAGGAGGCTTGGTGGGGAGAATGATTAGACTGTGAGGGAATTCCCTCAGGGTAGAAAATCATTATTTGGGTTGTTAGCATAGATGTTATTTTTTCTGGAAAGGCTTTCTGGCCTTCCATTTTGAGTAAGCTGCCTCTCCTATGTGTTTAAGCAGCACTCTTTGCCTAACTCTCAGTAACTTTTACTTGTTTCTTGTTTTAGTTGGTGAAATCTATCTGCCCTGTAACTTGTAGGCTCTTAAGGAGGGGAGGGGCTTTTTCCTGTTGGTTATTAATCCTCAGGATCAGCACCTAGTAGATAGTAAATATTGGTTGAATTTGATTGCTTTTATCTGTTTTCTAGTTAGTATTTTGGGAGCAGGAACATAGGGTCTTTATGTGATTTCAATCACAGAGAGAATTAGGGGGTTAGGATTTACTGGAAGGTACTTGAAAGGCATGATACGTATTTTTAAGTACTCAAGTTGTTAAAATTGTGATCCATCAAGGCCTGTCCTTCCTGAATTTGTTGTCCATGTCTCCCCACCCCCAACGTGCTTTAGGGGGTGCAGATCCACTGCTGCAGTTTGAATGTATCCCTAGCTTACATGCTAGAAGCTTAATCTTCAATGCAACAGTGTTAGGAGGTGGGGCCTTATAAAGTCATGAATGCTCTGCTCTTAGGAGTGGATTAATGTATTTATTTCAGGAGTGGCTTACTTAATGAGAGTGGGTTTGTTATATCAGGGTTTAACCCTTTTGTGCTCTTGTGCCTTCTGTCCTGGAATGATGTGGCATGGAGGCTCTTGCGAGATGCAGGCAGGCCCCTTGATCTTGGACTTCCCAGCCCCCAGAACTATAAGAAATAAATCCCTTTTCTTTATAAACCACCCAGTCTCGGGTATTTTGATATAGCAGCATAAAATGGACTAATCCACTTTCATCCATTTTATACTAGAGGGTTTATTGTAACCACAATTCTGCTTAAAAGTCTGTAAGCTCCGGTTCTACTCCAGTCTCTTAACGGATGAGAGCCAGAGCCCCAAAGGGCTGAGTGACCTGTTCAGTTTCATACAACCAAGTAGCAGTAGAAGAAGCAGTGCCAGGTTACCATTGCTTTGCCCTGTGTTGTCTCCTGCTGCGTCATGGTGATTCTGGGGTGGCTATTACAGTGCTCTCCAATTTTTTTTTTTTTTTTTTGAGACTGGAGTTTCACTCAATTGTCCTGTATTGAGTGCTGTGGCATAATAGCTCACAGCAACCTCAAATTCCCGGGCTCAAGCAATCTTGTCTCAGTCTCCAGAGTAGCTGAAACTATAGGCACCCGCTACAATGCCTGGCTAGTTTTTCTATTATTTTATTTTATTTTATTTTATTTTATTTTATTTTTTAAGTAGAGATGGAGGTTTCACACTTGTTCAGGCTGATATTGAATTCCTGAGCTCAGGGGATCCATTCTCCTCGGCCTCCCAGAGTGCTAGGATTCCAGATGTGAGCCACTGCACCTGACCTGTCCAACCTTTAGAAGAATGAGAGGAGGAGCTCCAGTGCCACAATAGGTTAGCGCAGGTACTTATATGAAGAATGAGAGGTGACCACTATCATATGCCTCCTGGCTCACATACATGATTTTGACTACGTTTGTTTCATTTGTAGTGTTAAAATGATTGTTAAAGGCATCACAGTTAAAAGGTCTTTATGCTTAAAAATTAGTTATTTTTATTTATTAATTATAAAGTTAGTGCATACTTATTTAGGACTTCTAAATTCCTTTGTGAAAAATTCAAAATTTCTTTTTATTTCATTGTAATGAAATTTGACCTTATGGTATGTTGATGATTTTAACTGTAGCAGAATTATTGGAAAATGCAGCTATAAACATGGTATAAATTATTTCTTAGTTTTTATCATTTTTGTTCCTGTGCAAATTGTGAAGTAATGTTCATGGAAGAGAAATCACAGGATGTACATAACTGATTCCATATAGTCAGAAGCATGTAGTAAGTCCTTAAGTATTACAAAAAGATGCAACTTTAATGAAATGTACAGTTATCAGGACATTAGCTTTTTATTATTATTTCACACTGCTGATTTGAAATAAAGAATAGGATATGGCACGTTTATAATTCTTTTCTTTTGAGAATCAGTTAGTGTAAAGTTGAAGATCTAATTAAAAAAAGGAAGACTTTATTGTGGAATTAAATATATGGAGGCTGTTTATATGATCTTTAAATAGCTTTATTCACTTAGTATCACCTTTCCAATTCTTTCCAGACAGTTAAAAATATATGTATTCTTTTTATGTCCTTTAATATTATATCCTTTTAACAAATGTCACTTTGTAAAACAAGACATCAATATTGGTGGTTTAGGGCTTTTTTTTTTTTTTTTTTTTTTTTTAAAAAAAGCCCCAAACCTTCCCCCCGGGGAAGGGGCCCGGGGCATAACACCCCACAGCACCCCCAACCCCCGGCCCACAAGCGAGCCCCCCGCCCCTCCCTCCCAAGTAGCTGGGACCACAGGTGCCCGCCACAACGCCCGACTATTTTTTGGTTGCAGCCGTCATTGTTGTTTTGGCGGGTCCGGGCTGGGGATTCGAACCCGCCACCTTAGGTGTATGTGGCTGGCGCCTTAGCCGGTTGAGCTATAGGCGCTGAGCCGGTTTAGGGCTTTTTAAAAAAAATCTTCAAAATTGAAAATATAGGTGAAAGTTTCTAGGAATATGAACTGTAAGTAAAAGTGATAAGAAAAGAGTTAGAGAAAAATTTAAAAAATTGCCTGCTCACCTTCCTAAATCTAATTATATGTAAAAGCAATGAGAGAGGAAATTATATTGTGGTGTTATTTAGACCTTAATAGATATAAAATGGACTTCAAATCTTTCCGCTTCTTTTTCTGCCCACGTGGTTAAAATGTATTCTGCTTCTCTGGGCAGACAGCCAGTTCTAAAATAACCACTTTTATTGAAACAGATTTTGTGATGTCTACATAAACTTTGAGATTGGGATCTTCATTTGTTGGGCATAATAATCTCAGATCCTTTACTTTGACCCTATTGTCAGTGGCATAGAATAGAGTTTATTTATTTCATTTTAGAAAGCTTCCAAATAAATACACCATTGATCCGATCCTTAACTCTTAATGTTGCTAATGTTGCCCTTCTTTTAGAATTTAGAATATCTCCATAAAGAAAATTGTTCCTTAGTAAGTCGTGCTGGTGAGTTTTTGTTGAAGTAGTTGTTAAAGGAAGGTGGAATCAAATGTGTCAGTTTCCCTAGAGAAGTAAGATATTGAGAACTATTGGTTGATGGTTGATATGAGCCATTTGTTTTTAAATTTCTGGGTTTGTTATAGAATAGGAAAATATTTAACAACATACGAACCACTCCCTAGTCTTGTGACATTAACTTTAGCTTTTTGTGCCCTAGTAGCCTGATCTGGGAGATATTAATAGTACCTAACTTACAGGATTATAGAAATTATTGATGAGATAATGTATTTAAAGTGACTGATAAAATGAATTCCAACAACAAGTAGTACCATGCTGAAATTGGCTCTGGATTTAAATAGTAGAATTTCTGAAATGGGATGATTTGTTTATATACTGGTTCTGAAAAAGTAATCTTTATGTAGAATTCTAATAATTAGTTCATTACTAATAATATCAAAGTAAATTTCAAATGTCCCATATGTCCACTCTCTGCTTTGCCACTTCCCCTTCATTTCAAGTTAAGTCAGTCAGTTTTAGAACAAGTTCTTACCTTGGTTTACCTTACAGTATATAGAATAATAGATAAGCACAATCTGTTTCCTAGTTTTATCTTTTGTATTTTGCTGCTCTGAACACATATTCATCAGTGTCCTGCTTAGATTCTGAATCCCTACATTGTGCATCTAAACTACTCATTCACTACTTGTCTTTTAGTATCAGAATTGATTTTTTACTTGAGACTGTCTTCTAGTCATAAAATGTCAATCAAGAAATATTCTGGGCTCGGCGCCTGTGGCTCAAGCGGCTAAGACGCCAGCCACATACACCTAAGGTGGCGGGTTCGAATCCCCAGCCCGGGCCCGCCAAACAACAATGATGGCTGCAACCAAGAAATGGCCAGGTGTTGTGGAGGGTGCCTGTAGTCCCAGCTACTTGGGAGGCTGAGGCAGGAGACTCACTTGAGCCCAGGAGTTGGAGGTTGCTGTGAGCGTGATGCCGTGGCACTCTACCCAGGGGGATAGCTTGAGGCTCCGTCTCAAAAAAAAAGAAAAAAGAAATATTCTGGTCCTGCCAGCTCTCAGTTCCAGGGCACACATAATATCCATTGCCTCTTTGCAACTGCTCTCCTGGTGCAAGGGACTTGCCTCACACTGGCTTTATTATATCTTTTTTTCCCCAATGTTTGTGACAACTGAATCATACTTTATACTCAGGTACGAAGAGCTCAGTGTTGATGATGTATCTTGCAAAACATAGTGGGATTTTACCCTTCTATCTAGATGTACAGTTTGAAGTTTGAAGAGAATAATAGGTTATCTTTGTGGGAACTAAGAAAGCACCATGATATTTGCATTTTAGGACTAGGTCTTTTAGGGAAGACTTTGGTTTATTCACCTTTGCAAGAATTGACATCACCATGCACCCTGTGTTAGCTTAGTGTAAAACTGGTGCTACAAAGCTAGTGCTCTCATTCTCAAGGAGTTCAGTTATGTTGAGAAGAGTAGAATTAGATAAAAGAGTTGTCCAGACAAAGAGCAGTATGCTACTGATAGACTTGCATATGGCCTCGAGCATAGGTCCTTAGGATTTTAGGAAAGAGGGAGATTAACAAGCACTGGAGTTCTGATAGATTCACATAATTTTATTCTTTTTTCAAATATGTAGTAGATACCATATTGGTTTAGGGGTTGCATTTATGAAGACAGACTTAATCCTTGTTCTTAGACTGCTTATCTCTTGGGGAATAAATATAGTAAGTAAATAATTACTAGCATAGTGAGCGTTATGAAGGGTTGGATTGGTTGATGAAGGGAGGAACATTTAGTTATAGGAAATATGACACTAAGAATGAAATTCTTTTATATTAGTGGTGGCTTAAACACCCTCTTGTTTGAGGCCAAACAGCCTAGGACTGTTATGGTAGTTTCATCATGTCAAGAATCTAATTGCTCTTTCATCCTCAATGTGCAGTTTCCATCTTCTACTCCAGCATCAGAGCCACATTGTATGTTCATGTCCAGGGATATCCCTTCTGCTCACAGAATTTAGGCATAATTTCCGCCCCTAACTGAGGGAGAGGGCGGATAACAAGTAAATACTTGCTAGTGATATATACCCTAATTTGGAGGGATATTTACATAAAATATAGTAACTGTATTTTTAGAAGTCTAAGCTGCGCTGTTCCTACAAAATGAGACACAAAACCTGTAGTGAACTTAAGTGTTTCTTTTTATACCTTGCTTAGTTGTTTATAGTGCTGATGCATTGATACTCGTATGTATAAGGAGAAAATTAGTATTTGCCTACATTATACAGCTTCTTTTGCTTACACTGTACAGTATCTTTTCCTTTAACTTGCTCCTAAAGCTTGATTTTTGGAATGAACACCATTTTCTTCCCATCAGATGCATTGAACTTAATTTTGGACAGTTAAAATTTTTTCAGAGTAATTGGAGACTACATTTAGTAATTAATTGCCTTCATTATTTCTTCATTAGTTAATTTTGAGCTAAAAATGGTATTGTAATAGATCTAGTCATGTCTTACTAGTCATGTCTATTACATATAATAGATGCTTCAGTGAAAAGTTGGAAGTTACAACTTCTTTTTGGTGGAGATGTTCATCATATGGTTGGAGAGATACTTACTGCCATTGCAAAAATGCAAAAATAAAAGTTGAACCTTAACAGATTGCTAACAGCCATGTAGACTTAAATAATTTTGCTTTTTGCAGAAATAAAATTCTGACAGTTATTTTTAATGACAAAATGAAAAGAAAAAGGTTTAAGAAAAACCATTCTAGAATGAATTATTGTAGAAGCACGGAAATAATGGTACAGAAATTTTTCCTTTATTGAGTTGAATAAAAAAACCCGTCAGAGTATAAGTTTACACATACAATTATGGAAATGGTATTTTATTTTATACTGTCCACCTTACTATTCTGGTCATCAAAATAAAGGTGTTTTAGTTATATATCTTTTGTCATTTCATTAAAATGACAAATATTTGGAACCTAGAATCAGTATATTTAGGTTTTTGTGATTTGAAGGATAAAACAATTTCTATGAATAGAAGCAGCAGAGAATACTTAATATAAGTTTCAAGTTTTTTCTTTCCTGTAAATCCTGGTTACAGATAAGTATGAGGCAGACTCTGTTGTTTAAGACATTGTGCAGCAAAACACTCGATAGTGAAATGAATTCTGGCACTGCCCACAATGTTAACAGGCTTAGATCAAAAGGTCTGTTCTATTTTAGTGCTGTGAACATTTACATGAGCAAACCTCAAATGCACATTCTGTGACTGAACTGTGGTATGTTTGCTCTGTCAAGTCTATTGACCTCTTTTCATTAAATTTAATTATTTTAAAAGAGATTTGGAAGTGTTCAGAACTTGAACAGGATTATTTTTATCCAAAACTATTACTTTTAAAAGTTGAGAGGCAGCACCTGTGGCTCAAAGGAGGTGGCCCATATGCTGGAGGTGGTGGGTTCAAACCCAGCCCCAGCCAAAAAACTGCAAAAAAAAAATTATAAATAAAATAAATAAATAAAAGTTGAGTACTTATTTTCTGTGGTTGGAATTAAATATCTTTTAATAGATTTTTACAAAGTAATAGTTAAGAATTTGTCTTACATTTGTATTGATATTTCATTGAGTTACTAATGTTTCTCTTAAGTTCTATTGGCACAAATTTTCCATTCTTAAGTACAGTAGTAACATTTAATTACCTGGCACCCTCAAAGAATGAGTCATTCTAAACAAAAAGGCTCCTGAATAAGGTGAGTTTAAGCTCACAGTATTGGAAAAAATAAATATTTTGCATTTAATTATTTCTAAAAAATAAAGTAGAATTTTCCTTTCTTAAAAGTCATTTGTATTTTTAACAGTTGTTTATTGGGTAGTGGGAAGTTGAATCTATTTGTCATTGTCAATGCTACTAATTGGCCTTGGTAATAATAACGAAGTCCTACCTCCAGGCATCTGTGAGGATCCAGAGACAGGCTGTAGTTTTGTAATTAACAGCATGGTTTTTGGAGTCAGACTTGGGTTGAAATTCTTTCTGTCTTGGGTACTAGTTGTATGACTTTTGCTTTGGCAAACCATTACATTTCATTTTCTTTATTTGCAAAGTGGGGAATTAAGAGTCACAATACTTCATTGAGTGTGAGGATTACATGTGTTAACACATGGAAATCACTTAGCACAGCACTTAGCTCACAGGAAATTTAATAAGTGTAAGCTGTTGTTAATGTTATCTCTACTTATGCTATTACTACAAGAGCAGTCTCCAGGCAGCTGTGGTTTTTATTGTTGTTATATCTACTATTTAGTAGTTTTCCTTTCACTGACATTGATATGTGTATGTGTATTAGGGCTGTTTTTATTTTGTATTTTTAATAAAGGAGTTTTTGTTTCTTATTTTCATGTGAACATTTTCACTTTGGGGATAAGAAAGAACCTGTGAGGCCATGGTGTCAGTATTTAGTGTGTTTATGGGAAAATATATTTAAAGCACAAAAGGAAGAGGTAAGACAAATACACTCTTTGCATTTTGAAGTTACAAGGGTTTTTTGATTACAAATTTCCTGCAGTAAAGACAGTGGGTTTAAATAGAAGCAGATGTGTATATATTTGAGTCTAATCTGTTTCTTTCAAGAGGAGAGGGATAATTGGCTTTCTATGTTGAGGTGCTACTGGAATACTTGTCATTATTTCTTTTGGTAGAGTGAATTTAACTTGCTTTTGACCTTATTTTAAGGCAGTGGTTCTCAACCTTCCTACTGCCATGACCCTTTCATACAGTTCCTTGTGTTGTGGTGACTTCCAACCTTAAAATTATTTTTGTTGCTACTTTATAACTGTAATTTTGCTACTATTATGAATCATAATGTAAATATCTGATATGCAGGATGTATTTAGGTGACCCCTGTGAAAGGGTTGTTCAACCCACAAAGGGTTCACGACCGCTGTTTTAAGGGTATACAACTTTTGACTGTAATTCTTTGTTGTATGTGGTAACTGGTTTTTGTTGTTAATGACATATATCTGGTTATTGGAAATTGATTGCCTCCTCTTTTTTTCTCTGCAGTTATTGGTGGTGGTGGTGATTTGTGGTAGCTCTTAGAGTGCACTTTGTACCTTCTTTTGCTGATGGAGGTGGTACTCTGGCCTCCTTGTTTTGTTCCATTTTGTAGCTTTTGGTGGCCACCATAATCTCTTGACAAATAGTGGACTAGAGAAAGGTTAGTGTTCAATTCTTCCAGTTAATCTCCCCCCTAACCCCTGGCACCACCAGTAAATTCTGTATGCAGTGAGAAAGTAATAATCCTTAACTGGGTTATTCTATCTTCCACTAGGAATGGTACTATTAACAATAGCTAATGTTTATGATACAATAAACATTACATAGTCAGTGTCGTAATTATGTTACATTCTAATTGAATTCTTGAAGAACTGTTTGACCCTTGTGTTACTGTCCTTGTTCAACAGATGAAGAGCAGGGCTCAGAGAGGTTTAGTAATGTACACAGTTAATGCACATATAATAAACATCTACCCGTGACTGGAATTCAGATCTCACAGAATTTTTTCATGCTTTTCAGCATTTTTCATGCTTTTTAACTTTATGTTATGAAAAATGTCAAATATATGAAAAACAGATGGAGCATCATAGGGAATACTCTGCATTTCACCTACATTTAATAGTTAATGTTTTGCCACTTTTGCTTTGTTTACTTTTTCTTTTGAGACAGAGTCTCATTATGTCACCCTCAGTAGAGTGCTGTGGCGTTACAGCTCACAGAAACCTCAAACTCTTGGGCATAGGCAATTCTCTTGCCTCAGCCTTCCAAGTAGCTAGAATTACAGGCACCCAGCATAACGCCTGACTTAATTTTTTGTTGTAGTTGTTTAGCTGCCCCAGTCCAGGTTCGAACCCACCACCTTCGGTGTATGTGGCTGGCGCCATAACCACTATGCTATGGGTACTGAGCCTGTTTACATTTTCTTGAAAGTGTTAAAGCATGTCCCATAAATTAAACATTTTATATTTCAGTATGCATCTTTAAATAGTAAAGCCATTTTCTTTTTTTTCTTTTTTTTTTTTTTTTGAGACAGAGCCTCAAGCTGTCCCCCTGGGTAGAGTGCCGTGGCACTACAGCTCACAACAACCTCCAACTCCTGGGCTCAAGGGAGTCTCCTGCCTTAGCCTACCAAGTAGCTGGGACCACAGGCGCCCACCACAACGCCCGGCTATTTTTTGGTTGCAGCCGTCATTGTTGTTTGGCGGGCCCTGGCTGGATTCGAACCCACTACCTTGGGTGTACATGGCTGGCGCTTTAGCCACTTGAGCCACAGAAGCCGAGCCAGGCCGTTTTCTTAATAACCACACTGCAGTACCTACACGTTTCATTTAGTTATTTCTCCTAAATTTGTCCCAGGCCCCCAATTCATTTTCCATGACGTTGGGTTTTTGAAAAGACTGGATCCTGTGACTCCACATTTGTCACTTCTATACTCCTGTTAGCCTTCTAATGAAGGGGGTAGGAGGAGTGTTGGAAAGCAGAGGGTAAGTGAGTAGGAACACCCCTCTGGTAGACACCCCCACAATCATAAAGTGTACCAAATTTTGGCTTGCTTTTTTTGAGTGGTAAGCATATGTTTAAAGTTGAAGAAACTTTGCCTGGAGACAAAATTTGACAATTACTTAACTCTAAGCAAAGGGAAAGAAACAAAACAGTATCTTTTTAAATTTTCTCTGTGTATTTACTTATTTATTTATATGAAACAGATGTATTTCATACAGGGCAGTGCCTGCAACTACTATGAGACAGAGTCAGTGGCGATCTTGAACAGAGAATGACCACTGAGAGCAAGAAGAAATGATATTTGGGTGGTTCAAATGAGTAGGATTTGGCATTCAGAAAATGGCATTTGGGCATCTTGGACAAACTGAAGAATATAAACAGAAGCATAAAGGCGGCACAGTATAGAGAGTAGAAGTTGAGTGTTAATGTATCTGAATGCCCTTCCATTAGACCTGTTTTATCTTTTTCTCTCTATTTCTGTTCTTTTACTTACTGACTTTCACCTTTGGAGGAAACACTCAGTAAGGCACACCATTGGTTTGTATGTTTTCAGTAGCCACCATAGGTGGTTTCATTTTATTTTCTGACATTGTGGTTAATTTTGATTTTCTAAAATTTGCTGTAGATTGTGCCTGCAGTTATGTCTGTTGTAATGTGACTAATTGTTGCTCAATTTTGGCCACTCCATAGGATCCATCATACCCACAGTCTTCTAAGGGCTGTGTATAATATAGTTTGCACTGTGTTTTATTCCAGAATCAATGTAACAAAGGTGTTTTGTTATATACATTTATTGTTAAATCTCTTTCCTAACCTCTTGCTAATAATTTCTTCATAATACCTTTTACAATAACTTTTTTTTTCATTGAGGAAACAATTTAAAGGTAGGAAATGAGAAAATGTTTTCACTTAAAGCATTTAACAGTTCTGACCTTTCTGTAGTAACTTAACATATCTTTGATCTGTTAACCAATTATATATGAAAATTGACTTTTTCAAGTCATATCTTTTTGATAATAGAATGTTATAACTAAATATTTTTCCTCCAAGTGATTTTGGTTGCTAGCAGGCCTGGCTAAGATGAAATTTAAATTATGGGCTTAGTTTATTCTTTTGTTTTCTCGTTTTTCACCTTGATCTTTTCTGAAAAAAATTTTTTTTT
>NW_003852433.1:12041618-12064970 GCF_000181295.1 Otolemur garnettii
TTTTTTTTTAAACAATAGGATGGTGTGATAGGCTTGCGGGGTGTGGGGTGGAGGTGGGTTTAAAGTTAAATGATAATAATGGCAGTGATGTGTTGAGTCCCGCCTATGGGCCTAGTGTAGTATTAGGTGCATTATATACAATAGCTCTGATTCTCAGAACAACTAATAGTAATATATTACAGATTGCATTTACCAAAGAAGAAATTTAGATTGAAAAAATTAAATGGTCTATTTAAGGTTTCTAGCTGAGAGTACCATAGCAGATAATAGCAAAAGTTAGGAGATGACGATTGTAAGAGTGGTGTGCCTAAATTCTCTGGGTGCTTAGAGAAACAACAGATGATTCCAAGTGTCAGAGGAGCTTGTGTAGGACCTATCAGTGAAGTCTGGCTGGAGGTTAGAGGTGCAGTAGAGGAGCAGAAGGAAACTAGACCAGAATGGATGCTCAGACCTAGTTGTGGGAGGTTTGGAATGCTGGCCTGGGAGAATAAAGCTTTTGCACTTCATTCATTATAGAAATTTGGTTTACTAAATCAGGGCAATTATGGTTTACTAATCATGGCAAGATCTAGATTTAACAGAAAGAGTAGAAATGATTTATTTCTTTTTCTTTTTTACCTTCTTGAATTGCTGAAATAAAATTTGTATATGTTGATAAGTTGGAGCTACTGTAGGGGAATGTAGGCTCTGGCCTCAGGCAGACACAAGTCGACTAGACACTTGGTGGCTTGTTGCATGTTGTATGAAGTTAATGTCCAGTGACACAGCCTGCATGGTCAGCCAGAAAAGAGATTTGGCTTAGGGCCATACTGGTATCCCAGCAATCTCAATGTCAGCTCTGATTCCAATTAGATCTTTGCGGAGATTCTTTGTAGTTAGAGCCATTCTTTTGACAGCTAAATCTCTCCGTGTGTGCATTTATTAAATGTGTATATAGTAGAACCTCCATAGTTGACCACCTCCTTAAGTTGACCAGTTTTCATAGACTAGACATGCACATATCAGTACAGTAAGCCTAGTTCCTTATGTTGATTACCTCTGTGTGTTGACCAGTTTGTTACATAGTCCCTTGGGTGGTCAACTTACAGAAGGTTCTACTGTACTTGGATTTTATTTTGTATTTGGTCCAGATCAGGGGAATTCATTTATAATCATTACAAAACAAATGCAGTTATGAGATACTTCCCTCTCATCTTTCTTTCCAACCCCTAGCTCTTTTTTTGGAATGTTATTTTATCAGTTTATCAAATATCTTTTGATTGCCAGCAATCCTTAAGCACTATTGGAACACGTGAAAGGAACCCAGCGTTTACTCATCTGTAGTCAAACCATTCTCGATACCCAACTCTATTTTCTGTGTCTTTATCATGTTATTTCCTCTGCTTGGGTAATCTGTATTTTCTCTTTCTCCATAATTTTTCCATTTTCTAATTTCAAATGCTACCCACCCTTAAAGCCCTGATAGAATATTGCTGGGATATTTGGCATTTAGATCATATGTATGAAACATCTACTGTAAATATCAGATAACATTCTTTAAGTTATTTGCTTGTTCAGTTATAAACCATTTGCCTTTTTTGATATATAAGGTTGGGCAGTTAAGTTCATGAACTCATCCTAGAAAATGTATTATATACTTCATTGCTGAATATAACTACAACCACCTTTAGACTACTCCCGTTGGAAGGCTGTGCACTGATGCCAGTGTATAGTCTACCCTTCAAAGCACTTTTTCTAGGGTGAGTTCATGAACTTAATTGTCAGACCTCAGATGAAGACAGCTCTGATGGCCATTTCAGCAAAAGAGTTCCAGGACTGCTTTGAAGGGAGGCCTAGACACTGGCTTTGCTGCAGAGCTTCCCAAGGAGAATATCTTGAAGGTGACCATAGTGATATTCAGCAATGAGGTAGGTAGCACTTTTTCCTAGGACGAGTTCGTGAACTTAATTGTCTGACCTTATAGTCTGGGTTCTTCTTCACAAAGCCAGTTCTCTTTGTTAAATGATATTTAAAAAGCAAAACTGTGAGAGGAATGCTTCACAGATGGGAGATAGGGTGAATTGGTCAAACATATTTATTGATTATGTAAAAAATGCAAAATTCTTTTCTAGGGTTGTTGGGGTTATATTTAACAATAGGACATAATTATGGAGCTCTGAGAAGCCTATAATCTAGTAATTTCACTTGTTATATTATTAACATAATATATGAAAAGTTTGTAACATAACCGTAATCAAGAATGCCTTGAGGGCAGCGCCTGTGGCTCAAAGGAGTAGGGCACAGGCCCCATATGCCGGAGGTGGTGGGTTCAAACCCAGCCCCAGCCAAAAAAAAAAAAAAAAAAGGAATACCTTGAATTAGGGAAGGGGGGAATTAATTTACTTGGGGATATGAAGAGTTTTGTGGAAAACATGGCATAGTAATAAGCAGTGATGGGAGCAGGATAACTTATTTTAGGCACAGGATACATACAGTGCATGAGCAAGGATATGAGTACACAGGGTATATTCAAAGTATTTAAGATGGCGAGTTGTTAGTGATTAGGAAAAAAATCAGAAGCAGCTTACAGAGAAAACTGAACAAATAGGGGAAAAGTACAATTCTAAGATCATTAGACTGTTTTTAGGCAGTGAAAAATTTAAAACTTGATCAGATCTGTGTTAGCAAGGTAACTTGGAAAATGGTGAGAAGAGTGGATTAAAGCAATACTGAGGAGTAAATCTAGATGAGAAATTGAAGATAAGCCAAAGATTTGACAGGACAGATAGACTGGTTAGATGAACAGTGTATCTAAAACCCCATTTTCTCAAAGCAAGGCAGTGACCTAAATTCTAATCATTTCCCCTTTCTTTTATTCTTTTCTTTCTCAAAATAAGAAAATAAAAAATAAACTACTTTTTTTAAGACTTCAACAGGGTTTTAGCATAGATTGACACGTTAGTACTTTTGTGATTTTTATCTTTAGATGATTATAAACCTCTGCTTTATCATTGACAGAAAAGTGTTTTAAATGTAAGCCCCTCTTTTTCCTTCTGGAGCTATCTGCAGTAGCTCTCCTCATTTTGTAGAAGAGAAACATACACATTTATAAATTTTACTGTCAATAGTTATGAAAATAATTTAATATGTCATTTTGATAGTTCCATAAAAATGTATTTAGTACTTGCTTATGTTTTAAAAAATATCATTGTAAGGGAGAGGGTTGAGGGTCATTGGCATACCAAGTAAGAAACTTTCTTTCTTTCTTTTTTTTTTTTTGAGACAGAGTCTCACTTTGTTGCCCTTGGCAGAGTGCTGTGATGTCACAGCTCACAGCAACCTCCAGCTTGTGGGCCTAGGTGATTCTTCTGCCTCAGCCTCCTGAGTAACTGGGACTATAGGCGCCCGCCACAGTGCCTGGCCATTTTTCCTTGCTACAGTTTGGCCAGGGCTAGGTTTGAACCTGCCACTCTCAGTATATGGGGCTGGTGCGTTACTGAGCCACAGGTGCTGCCCTAAACTTTCATTTGAATGAATAAATGCATGAGTATGTATATATACATGAATAAATAGAAATTAATGATTGGTTGAACAAAATCCATCTTTTAATAGTATGTTTAATAATGTCGTGTTATCTAATACTAATATTAATAGGGTACTTTCTTAGATTAAGGAATTTGTATTTTTATGAACTACAATAGTGACATATGCTCACTATGTAAAAATACTTGAACGGTACATAAATGAATATTATAAAAAGGGTAAATACCACACCATTCCTCTTTTAAGCTAACAGAATTACAGTTTGATATATTATGATATTATGGATGGATTCTTATAAAGCCTGTAAAGAAATCTTTAGTATTTATGTATTATGCTATCGTGATTTTGAGTGTTGTTAATGCAAGATTGCCTTCCTCTGGTTATTTATAAGCCAAAAAATGCTGTATTGCATAGAGGTGTGTTTATAGGTATTGGACATATTTTACCATGCCTTTTTTTACCAGGGTTGTATCGGGCAAGGAAAATAGTAAAATTTTGTTTTATTTTTTGTTGCCACTGATAAAAATTACTGATGATGGGGGAGAGTCTGAGTAAGAACTCAGACTGTTCTTTTGTTTGTCCTGAATTTCAGTCTTAGCAATATAGCCATGCTTAGACCCAATGTGATGTTGCCAAATTCAGACAAGTATAGTGAAGCCAGGTGCTATTTTTTTTTAAGTATGTGAAATTATAAATGATATTAGGATTTCTTTCTTTTTTTTTCCTTTCCTTTCCCTTTTCTTTTTTTTTTTGAGATAGAGTCTTACTCAGTCACCGTGGATAGAGTGCTGTGGTATCATAGATCACAGCAACCTCAAACTCCTAGGCTCAGGCAAACCTCCTGCCTTACTTAGCCTCCCAAGTAGTTGGGACTACAGGTACCTGTCACAACACCCGACTAATCTTTCTGTTTTTAGTGGAGACAGGATCTCACTCTTGCTCAGGCTGGTCTTGAAATCCTGTGCAATATTTCTTTACAGTCCACCCAGCTTGGGCTCCAAGAGTGCTGGGATTACAGGTGTGAGCCACATACCCAGCCTAATATTAGGATTTAAAAATGTTGCTATCTTTGTCATTTGTAATAGGAAAAGCAAAGAATTTTTTTTTTTTTTTTTGAGACAGTGTCTCACTCTGTTGTTCCAGCTGGAGTACCATAGTGTCATAGGTCACAAACTCTTGTGCTCAAATGATCCTCTTTCCTCGGCCTCTTGTGTAGCTGGAACTACAGGTGTGCTTGCCAAGCAATCCACCTATCTCGGCCTTCCAGAGTGCTAGTATTACAGTTGTGTGCCACTGCACCTGGCTCAAAGAAGCTATTTTTGATAAGTTTTAGGTTGACTGGCTTTGTTTAGTTTTTGTTACAGCCTGAGTATAGTGCACTGGATTAGCTCTCTTATAAGCACAGCATTGGCATACTAAATATTTGTTGAATTTTGGTTAAACAGATATATGTCTTCTTAGAGGTAGTAGGCCCAGAGCTATATTTATTATTGTTAGATCTCCAGTAATATCTTTCTGTGCATAGTAGGCCTACTGTAAGTATTTATGAGGTAATTGTTTTTGTTGTAATATATTTGATACCTTTTTGTCTATATTTAGACTCTTGCCATTCTTCTTTTTTATTTTTTGAGACAGAGTTTCACTATGTTGCCCAGTAGAACGGTATGGCATCACAGCTCACAGCAACTTCCAGCTCTCGGGCTTAAGCGATTCTCTTGTCTTGGCCTCTCAGGTAGCTGGGACTACAGGTGCCCACCACAATGCCTGGCTATTTTTTGGTTGTAGTTGTCATTGTTGTTTGACAGGCCCAGGCTGGGTTTGAACCCACTAGCTCCGATGTAAGTGGCTGGTGCCCTAGCTGCTGAGCTACAAGTGCTAAGCCTTGCCATTCTTCTTAAGCTGAGGCTATGTTTAAAAAATTTCATCAATACTTAAGAGACTTCTTACTAGCTAGATTTTAAAATTTTTTGGTAGCAAATAGAAAAAGGACTAGATTTTTCTTATTTGTTTGATCTGTTTAGGTATTGCAGGATTCCTGGAACATGCTGTTAAAACATGTTACTTTATGTGTGTGTGTGTGTATATGTGTTTTGCTTTTAAACCTTAATAAATAGATTTAGATTAAAGAAAGTAGTCTAAGTGAAAGGCTACTAGAAACCTGACTTGAAACAGCTACTAAGTAACTACTAAATGCCATTGACTTTGACAACCATACAGCAGCAAAAGAGAGCATGGAACCTCAGTACTGGAAGGAACCTTTAAAGAAAAGCTGGGCCACGGACACAGTTCCAGAAGATATGTTCTGGTTGTTTTTCAGCCTGGGATGAGGAAATCTTTGCACATCATGGAGTCCTTTTCTTAAGGGTATATAGTGATGTGCATGGAGTTTAAGTATCAGAATTCCTTGTCATAGATTTCCACCTGCCATTTAGAATGATTATTGGTTTGGTTGATTTTAACACTGCCGAGTCAAATAGTAGATAGATGTAGAGCAGCTAAATTCTCCATGCCCTCCAAAGAGTAATACATTTGTCCTCTAAAAGTTTGACTACCCTGTTTAGTATCAGGCATATATTAATTTATTGATCTGAAGGAGATGATGTTGCTAAGCCTGTTTTATTTACATGGCCATAGGAAAAAAATAGGATCATAATATGAAGTTAGCGTACTGACAACAGAGTTATGTGAAAACTGCAATGCTCTTTTGTTCGAGTCTCCAGATATAAGTAATTACTAAGAGGTGTGGGATGAATTAGTAGGGCAACCATGGGGCAGAAACACTACAGGGATGCCATAAAGGGCAACTTGAAGCAGTCTAGCATAGATGTTGATCATTAGATGTCAGATAATTAAATCCCTTTGATATCTTCATGTACAGCAGTCAGAGGTTGCTTCTTGTTGCTTACTGCATATCACATTGAGTGCACAGACTACTTATGCTCAGGAAAAACAAAACCTACAAACCTCTATGGAACATTTACTCTGCCAGAGATACTGTTTTAAGACCTTTACATGTTCTAGTTAACCCTTAAAAGTCTCTGCACCAACTAGTTGGAGCTTCAGAGAACATATGAATTCATAGTGAAAAGAATAGTACTGAAGTCTTAGTATCACCTACATAGATTAACCATGAATGTGGTTTGAGCAAAAATTCCGTATTGGGGTAGGCTCTCTCTTTAGGGAAATCTTTTTGTGAGGAAATAGATTTGGGATAAAGCTCGTCAGACCAAACTTGGTATTAGAATCACCCAGCATTTCAGAAATGGAATCTGAAATCACTTTCAGGGTTTGTCAGGAGCTAGGCTCTTTGGGATCATGGAGGACAGGATATAGTGGAAATTTCAGTAGTAATTGGGCACCAATTTGACTTTCTTATCCTAAATGAGGATATGGTGATGACTTGAATTTGATTCAGGAATCAAGAGAATTGATTGTCAAACATTCCTTTAAATGGAATCACATGGATTAGTGGTATGAGTACTTGTGAGTGGTAAAATCAAGGCTTTCTCTGCTTAGGACCCCCTTTCCTTGTGTGCACATGTGGTCGAACCCAGGGGCAAAGGAAAAGTCAAACAAAGATAAGCGGCATATGTGCTTATTCTGTGACTCCGTATAACCACCTGACTTCTATTAAGTTCTGTAACATTGGTTAAATAATTGGAGATTTAAAGGAGGATTATGTGTGTGGTCTCTTTAGCCAATCTTTACATAGCTATGATTTTGATTTTCTTCTTGCTTGGACATAGTTTTTGCATGCCCATTTTACATGGCTTAGGATTTGTAATTTTAATGTGCCATCCATTAAATATGAACGTGGCAGAATCCACCCTTCTTTAGAGACATGAGTATTCTCAGTTGTTTTAACTTTCTTGCCTTGCCCTGCAGTTATTTAGCTTGTTTTCATGGTGACATATAGCAAGCACGATGGTTATTTATCTAGCTTAGGCCACAAGTCATTTAGATCAAAATTTGATTAAAACATTTCAGAAGAGAGTCCCAGAAAATAACGGAGGCAAGTCACCTCTGAGAGGAAGTGTTAAGGTGATATCAGCTGCTGTGCATAAGCTAGGAAATTCACTATTGGACTTAACATTGTTCATATGGGGGAACAAATTTTTGGATTTCGGACTTGTGACTTAAAATGAAATTTGGAACACAGGCATTTATAATTGGTATCTTCTAAGTAGACTTTCAAAAAGTAAGGGTATGCCTAAATTTCTGTGGCTCTGGCAATCTATCATTGTTTCTTTTAAATTTTGTGACCAAGAAATATTTTTGTATTGTATTTCATTTGTTGTATATGTGAAATGTCATGATAATTATCTTTCTGTGTGTATTGATGTGGCAGAGTAGCATGTGACCTCATTTAGTTTGACACCAAAGGAAGAAGAAAAATGTTCAGCATATGTTAAACTCTGAAAATTTTTTTTCTTGATCGCCCCATTTGGAAAAAAAAAAAGTAAAATAAAACCAAGAATCTTTTCTAAGCAATTTGAATAATTTTCTTTGGAGTATGTATATGTAAGTATATGATGAAAAAAAAAAAAACATACCCTCACCACATATTGCAATTAAGAATTGACAATGAGCTGAAGCTGAGGTGGGAGGATTGCTTGAGCCGAGCCCCGGGAGTTTGAGACCAGCTTTCAAAAAACGTGACAGTGATGGTTTTCTCATATGTGTTTAGTTTCCTTATATTATAAGTCACTTTATGGAATGTTAACTATGATAACTAACTATCCTGACAAAGGACGTGTGAGAATTTTCAAGACTTACTGTATTTTTGAAGTCCTGTAGAAGCTCAGTCTCCTCCCCAGATGTTTATTCTGCAGTATGTAAACAGTAAAGAAAATAGACTAAACCTGAGCATTTCATAATCAGTGGTTAGCTACTGATGTAATTCAGAATTAAGCAATCAACACCGATTATAGAGTCATTTGGCTGAGAGCAAACCTGTAATTCTTTCTCTTTCTGAAGCCAGCAGAGCCTGAACTTACAAAGCTTGTCAGTAGATGAGATAAAATGTAACAAGCAATTTTGAATTGAACTGTTAGATTTGTATATGAGGAGGCGCTTGGATGCTGGCAATTCTAATAGCCAAAGACATTGAATAGTAAGAATACTTTTTATTTAAAAAATATAATTCTAACATATGATGGTTACTTATAACATTTGACTTAAAAAGCTATATATTATAAAAGTGTCAGTTTATTTTTATACACACATATATGAATTATGCATACTTGAACTTGTAGTAGTAAATACTTCAAGTAGTAATCAGTAATGAAAAGTCTTGAACTTTTATTGTAGCCTTTTGTCTTGAGCAAGGAATAGCTATAGTAGTGTTGCCATATACTTAATTTTTATTTATTTTATAAAAACAATTTTTTTTCCCCCGAGACCAAGCCTTGCTCTGTCACCCTGGGTAGAGTACCATGGCGTCATAGTTCATGGCAACCTCAAAGTCTTGGGCTCAAGTTGTCCTCTTGCCTCAGCCTTTCAAGTAGCTGGGACTATAGACAGCTGCCACAGTGCCATGTACTTAATTTGATAAGAGGAATCATTTGCTCACAAATATTTGAGTGCTATTATTTCCCAGTCACTAAGGATGTGGGAATAAAGCAATGAGGAAAACAGACTGAAATCCTGGTTGTGGATTTTAAGTTCCAGTAAAGAATATGGTAAGGAAGCAGATGCATGAAATATAAAGTGTGTCACATGCTGATTAGTAATGTGGAGAAAAAGCAGTGAAGGAGGATAGTTGTTGTTTTTATATAGGGTGGTGAGAGAAAGCACAACTGGTGGCATTGGAGGTGAGACCTGAACATAGTTTGGGAATGTATGTTTGTCAGAGGAGCATTTTAGTAAGAGAGAAGCAGATGCAGAGGCCATTAGGGGGAGCTGATTGATCTGATGAAGGACCTGTGTAGTATGGAGAGAGAAGTGGTGAGTTAGGGTGTTCACGAATGGTGCTGAAGACCACAGTAGAACTCTTCTCTGATTTGGGAAGCCACGGAAGCGTTCTGAGCAGAGGGATGAGGTGAGCTAAGTAATGATTTCAAGGATCCATATAGTTACCATATGGAAAATAGACTAGGTTGGGATGGGGTGAAAGGGCCAGTGCAGAACCAGAGAGAGCAGGCAGGAAGCTATTGTGATGAACCAGGTTAATGATGGGGATGGTGAGAATGGTGAGAAGTTGTCACATTCTAGTTAACATTTTAAAGGTAGAGCTGGCAGCTTTGGATGTAGGATGTAGGATGTGAGAGAGTAAGGATAAAGCAGGAATTTGAATCACCAACACTTTTTAATACTGCTCAATTATTTTGCTTATAGAAAATAATTTGAAAAATCTTTGTACAAAGGGATAATTTTATTCGTATGTTTAGTTATTGTATTTTCAGTTCCTTTTGTATATTTTATATGTGAGGCTATTTGTGTAACCTTATTTCTAGGTCAGGTTTCTATGTATGAAACAAATCAGTTTCAGGATTATAATACAGTGTACTGCTGCTGCCACCTAATGTTTATAGCCCTTCATTTATATAATTATAATAACTGGTTATGCATAGCTTTAATGTTGGTTTGAATACAGAATGCTAACAGATTAATTGAAGCTTATTTAATTGCCTTTGTATTAGGTTCCTAGTATGGTTATTTAATAATACAAAAACTGAATTGTCTTGAAATAAGGTTGTGGATAGAAGATTAATTTTATTGGCATCTTGATCTGTGTTGAATTCAGTTCAACGCATACTTATTTGTTGTGCTCAGCCCTGTTGTCTCTCTGCTCTCATGATTATGATGTTCTAATGGCAGAGGACAGATTTGGAAGAAAAAATAACACATAGTAAATAATGAAATAATTAGCAGTTGAGGGAAACAAACCAGACAACAGACATAGCTGCCCCCATAAATAAAGAACTTACCGTCTAACAAAACAGATAAACATTTAAAAATTAGTTAGATGAAAATGCAATGAGTGTAACATTTCAGCCACTTTCCTGTGGAATAGGAAGAGCTGAAAGTCCCTAAAATAACTTCAGTTGTTGCAGGACATAGTGCTAGTAATGTAACAGTTTCTAAGTCAGTGCTGAAATGGTTTTTTGCGTTGTTCCAGAGAGATTTAACATTAGCGATGACCAATTTTTATTGAAAGATTTGTTTTAGACCAGTTTTAGTAATTGTTTACTATTATTTTTGGGTTGCTTTTGTGACTAGGCTTGAATGTGATGGTTGCTGTCTCAAATATGCTCTTCCTGGTAACTGCTATATTGCGCCTCAAAAACAGCACATTTCATGAGGGATGAAATAATTTTTGTTTACATGCATCTACCTATTGTATATATGTGTTGTGTGTATATATGAGAACTGTCCAGAAAGGATCCAGCAGTGCTTGTCTCTATTTCTCATATTAAATGGCTGGATATACACTCATTTGCCACTCTACAACTACTGCTGTAAAAACACTGCTAGAAGAAACAAGGTAATAACACTGAAGATGGATTCAACAGACAGTCATGGAATGTTGGGAGGACTAGGGAAACAAAGCAAGCAAATCTTTGCCTTCATTAAACTTACATTCTAATGAGGGTGGGGTGAGGAGATAGACAATAAACACAAACATTTAGTGTGTCAGATGGTGGTAAGTGCTCTAGAGGAAAATGAGAATAAAGCATGGTGGAAAGGGAGAGGGAGTATGGTTTTGCTCATTTTATGGAAATTTTTCTTTTCATGATTGTTTTGTTCCTAGGTGAGTTATAAAAAGAGAGTATAATATATACCTATAATTGTTTTAATGGTCCTGTCTGCCTTTGGAAACTGGAGTAGTTCATGTCCATCTGTTTATCTAGCAAATATTTGATGCATACTGAGCAAGCATATTACCTTTTTCTAGGTACCATTATAAAATAAAAGATAAAAGCTGTGTTCTCCTGAATTTAAAATTAGATGAGGGACATATTTTTTAGATTAATATTTTATAGGATATTGGCTGTGGGAGAGTTAATTTATCTTAAAAAATGATAAGTATAACAAGACATTTTAGCTTTGACATTAGGTGACACAGTATTTCATTTATGAACTAGTACCCTTTGGTGGGATTATAATACTGAGCTCTGAAAAGCAACATTTTTTAGGGATGGTGATATCCTTCTTTGAAAAAAGAAGAATCTGCATTATGATGCATTGTTGCCTACTGAGTGTAACTGGCAAACCTACCAGGTTTTCATCAATTGTCATGGAATCACTTTGACTTATTTTGTAGTTTATACAATCAGTAAGATACAGGATACTATAAAAAGTTTATTTTTTTCAAACTTTGAAATGTTGCCATGATTAAAACTTGAGAAACATACTCGATGCTAATTCTTGATTGCAGGGGCCTTTGGTTATCAATGTGAAAGCCTGGCATATATCATTGCATTTATGTTTTTCTGATGACAGCTTACTGTCTCATTTATAACCTGTTCTCTTCTGATGTAACAAAGGTGTAATCATTGTGGACTCAGAGAATGATTTCAGAAAATCATTGTGGATTCATACATCTCAACTGTGTTAGGTTTTGTTGTGTCCTTCATTTACCAAATGTGTTCATCACCCTAAATTTCATCAGTTGCTGGTCAAATAGGCATTTTAGGGTGACCTGATTTGAAAACACTTAGTTTTCTTTTTTTTCTTTTTAGATACTAAAGAAAATATCTTTTTTTTTTTTTTTTTTAAAGACAGAGTCTCGCTTTATCACCATTGGTAGAGTGCTGTGGTGTCATAGCTCACAGCAACCTCCTATTCCTGGGCTTAATTGATTCTCTTACCTCAGCCTCCTGAGTAGCTGGTACTACAGGCGCCTGCCACAACACCTGGCTATTTTTTTGTTGCAGTTTGGTTGGGGCCGGGTTTGAATCCACCACCCTTGGTATATGGGGCCAGCGCCCTACCCACTCAGCCACAGGTGCTACCCTAAAGAAAACATCTTAACTCAGAGATTTTTTTTAAATCTTAATATACCTTGAACTCTAGGAGTGCCTTAGAATCTATTGGATAAAGAAAATAAAACAAAAATGCTGCAGAATATAGCAGTCATATGTTTTACTGCCAGCAGCTAACCTTTGCTTGGAATTTAGTTCAAGATATAGGAGATGTTTTTTGAGGAATTATGAGTTGACGAAGCTCAGAGATGAGTTAATTGAGCTTTTCTAGATTTGTCCTGATGACAGCAAACAAATGTCCCTGGGAAGAAAGTAGCTTAACTCCCCACCCACCTCACTGAATCATAAAAACATTGGAGCTCTGTCTCTGCTGCTCTTGTAGAAAAGAACTTTGGGAGAGAATTCCAGGGACCACCCAAGAGGTCTTTTGTTCTTTCACTTTCTTTACAGCTTTCAATGTTATTACCATCTTTCTCTATCTATCCTGTACTCCAGTCTCTGTACCTAACAATAAAAAATCCTGATACTTAAAATTCCTCCAAAACCTAGAAATTAATAATTTTTAAAATAAGGTAGGTAAGTCTAGGTATACCTAAAGAATGGCACTGTGTTCTATAAAATTTATTTTGTGGTATAATCAGACTTTTCTAGATTTTTAACAAATACAAAATTTAAATAATGGTTTATTTTTATTTATGTCAGTATAAAGGTCTGAGAACCATCACCCATTGAGCTCTTATTCCTTTGAAAGTACAATACTATATTATTTAGGCAAGGAAGTGCTGTATAAATTGACCATACTCTCAGAAATACAGTAAATCTGGATGGACGCAAAATAGCACTGTGTACAACCTGTTTTAATCTTTAGTGAATGTAAAAGTATACTTGGGAGGCTTGTTAATAGATTCTCAATCCCATCTCTCTGTGATATTAATGTAATTTGGGATTCCCAAGAATTTTTATCTAGCTTTAATACCCCTTGTAATTCTGAAATCCCCTTGGTTTTAAAGACCCATGCTTTGATTAATAGGAATGTTACAGAATAGACCACTAGAATGTTAGAGTTCTACCTCTTTGTGGACTTGAGAACATTGCATAGTTCTGTTACCTCAGTTTCCTTATTTATAAAGTGGTGATTACTACCCTCTTAAGAGTATTATGGAGAGTAAATTTTGTCACTGGAACATAAATTATTACTTAGTAATTGGTAGCTGTTACCTTCATCTTTAGCATACCACAACCAATACTTTCATTATCATATCATCATCTGTCTTAGTCACAAAGACACATGCACCAAATAGCTAACAGGGTCAAGCAGCATGTGTAGGAATGCTTGAAGGAGTTTGGGCTCTAGTGACCTAAGATACTCATATAGGGAAATGGTGCTTGAATTAGATTTTGAGGAATGAAAAGTCAAGTTAAGCCAAAATTGGAAGAAGAAACTGTTCCTTAAAACACAGAGTCATTTTGAAATAACTTGTGATTTTTAAATTTTTGCTGATGATTCACCTCATTTGTCTCTATGTTAATATAGTTCACATGGGTCAGCTGGGATCTTGTTTATTCAGAAAAATCAGCTATTTATGAATGTGTGCATGTATTATATGATGTTGTGAAGGTCACCAATTTATATTCACTATCATTAATGAAAACATTTTATATTTTGACTTTAGAGAACTGGACACCACTGTGCCTATAAAACTGAGAGTTTTATAGGTTAAATGTAGTCAAAACTATATAACTGATTAGAATACAGATTAAGAACATAGTGTGTCACTTGATGTTTACTTGATTGTAAGTTTGTGCTCATAGCAAGAATTTGGTAAGGTCTGCTTAGAAACAGATCTGTTTAATTTTGGCTTGCCTATTTGGTACATAGTGTGATGACTCAATTCTTCCATCATTTCTTCCTGTTTAAACTGCTGGAAAACTTTTTTAGCATAGCTTATTGTAACATCATTTGGCCCTCATTTGGTGAGAATGCATCATTCGTGTGTGTGTCTGTATTGTGTGTGAGAGTGAGAGTGTGTTCTTTTCTCATTAGCTTTTGAGCAGAAACACAACATAAACACAGGTTTTAAAATTGTGTAGTGGTATTCAGTTAGGAGGAGGTCATTCTGATGAACACACAATAAACATTAATTTTAAAAGATTACTTTTTTTTGTGGAAATACCAGATAAATATGTTGTAGAGAGCATAAGGATTTTCTAGAGTACCATTTGGGAAACACTGATTATTTGCATAGTAGATCTAAGGAACCATAGCGTTTATTTCAGTTTTCTCATTTAACATCAGAAATACACAACAGCCAAAGGGATCTTTGGAAAAACTGCCTTACTTAAAGAACTATACTGTTACCCTCATACATGGAACATAATTTCTAAATAACTAATTGAGGTTTACAGAACTCTGCATTACCTAGCCTTTGCACATCCGATTCACTTATCCCATACCACCAAGTTCCTTCCTGCTTTACAGAGTTGTACTTGCTCTTCTTTTTTGGATAGCATTTCCCTCACATCCCCATGAACCTGGCTGTTTGATAACATTAGGTCTTAGAACAAATGCTATTTCTTTATAGTGATCTTTCCTTACCACAATTCTCTAGTTATCCATAGCTGTGCAATAAACCACCCCACTTTCAGCATTATACAATTACAACCATTTTATGTTCACAGTTTCTTTAAGTCAAGAATTTGGAAAGGGCATAATAAATATGATTTGTCTATGCCCCATGTCTGAGCTTTTGGATGGGAAAATAGGACAATTGAATGGTTGGGTGCTCAAAGCTCTGGGCTTTTTTACTCATGTCTGACTCATTTGAGCTCTGGGATGAGCTAGGATTGTTGAGCCACGGTGGCCTCTGTGCTTCCTTTTAGCACAATGGCCTCAGAGTAGTCAGACTTACTGCAAAAATAACTTTCAGAGCCAGTGTTGCAGTGAACGTGATAAGAGCTGCATAGCCTTTCTAACTAGCCTTAGAGATTATGCAGTGTCACTTTTATCCTACTGGTTGGTTGAACAATCAAAATTGCTGTGTTTTCAAGGGAAAGAGATCCAGGTCCCACCTCTTAATGAGATGAGTACCAACAATTTGGGGTCATGTTTTAAAACTGCCTTATGTTATCTAAAGTAGCATACAAATCCTATCTCCATTGACTTTCCATGTTTTATTGTCTTCATAGCATTTAAAATGGATTGAAATCATTTTATGAAAATTAAATTGTTATTATCTGACTCAATTAAAATGAAAGTTTTGTGAAAAATCTGTTTTATTCACTGCTAAATTTTCAGCCACTAGAGTAGTGCCTAACACATCTTAGGCATTCAGTAAATACTTGCTGAATAGATAAATATATGAATTAAAAGCCACATAGCTAGTTTGTGTTAAGAGTTAAGACCATCCTACTATCCTCTCTATTATATCATAATATTTCTCAAATCTTTAAAATTCATTCCCCTGTCAACATACTATTTCTGCCTTAATGATTTGTCACCCAGCAATGGAGATGATCATCTAGATCAGTGGTTCTCAACCTTCCTAATGCTGCGACCCTTTAATACAGTTCCTCATATTGTGGTGACCCCCAACCATAAAATTATTTTCATTGCTACTTCATAACTATAATTTTGCTACTGTTATAAATCGTAATGTAAATATCTGATACGCAGGATGTATGTAGGTGAGCCCTGTGAAAGAGTTGTTCGACCCCAAAAGGGGTCACAACTCACAGGTTGAGAACCACTGATCTAGTGGTTATGTTATTACAAAAGTACTGTAAAGTGCTATAATCATATTGTTTTTGTCAATGAAAATGTAAATCTCTGCCTGAGATAGTGGTTGCACTGGATGTCTAATATCAAAATTTGGCAGCAAAACCAGTTTAGTATGTCTATGCACACTGTGGGTCAGAACTTCAGATGAGACATGACAGGGACCGATTGTTGGTGCTGAGGGTGTCTGAGGGGTCCCCCGGAAAGACTCCAAGACTAGAATGACTCTGTGCCTGATCTCCTCCAAAGGTGCCTGATGCTGACTATTGGCTGGGCTGTCGCTAAGACACTTGGCCAGAATAACCACATGAGGCCTCTTTATATGGACTAGCTTTCCTTGTAGCATGATGGTTGGGTTGCAAAAATGAGCCTCCTGAGTTAGGATGTGGGGACTGTCAGTTTCTTAATCTTTAAACTTGGAGACTCGCATAGTGTCACTTTGGCCATTTTTTATTTTGTTTTGTTTTTTCTTAAAAAGCCACTCAGATTCAGGGAAAGAGGCATAGACTCCACTACTTGATGGGAAGAGTGACAGTGTCATATTGTAAGATAAGATGAGATATATTGTGGCAGCTTTCTTTGGAAAATAAAATTTATCAGACTGAGTGAATTGTGGCCTCAAGGGTTTGTCTATATACCTAGGGGCCTCATATTAGTTACCATGGTCCTAGAGCCTGTTAAGTTATTTTTTGAACAGAGCCAGGAGTTGTAGTGTAGCCTGGTCTGTAGTCATACTGGGCCTAGCTCTTCTTTAGGCATAGGTAGTTTCCAGATTGTTAGTAGTTCTTATTTGTACTTTTATTTAGATTGAGCCTTTAGGAACAGATGAGAGAAGAAAGCTCAATATTGGACTTTGAGGCAATGTCAACTGACAGGGGAAGTGTTGCAGTGTTACTATGTCTTGTTGGTACAGCCTGGAAATTTGAAAATAAAGGGTGCTCCTATGGTAAAAAAGAACCAGAGATGTGGGAAGGAGGAGACAACAAACTGGGAGCCTACCAGAAATTGGTTCTGGTTTTGTTCAGTAGTGCAAATGGCCTCTGCTAGTTGGGGAAATTGTGCCCCTTCACTCATGCTACTTCTGTCAAATTATGAGGGGTTTTTTTTTTTTTTTTTAAGTGAACATAACTGTAAGATTTGAGTGTTTTCATAATTAAAGACGTTTAGAACTGGATCACTTGGACCTTTGTCTTCCTGTTACCTCCCACTCAAAATGCTTGCTTCTCTTAATAGTCAGCATTCTCTCAGATGTACAGTTGCATTTGACACACTCATGGTTCAGCACAATCTTCTTTGTAGAAGAAAATTGACTTAGTTTGTCCCCCATAGCCACTCTACCCAGCTTCCTGTCATAATGCTCCTTTCTCTGGGCATACAGAGAATCCTTGCCCTTCTTGGTTGGTGATTGCCTTCTTACAGAAAGTCTGGCAGGTATTAGGAATGTTCACCATGTTTGTGCAAGTGCTGTTGGCAACAAGGGGAATTCTTCTCTTTATGCCTCTTTATGTTTTATCTCTAGTAAATTGAACTAACTTATGGTTTGTTTTGTTTTGTAGCATTCTGTGGTGTCACAGCTCACAGCAACCTCAAACTCTTGGGCTTAAGTGATTCTCTTGCTCAGCCTCCTGAGTAGCTGGTGCTATAAGTGCCCACCACAATGCCCAGCTAGTTTTTGGTTACAGTTGTCACTGTTGTTTAGCAGGCCCGGGCCGGGCTCAAACCCACCGGCCTTGGTGTATGTGGCCAGTGCCCTACTCACTGAGCTACGGGCGTGGAGACCTAACTTATGGTTTTTAAGAACTTACAGTTTTAATTTTTCCCAGCAAAAGAATTTTAACTAAGCAGCAGGTGATGTTGAGTTTATTCCCCCAATTAGTCTATTTTTCCTCCTCCTGTGCACCTTGTGTTTCAGGATTGGCAAATAGTGAAATTGCAAAAAGAAAAAAATACAAGAAACGACATTTTCAAGTACAAGTAGCATACTTAGTTTGATTACAGGACATTTACTCCAAATGCTACTATTGTGTAGTATTCTAAAACAATATTTTGAAAGGGATATTGTGTTGCTTTAAACTTAGAGAATAAGATTATAGTAGAGTTACTACAAAAATGACAAACCAATCCTTTCTCCAGTAACTTGAGTACATTTGGCAGAATCTTGAGTTGCGTTAGTTAAATAACACAGCAATATTTAATTTGGTACTGATATTTCTAAAATGTGATTACGTTGGGGTTTTGAATGTATTCATGCACACACATATATGTATATGCATAAATGTGAAGATTCTTTTTTAACCAGAACCTAAAACTTAGAGAAGTTTCATTTCTAACCATCTGTTAAATATGACAGTTCTGTAAATTGGTACCCAACATAATGCAGAGTTTATTTGATGAGAATTTATGCAGAAAGGATCATCAGTATCAATTGTACATAATATTGTGGCCGAGCTATGAATTTTTTTCTCTTTGCAAAGAGAGGTGAGCATACAAGAATGTAAGCGTTCAAGAAGGTAAACATTTGCTAGTTAATAAAGTACCCTTTCCAATTCCATATGTAACTTGGTGAATGATTCACTCAGCAGATCTATGGATAGCTTTTTTCCATTTTGGTAATATGTGCTTAGCTGATACGTACATTATAGATTATATTTGGTTATTTTGCATATACTTTGCATTAATAAAGAGTTACCTTATAATTTACTCCTTCCTTCTGAAATAAACATTAGAAAGAGTAGAAATTCAGACTCTCTCTTTTCCACTGGTTTTCAGCCAGCATGATTTTGCCCTGCACAGGGGAATATTTGGCAATGTCTGGAGGCATTTTTTTTTTGGTTGTTAAAAAAGGGAGTGGGGGTGCTCTTGGCATTTATAGGTAGAGTCCAGGCATGCTGCTAAACACCTTCTAGTGAACCAGATAGCTCCCTGCAACAAAGAATTATTTGATCCTAAAGGTCCATGTTGCCTAGATTGTGGAACTTGAAAACCAAGACCACAATGGATATACCTTTTCCTATGTACATATGCTTTTCTAGTTAACCCGTCATTGGCTCTTAAATGAGACCTTTGAATAATATGTATTTTTCATTGTGTATTTAAGTGAAAAATACCACTTTGAATATAAAATATACTTGTTTCTATTTGTTCTTAGCTTGCTCAGTTTTAAAGTTTTTTTTTTAAGTGGCTTAGAAACTTGCAAGGCTTATATTGTACTATAATCCACATATATTCAACACCTATGGACTGTCAAAGGACTGCATGCAACTACTTATTGAATGCCAGTATCACTTGCATTGTCTGTTGTAGGACTTCTGTAGTCACTAAATTATCAGTCCCCATAGAGTACATCACAGGAAGTTGGCAGATACAATGATCCATCTGTTATCACACCCATCAAGTGCATTGGCTCAGAGGGAAAAGGCTGCAGATTGGAGCACAGTGTGTGAGAAGTAGTGAGATTCCAAGATGCTTATCATTCTTTCCAGAAAGTCCTTTCTGGCCTTTTGACAAGCTTGACTTGCTCATTTCTAAAACAGCCTTTCAATTTATGATATCATTACCTTTTCATTAATATTTTCAGAAAAACTAGACATGTTACTAAAGATATTTATTGTACTGAGAATGAGGTTTCAGGGTATCATTTCCCTCCTTCCTGCTCCCGGTGGTGGTGGTGGTAGTCGTGGTAGTAGGGAATTCTTGGTCAGATTGTCATAGAAAATGAGCAGTGGAAAATTGAAACTGCACAATCTGGAGAGTGTTATTTTTAAAATATTTTTTCTTAACCTGAGCTAAAGTAAAGCAAGTATAAAACCTTTTAATGTTATTCCAGTGTGGCCCAGTTTTTTTTTTTTTTCTTAAATTTATACAAGTATGATCACTTTCAAAGGAGGAGAATGTGATTTTCATAGTTAATAAGAAATGTTTAGGCAGTTTCTTGTGAGTTTAAGAAACCTGTTGGTTTCCTGGAAAGTCATAAATGTTTATGATACCAAGATACAGAGTCTCTAAGATCTTTGTAGACAAAAGCGTTATCGCAGTGCTTAATGGCACTTTGATGTTTTGGTGACTACCCTGGAGGTAAATGGGTATGTGCTGATCATTTCTATCTTGTGAATAGTCTTATTTATACAAGTTTCTCCCTTGGCAAGGCATAATGTCTACTTTGGGTAGGCAAAAATCCACTTCCAAATTACTGTCTGTGTATTTGATTTAATTTAAGTTCACCTCCAGAAGGGCAAAATGGTTAAAACAAAATTAAACAGGACAGTGTATGACTAATTGAAAATTAAAAAGGGCTTTGCTTTTTCTAGACTGAAGGATACAAAATGAATATGAATAGTGAAGAGTTGCCTAGTTGATTTAAAAGAACCATTGTATTTCAGTTTCTTCTCTTACCTTCATTTTTAAGCAGCTCTGCTGAAAATGTGACTTTAGAGGTAGTATAATATTTGGGTTATGCCCAAATAGATAAAATAAATCCTTTTAGTATTTTATGTTAAATTAAGAATTTACAAATGAATTACATGTCTAAGTTATACTTCATTACAAACAGTACATTTATTTTTATAAATTGTTGAGAAAGGATCATAAAAAGTTGACATATATGATTAAGTCAGGATATTTGAGGATAATTAGACTTCTCAGGAAGAAAAATCATATAAAATTATTAAAAATTCCACAAAGAGATTTCTATACCCACAATTCTTTTTCAATCCCCCCAAGGTATAATAAAAGTTTGTCAGACTTTTGTAGTTGTGGTTTATCACAAATACATCTACACTTTTGGCTCACTATACCTAATTGAATAGAAGAAATAACATATTCTTGTTGACATGCAGCTACATCAGTATGTAATGTGAATTTAATAATTTAATATCACTTTGTAATTATAAAAATTTATTTTATTCCAGATATAAACATGACTGAGAGGACATTGTGAATTTATAGCGATAAAGTAGACCTAACCAGTAGCCTCTATAATAGCCTATAGAGTTGATAATAGAATCAACTGTGCATAGAAAAGAGGATGAAGAGTTAATAATCTTGTTTCTAAATGTTTCTTATTGGGGAAAGAAGTTTAATAATTTAAAGTTGTCTAATTTTAACGCACTAAACCCTTAGACTCACTTTATGACAGTAACTGCTTGAAATTTTGATAGTTGTCATTATTGTATTTTCATGTTTTTCCTGCTTAAGAATAATTTATAGTAATCATTCTAATCTTGTTATTAAGCGTTTATTGAATAAGATCCTTAAATCATCAGTAGGAGAAAAGCTAAGACTTTTATGAAAGCATCTTTTGCTATTTTGCACAGTAACAAAATCCTTAGAATCATATTATACCTTGCTGCCATGTCATATATAATTGCCTTGTCTTAAAAGTTAAGTAATATGAAATTGTCTTTTGGTGGTAGGTTGAATTTTACTCCACCCTGAGCGTTTTCTCAGGGTCACAGTATTTTTCCTTGTGGAAGATTCTGTGCAGTTATAGTAAGTACACAGGATTGACATTGCCCTTGTTCATGTAGTGCTGATAATGTTTCTGTGTGGGAGAAAAGACAAGTAATAAATAAATGAATAGTTTCATATAGTTGTGTGCTATAAAGCACTTAATAGGAAAGTGAGTGAGTGGGAAGGGACTACTGTGGATAAGGAGGTTAGGTAGGGAAAGCCTCTTGGAGGAACCTGAGCTGGGATTGAGCCAGCCAGACACCAGAATGAGAATGGCAGAGGCCCCAAACTCTCTTTGTTAGAGAAACAGACAGAAGGCCGGTGCTGTTGAAACTGAGTGGGAAATGGAAGAAGTAGATAGAGGTGAGATCAGGTATGGTAAGGAGCATTAAATAGATTATTAATGTGATGTGAAACCATTAAATAAGTTTTTAAGCAAAGGATGCTATGATGTGATTTAAGGTTTGAAAAAAACAATCACGTTGATTCTTACAGAAAATGAGGGAAAGCAGGGCGGCTACTGTGAAAAGCTTTCTTCTTGATTAAGCTGGATTTTTTTTTTTTTTTTGAGACAGAGCCTCAAGCTGTCCCCCTGGGCAGAGTGCCATGGCATTACAGCTCATAGCAACCTCCAACTCCTGGGCTCAAGCGAGTCTCCTGCCTCCGCCTCCCAAGTAGCTGGGACCACAGGCGCCCACCACAACGCCGGGCTATTTTTTGGTTGCAGCCGTCATTGTTGTTTGTCGGGTCCGGGCTGGGGATTCGAACCCGCCACCTTAGGTGTACGTGGCTGGCGCCTTAGCTGGTTGAGCTATAGGCACCGAGCCAATTAAGCTGGATTTTAAAAGAAACCAAACATCCATATCTGTACTTTACAGAGTATCAGTATATCTTCTGTACAAATAGCATCTATTTTATGTTCACTACATTTCTTCTTTAGGTTATTTTCTTTATTACCTGAATTGATGTAAGTATTTGTTGTTGTTTTAAGGACTATATACATGTACTTATATTTAAAATTTGATATAAGAAGTTTGGGAAAAAATTTATAGTGTAATAATCTGTTTATTATCAATATTCAAACATCATAAAAGTTGTGAGTATAGTATATGTACAGCTTAACTTTTAACTTTATATTATTCAGTTTGTATTCGTTGAGGCTGTTTTTGGTGGTTCATGCCTGTAATCCTAGCACTTTGGGAGGCCAAGGTGGGAGGACCACTTGAGTGCAGGAGTTGGAGACTAGCCCGAGCAAAAGTGAGACCTTATTTCTACAAAAAACGGAAAAATTAGCCAGCTGACTAATTTTTGAGTGCCTATAGTACCAGCTACTGGGGAGGCTGAGGCAGGAGGATCACTTGAGGCCAGGTGTTTGAGGTTGCTGTGAGCTGCTCTGACACCATGGCACTCTAGCCTATGGCAACAGAGTTAGACTAAAAAAGAAAAATATATATATGTATATATATGTATATATACACACATACAGAGCATATATTTTTTCTTTGTTTTTGAAACAGTTGAAAAAATATGAATTGCAAGTTATAACAAACAGAAAATTGCATATAAGATAAATGGATTATTATATAAGCTAAGACTTATGAAAGCATCTTTTGCTATTTTGCACAGTAACAAAATCCTTAGAATCATATTATACCTTGCTGCCATGTCATATATAATTGC